>NC_064920.1:505859862-506459862 GCF_023897955.1 Schistocerca gregaria
GTGTTGTGGTTCCAGATTGTGTTGACTAGAATTTTGAGGTGTTGGGGGGAGTGGAGCTGGAAGTGGGAGATTGAGTAGATGGGAGAGACTGGGTTTGTGTGCAATGAGAGGAGGTTGAGGTTTGTTGGAAAGGTTGTGGAGGGTGAGTGAGTTGCCTTTCCGGATGTGGGAAACCAGGAGATTGGATAGTTTTTTGAGGTGGAGGGTGGCATGCTGTTCTAATTTGCGGTTGGCCTGTAAGAGGATGCTATGAACAGCCGGTGTGGATGTGGGAGAGGAAAGATTGAGGACTTTGATTTGGGATAGGAGTTGACGGGTGTGTTCATTGGCCGAGTCGATGTATAGGTGAAGGATTAGGCGGGTGAGGGCTATGGGTTGTGGTTTGGAACTGGTATAAGGACTGATGGAAAGAAGGATTGCAGCCAGAGATGGGAACTTTAAGTGTGAGGCCTTTGGGGGTAATGCCAAATGTCAGGAAAGCCTGAGTAAATAAAATATGGGAGCGTAATCTGGCTAGGGTGAAGGCATGTTTGCGGAGGGAATGTAAATAAAATTTAATGGGGTCGTTGTAGGGATGTTGTGAGGTTGACATGGTATTAGAAGGTGGAAAGGGTAATATGAGGTTAAAGTGAAAATAAATAGAAATTTATATAGGGAGAGATAAAGGTATGAAAAAAGTCGAAAAAGTGTTGGTTTGAGATGACTATGTTGATCCTGTGCTGAACTTAGGTTGGTGAACAACAATGGGTGCAAAGGTTAGGTAGTTGTGTTGTCTGCAAAACACGTTAAAGCGTGGGGAAATTCAGGAAAATTTCGAAAAAGATATCTCGAAAAAAATTACGAAAGAAAAAAAAAATTCGAAAAAGTTTCGAAAAAGATTTCCCGAAAAAATAAAATTTCGAAAAAAATTTTCGAATAAAATCTCGAAAAATATGCGTGAAAATGTATTCAAAGGACTGGTTTTGCACTGGCAGGTTATGAGAATGAGGCTAACAGTCGTTTGATGAAGAAATAATAACGTTTAAACCTGTGGGAAGCTGCTAAAAAAGATCGGTTATGTGGGAAAAAACGGGGATGGAAATAAAACGAAAGTTGTTGGAAATAGCTGAGATGGTTGTTTAATGGGCGAAAGGAACTGAAGCTGTGAAATAGTATTCACGAGTTTACATGAAATGTTTGTAAACTTGGAACAGTGGATTTTATAGCAGCGATTATGTTGAAAGCGTTAAAAATTTTTGGTTATGGTTTGGAATTAAATTACGTATTATTGAGTATAATTAGGCAGGATAAAATGTATGGTAGATTACGGAAAAAGGGAAGATGAATACAAAGTGAAACTACTTGTACAAACAAAAAGAGAAAGTAAGATGATAGAGAAGATTTCGAAATGCAACAGAGACAATAACAAACGTAATTGTTGGGTTCAAATTAATGATGATGTGAATAAAATAGAAAGAAACTTCCACATGGGAAAAATATATTAAAAACAAAGATTCCAAGACTTACCAAGCGGGAAAGCGCCGGTAGATATGCACAATGAATAAAACACAAACAAACACACAGAATTTGAGCTTTCGCAACCGGCGGCTCCTTCGTCAGGAAAGAGGGAAGGAAAAGGAAAGATGAAAGGATGTGGGTTTTAAGGGAGAGGGTAAGGAGTCATTCCAATCCCAGGAGCGGAAAGACTTACCTTAGGGGGAAAAAAGGATAGGCATATGCTCGCGCGCGCGCCACACACACACACACACACACACACACACACACACACATATATATATATATATATATATATATATATATATATATATATATATATATATATATATATATTCGCAATAGATTCAGTACAGTTCAACCAAATCTCAAAAACAAGCTTCTGTCAAATGGTGTAAGAAAGTGTCCAAAAAGTGTCCAAAACTTTTTACTGAGGATTTGCCAAATCTGTGTTCAACATTGCAGCAGGAGACAAATGCAGGCATATTCATGCGGATGGGACACTAAGCAGTAATCAACTGTTCGGGTGTCCCAAGGTAACTGGAACAAACAAAAGTGAATTGTTCACAAAGAGGTCACCTAAGAGGTTTGTTCAAAAAATTATGGAACTTTTTTCACAAGATTTTTCTATGCTTAATTTTTACTTATTGTGCATGGTCTCCTTTTAAATACTCTCCTCCACAATTGACACACTGCTCCCAATGCCATTTCCACTTCTGGAAGCAGTCTTGGTAAGCCTCTTACTGGATTGTGCGAAGTGCCATCTGCAGATTTTCTTTTCTCTCGTTTATCTTTGCAGATCTTTGTCATTTCAATGGGGTTTTAGACTTTGAAAATAAAAAAAAGTGTACGGAGGATGAGGTAGAAAAATAATTTCATTTTTTGTGAAATAGTCACCCACCAACAGGGATGAATGTGTGGTTCCATTATCGTGATGCTAGAGCCATGAATTGCTTCGCCACATTTCAGGCTGTTTCCTTCTCATATTTTCTTGCAGGCGTCACAATACATCCCTTTAGTACTATCGATTAACAGTTTGTTGCTGTGGCACAAATTCATGATGAACTAAGCCTTCAAAGTCAAAGAAACTATCAACATGGCTTTGACATTTGACCTGACCTAACAAGATTTTTTTGGTCTTGGAGAACCTTTCCTAACCCATTGTGAAGATTTAACCTTGGTGTCAACATCATAACCATAAACTCACATCTCATCACCACTTATAATTCTATTGAGGAACATCTCTTTCTCATTTGCATGATCCAAAAGCTCTTCACAGATTGCAAGGCAAAGGTCTTTCTGTCCTTGACTCATGGGCCGTGGGACGAACTTGGCGGCAATATGATGCATTCCAAGGTGGTGTGCCAGGATTTCATGATATGATCCAACTGAAAAGTTATATTCTTCTGCAATCTCTTGGACAGTCAGTCTTCGATTGGCAGGCACAGTTTCATTGATGTTCCTGACATGAGCGTCATCAGTAGACCAACGAATGGTGTTGTGAAAAAGGGTCATCTTTGACTTCCATCTGGAAACTGTGTGAACCATTCATAACACTAAGTATGGCTTAAGCACTCATCTCTGTAGGCTTCCTGTATCATTTGGTGTGTCTCTGTAATGTTCTTCTTGAGTTTCTGGCAAAATTCAGTGCAGAAGAGTTGCTCCTTTAACTCTCCCATCTTGAAATTTGCAAACTGTGTTACTCAACATTCTACTTAGTACTGCACTGAACAATCACTAACAGACATACAAGAACAAAACAGTCAGTCTTCGATTGGCAGGCACAGTTTCATTGATGTTCCTGACTTGAGCGTCATCAGTAGACCAACGAATGGTGTTGTGAAAAAGGGTCATCTTTAACTTCCATCTGGAAACTGTGTGAACCATTCATAACACTAAGTATGGCTTAAGCACTCATCTCTGTAGGCTTCCTGTATCATTTGGTGTGTCTCTGTAATGTTCTTCTTGAGTTTCTGGCAAAATTCAGTGCAGAAGAGTTGCTCCTTTAACTCTACCATCTTGAAATTTGCAAACTGTGTTACTCAACATTCTACTTAGTACTGCACTGAACAATCACTAACAGACATACAAGAACAAAACGCCCAGCAATTACACTTAAAACACAGGTGTGAGCAGGGATTCTATCCGCATTTCGCTTGAACACACCATTGGCGCGAAATTCTGAATGTTCCAGAATCTTTTGAACAGACCTCGTATTTCTTTGGTTGTACTGGACAAATCACAAACATTGTGTTAGAGGCAAAGGGCAGTTAATGCTGAGTTGTATACAGCCATTTGTTTGCCACAAATCATCGATGAAATCAGGAAGCGCAACCAAAAATGTTGCATATGAAAGTGCCAGTAATCTCACAGCACATTAAAAATGGATTATTTAACTGAATAAAACATCACATTATTGTCTCATTGCCAATATTCATCTGATTTACCACAGAATAATTTGTTTTTGTTCTATGATGGCGAACAGAATTTGTGTGGTCAATGAGTTTTAATATCTTTTTAAGGCACCAAGATCAGAGAGGAAAAATGTTCCATAATTGTTTAGAAAGCATGCAAAAGTGTAAAGACAAATGTTTTTAAAAACTTTTAAAACAGTTTATGTAAACAAATGTTTTCTTTAGTTCACCCTGTTGGGGTGCACATCCACCTTCTAAATGCTTTACAAAATCCGTAAACCCAAGAATCCTATATGCTCCATTGTTAGTTGGTTAGTAAGAAGATGTGAATACATTGATGAGTTGTTACCTTTACTCCTAAATTATTTACATTCTACAGAATTTTCCATATCATATTTTTCTTTCGTTGTCTTTGTACCAAAAAATAGAGACAGGAGTCTTAAAGTGCCATTATAAATAAGTTTTTGTGCGAGCTTTTAAAGTCTGAATTTTTGTGGGCCAACAGAACTCCCATATAGAACTGACTGCTTAATGGCTGTGTGTGATATACTATAGCAAAACAATAATATGAAATGATAGACTGTTACTCACCACATAAATGGAGGCATTGAGTCAGACACATTTAAAAGACTGCTAAACTTCTAGCTTTTAGGTGAAAAAGTCCTCCTCCAGAAGCAGAAAGCACACATGCAGTCACACAAGCATGATTCACATACACATGGCTACAATCTGTTGTTGGGCCTGATTTTATAGCGGAACATATAGTTCAGTCTCATTTTACTGTAACTGTTAACTAGAGATCATTTTGTAATTCCAGTGAGCAGATCTCTCAAAAAAGTGCTTGAAATGTCTCGTGTAAGTGATTCCTGCTACTTACTTGCTATCATTCTAGTATTTTCACCTTTCTCCTGCTTTCAGTTTAAGTTACTTATTTTCTGATTCTTTTGACTTTCTTCTTTGCTCGTGTTCTGTCTTTTTGGCTTTGAATTTGTTCCACCTGTCTTATGCTCTGCTTTATCAAATGCTGCACAATTTCTTATGCATTTGTTGATTCATTCCATGTCTTAGAGACTTTCAGAATATCATCGTTTGCTACAGTTCATGGACTTCTGCAATGTACTGTTTTGACAAGAACCCTGATGGGTGTTGCCTCTTGTAATCTAAAATATTTTCTTGCCATTTGTTGTGGTATTAATGAAAAATTTAGGCAGAGATTTTTATAGTTGTGAAATTGCTAGTGAAAGTCTTGATGAACAGTTCAAGAACCGACAATTTTTGTTATCATTTAACCTTAAATTGTGGGTAATTTTAAAGTGAAACACTTATTTTAAGTATAAAAATACTGTTCTTTTGGAGGTGTTGGAAAGTGGAACAGGAAGGAAACACATATAAGTGGTTGACAGCAGTTTAATCAGTGAGTGAATGTGAAGTAACAAATCTTTTTATTTCATTGACACACCAGTTTTACCTGTACACATATTTGGATATTTAAAAAAAACTATTACTAGTGACTAACGTGGTTTGGATAGCTTATTGAGATCCATTTAGCGTGCCACTAATTCATGTCCATCACATTCTGAGAACACTTTTCCAGCTTTGGAATATACAAAATAAATCTTATCTCAGGTGCATTCAGTAGATTTTAAGAATAAATCACAAGCTCATATGTTTGTCTTTTCTATTTGTATTGTTCTTTTATTTCTAATGTTAAGTGCAGTACTCACAGCACCATTTTTGATAATAGATGCACATACTCACTTTTTACACTGGTCTACATTGTTGAATATAAATACTATACATAATGTCTGTGTCTTTTTGTACATACATAACTCTTAAGGTAAACCACTTAACAAATTTTGATAGCATCTAAATGTAGTGTATAGTGCTAAACATTTCTTTTCACATAACAGAAAAATTTAATATACATTTCCAGACTTTATTCAGAAAATCAAATTTCAATTTGCATGAATAAGATTCTATATTAAAATATATTTAAGATGGAAATATACTGTGCATCTTGTGTGTGATAGGCATGTTTAAATGTTACATTTCACAGACACTTTTATTGGTAAGGTTTTCCAATATTTTGATTTCCAGAGCAGTAGTCCTTTAGTCCTTTTTGCCGTTCATCACTGTGTACATATAATGGGTTCAAATGTACAGCGATAAGCCATGCAGCCAAATGCAGCTCAACTTAAGTTTAGAATACGCTCCTTTTCCCTCCATAAAGGAATTATTTTATAAAGTAGTGAACCTACTTTTGAATATGAGTTGCTTGTAATTGCCTGAAGGGTGTTTTTGCATGCCTGCAGAAGTTCTGTGGGGCTCTCTCTGTGACATGAAATTTGTTACTGTAAAATGTAGTGGATTATTGTTGAAGAGCAAGAATTAGTCAGAGCAGTTGTATTATGATTATAAGCTGCAGAGTTTTTTTTTTTTTCCAGAGACCAACATAGAAGCTATGGATGTCCAACATAGGTGAACGAGTAATTATTTTTACATACATTCCCAATTGTTTCTCCACATGAAATAGCCACTGCCTATCCAATTTTCTGCAGACTGACATTAAAACTACTTTGATCTCTTATTTAGTAGGATGATTCCAAACAGTTTGTTTGGTGTTGATCACTTCAGACAAATGTAATATCTTTGTGTTCTTTATAAAAGTACACTACTAATTTCACTTCACATTCATGATAAAAGGAACACACTGTATTTTTTCCTACAAAGGTGATTTCTGATAATTCATTACTGAGGACTGGGGAAGCAACAAAGTTCTGCATCAGGTTCTGTGAAGACTGGTACTCCTTAGCAGTTTAATAAAGTTTCACTTCTGACCACATCACAGTTCAGTTTTGGTACACAGTAATAAATATGTTGAATGAAATCAAAAATGTTTGCATTCTTTCAATCTGGAAGAAATAACATACTTTTTCAGTATTTTTTCAAATACATATCAACAAAAAGTCACAGCAGTTCTAAATGAAGACACATGGTAAGACAACTTGCAGTTTTGTAAGACTCAGTCTGGTACAGTCTACAGAAAAAAATCCTGGAGTATATGTCAGTTCTGACTAATAACTACAGAGTATTTTGTGGAACAGCTACTGGGTATCAGCAGGCAGCCTTCCAGACTCTCATTTCATGCACGTAGCTGAGCATTTGAGTGGGGAGGGGAGCTGTTGCTGTCAATCAGTGATTGTGTGGTCGCTGTGTCCAACTTCTCATCCCACAAGTTCATGAAGGTCAAACCTGGCCGAAAATGTTGGACACTGTGGGTTAAAAAATTGTTACATGCTGTTTAAGATTGCGTCCTTTTAAAAGTAGTACTATTTCAATTTATTGCCGGCAGTATGTAGGTTCCGGAAAAACCTATTTTCTTGTACAGCTGCTCAATGATAGACCAAGTGGTTTTTATTAGATGCTATGAGAGAGGCTCTTAGAGGTGTCTACTGTCAGGATTACAAGCAGACTATGATACTGTCTGAGGGCATAATAGCAGGACATTATGATGACTAGGACAGATACCCAAATTTTGTGCAGGCTACAGAAAGTAGCAGTATACTGGATTCTTAGTTATTGTTGTTGAGTTGGTAATATCAGGAAAATATAAACAACCATACAATTTTTGACAGTCTGTATCATTTATATTTCTTCTCATACATGCTGACTTCCAAATGTGGAGTAACTTGACATGTGAGTAGGCAACAACAAGCTGAAACATAATTATTGTAACCAGCGTACAACATGTAAGTGAATTATTACAATTAAGGTACAAAAATAAACAGACAACCAAAGATTTACACCTGACCAGCATCACACTGCAGCAATGTACATTGATCTATAGTCTTTGAGGTGAAACTCATGTGCCACTCTCAGTTGTCATGATGTTAGTGGATAGGCAGTTAAATCTCTTGAGACTATAGTACATTAGCAATGCCATGAATGCCATTTGATGAGCAAATGTGAGTGTGAATACTGTAGTAGAAGAACTTAGTTTCACATGACGAATGTAAAGCTCTGGATTTTGGTGATGTGTCTTCTGTTTCCCCATGTGACAGTGGTCATTTCTTTTCAGAAATATTGTGCAGCACTAAAGTGAGTACCGTGTGACACAAAAATATGCAAATAAAGAAGGAATGCTGGCATTAAGTAAGGTTACCCACAAAGTCTCTTCCAAGAGGCATAAACAGAAAGAAAACATGGTTGGCTGGAAACATGTTTGAGAACATGTACGGCATTTATTGTGCTACTTGTCAATATATTTAGCCACAGGACTGAGACACTTATCATACTGTAGGATAATTTTTTATTGTTTGTCATAAAAATCTGCATCATTTTGTCACTGAAAATTATATGATTGTTTGCCACACAGCAATCTTTTAGGATGTCAGAAAGCGTTGAAATTCTTAGGAGTAAGAACAACGTAAATTGGCAGGTATCACTATGGTGCCTTCATTGAGCAGACTCCATCTGCTGTTAGAAATTTATTTCAGTTCCCAGGATAGGATATATGCAGAAAATAGCTATTGAGACTTGTAGTTTTAAAGCAACAGTTATCTGCAATGGTCTGCAGTGACTGTTCCACAAGCTGTTTGTCACTGTATTCTGGATTGTTTCCATATTTAGTCCTTCAAAAAAGTGGCTGCACTATCAATACACTAGCTGCATGCTCATGACATCCAGCCCATATGCTAGACAGAACTAACGCTAAATTGATGTTGACACTGTAATCTGTATATATGAAATCTTTTTTAGAGACCTATCATTACAACGGGCACAAGGAAGAGTTGGAGTTACCATCTTCAGCTATCAGAACTGTAGATAAACAGAAACTGCCAATAGGCAGATTGATGGCCTCGACCTGAACCCCTCACAAGTGGGCACTCACATTTGACGCTGTATTGCCTGCAATTTTAACAGTTGTGGGGAGTTTACTTTTTGACACTTCTTGCAGAATAATCATTGATGTTCTTACAATTATGGTTACAAAGATGTCAAGTAACAGCAGTTCTCAACATAAATCTACTGTAGGTTCGAGACTTATTTTTTACTAGTAATATACTGTCTTCACTCACATTAAACTTTTCTGTTCAAGTCCAGCACAGTTTGGAGGTATTACTACATTTTGAAGACATTGGTGTTTTTGGATTTTACATCTGCTTCACCTAATCACAATCATTTGGTCACAAAATGTTGTGATGCATTGATGTCAAAGTTCCATATTTTTATATTGTGTGACCGAATGAAGACGACTAGGTGCAGGAGATGTAACCCCCACAGACATTAATCTAGTCTTTGAGGATGTAGTTCTCACTCCAAAACATGTTGGACACAGACTGAAAAATATAATGTTTGCAGCTCGAGATAGCATATAACTAATTAAAAGAAAGTCTAACCTAGAAGTTACAGTCACAGAGAGCCCTAGACAAAATTAATGGTGTGCTTTCAGGTGTACCAGATGAGTAGTTTACTACATATTTATACACAATATATGGTAGAATAAAAATGTCAGAAAACCTGTTCCTTTTAGTGTTTGCTAACTTTCCTACATTCTTGTGGTTTTTCTTTTCTTTCCGTTTTATGTTATATGTCTTGTCTGGTTTATTCTCACACTTGTGGCATTGTTTCATTAAGAACAAGAGGCCTATGACCTCTTTTAAACCAACCGACCAACCTAAAAAACTGGGACGGAGGTTTCAGTTTAAACAAGGCTCAGGGCCCGGTGCTCCGTTTATTAAGATCTCCTTGGCCACCTCATCTACCAGAACTAGTAAAGCCTGATAGAACGCGCATTTCGCAGAATAACAGTATGACGTCAGAAAACAAATAAACTTGAAAGAGTGTAACTGACACCAGGGATCGCACTTTGTTATAAATAGCGATGCACCGAAAATGATATTGCACAGACAGCACACTGGTGTGTGTAGTAATTAGTGCATCCCAATTCAAAGAGAGATAGAGAACCTTAATGCAGTTTATGGACTACTCAGGCTCGTACAGGACGTATTATAGCGGCAGCTGGCGGTGCTGAATTTCCCTCGGTTCCAATATTCACACCCGAGACCACCACAATAAAAACAATAGGATCTCGAATGGGTGTGACTGAAAGGGAGAGGAGAATCGGAAGAGCTGCAAACTAGAGGAATTATAGCATTACACAAAGAAATTCGGGACAGAAGGTAATATCACCTAATGAACAGAGCAAAGCCAGTTGTCCAAAGTGACGTATCTGTCGTTTCTCCTTCGGTTGTAAAGCAAATGCCGGGACACGGTACTCCACAAATTAATCTAAAATAAATGACCAATAAGTCAACTGCCAATTGAAAACAGATTGTGAGCCAAAAGAACAAATTTAACTCTTACCCTAAGCCGAAAAAGATGCCACATATCCTCGGCGGTGAGTGCGCCTCCTTCCGAGACGGTCCAGTATATTAAAAGAAAAGTCCAGTCGGTGTTCGTCGCGTGTACTCGGAACACAGTTTGCAGGAGCCGAACACCACTGCCGGGTCGCTCTAAATATCGTGCATACGTACGGAATCTACTACTCGGCCGTACTACACCCGAAAGCACGCTATTAATCGGTAGTGCCGATACAACCTGAGTTACCGTATACGAATCGTCTGCTAATGTAGTGAGGCCTGTGCAGCTTTGTCCCGCCCCCGCTGTCAGAGAAAGCCGTGTCCGGCCACGACGGACGGGATGAAGCCCTCGCTGCCGTCGCGACTGCGCACCCAGAACCAGTCCTTGAGGTGGCCGCTGACGAGCGCGACGACGTCGCCCTTGGCGACGGAGAGCGTGTTGCGGCCGCGGCTGCTGTAGTCGGAGCGGATGACGAGCAGCGTGTGGCGCGTGCCGACGGCGCGGCACTTGGCGCTGGCGGCGGCGCGCAGGTACAGCCGGTCGACGCTGCGCTCGCCGCACGCGGACACGGCGTCGCGCGCGCGGTAGCAGCGGCCGGCCGGCGCGCCCGCCGCCGACGCCGACGCCGCCGAGCCGGAGGCGGCGCCGCACTCGGAGCGAGTTCCGTCGCGCAGCTTCTCGCTGTCGGTGCGGTTGCCGAGCGGCCGCGGGAAGATGTCGGCGTGCGTCTCCCAGCAGGGCTGCGGTTTGGAGCGCTGCGGCGGCGGCAGGATGCCCAGCGGCAGGCACGCGCCGTAGCCCACGTAGCCCTCCTCGCCGTGCGGCGTCTGCACGTACAGCCACGACTGGTTCTTGAAGACGGCGTTCACCACCATGCCGAGGGGCAGCGACAGCTCCTCCTGGTACCCGCCCGTGCGCGTCTGGTACAGCACGCACGGCGACGCCAGCACCACGGGGATGTTGGCCGGCTTCTCGATCGAAGCCTGCTGAAAGATATTCTATGATTAGCTCGTATCTATAAAGAGCACGTGCGCTTTATCCCTATAACGCGTGAAGCTCTTGCTACAGATACTGTGCTATGAAATTTAACAGCCCTTGCCAGCTCGTATTAGATTGGTGCAAAAGTTCGTGAGCCGTGGCGGGCTTCTTCTTCGAATTCCCGCCCTGCGCGCCTGGCGTACGTCACTTCTCGCGGCTCGGAAATTGTGGCACCAGGGTGTGTGGTGGAGTCGCGGTGGGAAAAGCTCTGTATAGGGAAAGTACGGCCAACTTGCCAGTGGCCGCCATTTTCGGCCCACTGCGCCACTGGTGATACATGTATCAGTGGGACCAAAATGGCAGCCATTGGAACGGTGGCCGTACTTTCCGTATACACAGCTTTTCCCAGCGCGGCTCCATCGATTTCAAAACACCAACTGCCCGTGTGACCCACTGCCGTTCCTTGTCACCTAGCGCTAAAGCTCTGTATAGGGTAAGTGCGGCCAACTTGACAATGGCCGCCATTTTGGGCCCACTGCGTCGCTGGTGATACATGTAATAAGGTATTAAGTCCCGCAGCACTCAAATCAGAAATTTATCAGATCATGATGTTCCTTCCACAAAGTGACTTCCACCGAGAAGACCCAACAGCAAATTACCACACCAGTGTTCCGTTCAAATGTTCAAATGTGTGTGAAATCTTATGGGACTTAACCGCTAATGTCATCAGTCCCTAAGCTTACACACTACTTAACCTAAATTATCCTAAGGACAAACACACACGCCCATGCCTGAGGGAGGACTCGAACCTCCACTGGGACCAGCCGCACAGTCCACGACTGCAGTGTCTTAGACCACTTTGCTAATCCCGCGCGACCCAATTTTCTGTCTTTTGGTAAAACCCGTGCCCACAACCAGTGAATAGACAAATGTTTAAAGGACTACCAATCACTCCATGGCACCCTCTGGTCCGATTTCAAAACACCGACTGCCCGTGTGATCCGCTGCGCCCAGCGCTAAAGCTCTATAAAGAGAAAGTACAGCCAACTTGCCAATAGCCGCCATTTAGGGCCCACTGCGCCACTGATGATACATGTATAAACTGCTGATTTGAGTCATGTTGCGCAACTGAATACTTTGTGGCGTTGCCTTGAAAGAGGGTAGGGTAACGTGCAGCAACTGGAGACACTTGTTATTGCAATTCAGTTTTCCCACATTCAGCAATGGATTCGATGATTTGGTAATCCTGTACGTTGTTTTAAGTGCAACTATGTTTAGCCTTAGACCAGTGTCAGATGCAGAAAAACCTCAAGGAGGGGGCTCTAAAGACATCTTGAGTTAGCCGGCTGAGTGGCCGAGCGGTTCTAGGTGCTACAGTCTGGAACCGCGCGACCGCTACGGTCGCAGGTTCGATTCCTGCCTCGGGCATGGATGTGTGTGATATCCTTGGTTATTTAGGTTTAAGTAGTTCTAAGTTATAGGGGACTGATGACCTCAGAATTTAAGTCCGATAGTGCTCAGAGCTAATTGAACCATTTGAGCCACATCTTGAGTTACCTTTATTTTTACGGCAATAAAAAATAAGTCACATGCAAAGTTTAAGAAAGTTTTTTTTCAAACTGATTATAAACATATACAAGACAATACCACCTTATGGTATAAAAAAGTTACAATTGTGGTTGTCTTCCTTAAATGATGAATCCTATGCGCCTATTCTTTCTGGCAAATTGGTTAGTTACACCATCAGTAGGACACTCAATGTCAGGGTGAGTGTTCAACAGAACTAAGCCATTAAGTCGATCCTCCTTCATTGTCGACTTTAGCCATGTCTTTGTACACCGCAGTGTTGAAAAACTTCTTTCTACTGTAGCAATAGCCACAGGTAGACATGGAAATATTTTGTACAGCGCGTGCAAAGTAGGATAGTCAGCTCTAGGACAAACAGACAACGCTTGCATAACAGAATCGCGATCATTAAGGGCGTTTATGCTCGTTTGCTTGTACTGAAGAATGTCTTCCATTAGTCTCTTGTTAATCACAAAGAGTGATTCTTCTTCAAAGAACGGTAGTTCAGTTAAGCACTGATTCAATTTATGTGCCGGATCATTACCGGCCCGTGCGCCCCCCATATGTATCCGCCACTGCCGCGTGTCTAGTGGCTAGCGTTGCTCCCTCTGGATCACGGGCTCCCAGGTTTGTTTTCCGGCCGGGTTGGGAATTCGTACGGGCGCCGATAACCGCCCCACAAACCAAACATCAGCATCACTGTCTTACACCGACTTTTGAAGAGGATCATCTGAAGTGTCCGTTTACCTGAACAAGTACTGTGGTCACAGGATTGTATTAAGTGAGAATGACAGTTGAATTTAGATGCTCCCTTAATCTGGTCCAGTTTTCTACTGTGGTGGCACGCTTTGACTGCCAGGGACCTGGTCTCAGTGCGTGTTAATGATATTGTGGCTGTTAGCGTCTCCTCTGTATATCGGCTTCACGGAATGCACCCCCGCCGGCTACCCTTGGGATGCATTCACTCAAGTTATGTAAATTACTGTTTGAATCGTGCACATTTTGGTGTCTGGGCCTGAGTTGAGTCAAGTGCTCTTGTTGGACATAGTGTCGAGCCCCGTTAGGATCACCACATGTTGGTAGTTTGTACATGAATAGCACGTGTCATGTTGAGATGTCGTCCAGTCTAGTGAAAATGTAGCATGTTGATAATAATAACTAACAGTCATATTTATGGTTCATGGAATGTAAAAGGCAAAAGGAAATAAAACTATTAAGTGTTACTATGCTCTGAATGGTTATGAACTGTAGATTAAAACTGAAGAAACTGCAAAAAGGTGACAATTTGAGGAGGTGGGTCCTGGATAAACTGACCAAACCAGAGGTTGTAGAGAGCTTCAGGGAGAGCATTAGGGAACGATTGACAAGAATGGGGGAACGAAATACAGTAGAAGAAGAATGGGTAGTTTTGAGAGATGAAGTAGTGAAGGCAGCAGAGGATCAAGTAGGTAAAAAGACGAGGACTAGTAGAAATCCTTGGGTAACAGGAGAAATACTGAATTTAATTAATGAAAGGAGAAAATATAAAAATGCAGTAAATGAAGGAGGCAAAAAGGAATACAAACGCCTCAAAAATGAGATCGACAGGAAGTGCAAAATGGCTCAGCAGGGATGGCTAGAGGACAAATGCAAGGATGTAGAGGCGCATATCATTAGGGGTAAGATAGATACTGCCTACAGAAAAATTAAAGAAACCTTTGGAGGAAGGAGAACCACTTACATGAATATCAAGAGCTCAGATGGAAACCCACTTCAAAGCAAAGCAGGGAAAGCACAAAGATGGAAGGAGTATATAGAGGATCTATATAAGGGTGATGTGCTTGAGGACAATATTACAGAAATGGGAGAGAATGTAGATGAAGATCAAGTAGGAGATATGATACTGCGTGGAGAGTTTGGCAGAGCACTGAAATACCTGAGTCGAAACAAGGCCCCGGGAGTAGACAACATTCCATTGGAACTACTGACAGCCTTGGGAGAGCCAGGCCTAACAAAACTCTACCATCTAGTGAGCAAGATGTATGACGCAGGCGAAATACCCTCTAACTTCAAGAAGAATATAATAATTCCAATTCAAAAGAAAAAAAGGTGTTGATAAATTTAAAAATTGCCGAAGGGAAACAGTGGTTGGGAAGGGAGTGAGACAGGATTGCAGCCTATCCCCGATGTTATTTAATCTGTATATTGAGCAAGCAGTAGAAGGAAACAAAAGAAAAATTCGAAGTAGCAATTAAAATCCATGGAGAAGAAATAAAAACTTTGATGTTCGCCGATGACATTGTAATTCTGTCAGAGACAGCAAAGGACCTGGAACGGAATGGACAGTGTCTTGAAAGGAGGATATAAGATGAACATCAACAAAAGCAAAACGAGGATAATGGAATGTAGTCAAATTAAATCGGGTGATGCTGAGAGAATTAGATTAAGAAATGAGACACTTAAAGTAGTTAAGGAGTTTTGCTATTTAGGAAGTAAAATAACTGATGATGGTCAAAGTAGAGAGGATATAAAATGTAGACTGGCAATGGCAAGGAAAGCGTTTCTGAACAAGAAAAATTTCTTAACATCGAGTGTGGACTTAAGTGTCAAGAAGTCGTTTCTGAAAGTATTTGTATGGAATGTAGCCATGTATGGAAGTGAAACGTGGACGATAAATAGTTTAGACAAGAAGAGAATAGAAGCTTTCGAAATGTGGTGCTACAGAAGAATGCTGAAGATTTGATGGGTAGATCACATAACTAATGAGGAGGTGCTGAATAGAATTGGAGAGAAGAGAAATTTGTGGCACAACTTGACTAGAAGAAGGGATCGGTTGGTAGGGCATATTCTGTGGCATCAAGGGATCACCAATTTAGTATTGGAGGAAAGCGTGGAGGGTAAAAATCGTAGTGGGAGACCAAGAGATGAATACACTAAACAGATTCAGAAGGATGTAGGTTGCAGTAGGGACTGGGAGATGAAGAAGCTTGCACGGGATGGAGTAGCATGGAGAGCTGCATCAGACCACAACAACAACATGCTCTGAAGGTTTCTTATGTTTTCCTGCGCTAGCCATTTGTGAGCAGAATAGTAAAAGAAATTTATTCCCTGACTCAGATGTAGTTACAGCTTACTGTATTTAATTGTTCAGCTGTTTGTTATTTAAATGTTTTCATGGGGGGTGACCTTTTCTCACCTGTTATTTATTTATCTATAGATTTACCTTTTGCTACAAGCAGGTCCTGACTTCTAATTATTGCTTCTCCTCATTTTTAAATGGCTTTCTTGAGCCGCTATGCATGCATGGTCACTTATTGAATCACTTAAGTGATTTCTAGTGTATATCTTAATAGAATTTTTACTGTCTGTCTGAATGCTGTTATATCAGTCTGTTCACACTCGTTCATTTATTAATCACGGAACTGCTCATTGCTCTGTCTGCATGAAGGCAGGCCTATAAATTTGTGTGCCTGTTTATTTTTTACTATCTAGATGCACTTGGAGGTGTATGTTAAGAATTTCTTTTTCCTCTAAGTTACTCTGTCTTCCAGTATAGTTATTAAGTTTTTAACTTTTAGGATGAGATATTCTTCAGTGTTGTCTTCAAGAGTAATCTGTTTCAAATTTTAATTATTTACTCGTTTTTGAAGTATTTTCTGAGTTGTGGTTCGTAAAGATGGAAATTTTGAGTCTGGAATCTACGAAATTATGTCAGACAGAGCTTTTGCCTCCAACTATTACCTTACTATATTGTCACTCAAATAGAGTGTGTAATTTCTTAAATTTGGAAACTTCAGAGTGATGTTTGTAATCCTGGTAAACTATATGATTTTAATTATTTATCGTAAAATAATTATTTTAATAAACAATGATGAATGATGTGAACCCTAGTCCGTCCATTCCTTCCATTTCATTATGTGTTTGCCTGCTGGAGGTATGAGTTTGTAGCGTTTTTGTTTTGTGTGTTGGTATTCCATTTGCTATGGGTTTACTAACGCGAATTCTTTACAGACGAATGGAAAAACTGGTAGAAGCCGACCTCGGGGAAGATCAGTTTGGATTCCATAGAAATGTTGAGACAGGTGAGGCAATACTGACCCTACGACTTATCTTAGAACATAGATTAAGGAAAGGCAAACCTACGTTTCTATCATTTGTAGACTTAGAGAAAGCTTTCGACAATGTTGACTGGAATACTCTCTTTCAAATTCTGAACGTGGCAGGGGTAAAATACAGGGAGCGAAAGGCTATTTACTATTTGTACAGAAAGCAGATGGCAGTTATAAGAGTCGAGGGACATGAAAGGGAAGCAGTGGTTGGGAAGGGAGTGAGGCAGGGTTGTAGCCTATCCGCGATGTTATTTAATCTGTATATTGAGCAAGCAGTAAAGGAAACAAAAGAATTCGGAGTAGGTATTAAAATCCATGGTGAAAAAATAAAAACTTAGAGGTTCACCGAATGACATTGTAATTCTGTCAGAGACAGCAAAGGACTTGGAAGAGCGGTTGAACGGAATGGACAGTGTCTTGAAAGAAGGGTATAAGACGAACATCAACAAAAGCAAAACATGGATAATGGAATGTAGTCAAATTAAGTCGGGTGATGCTGAGGCAATTAGATTAGGAAATGAGACACATGAAGTAGTAAAAGAGTTTTGCTACTTGGGGAGCAAAATAACTGATGATGGTCGAAGTAGAGAGGATATAAAATGTAGACTGGCAATGGCAAGGAAAGCGTTTCTGAAGAAGAGAAATTTGTTAACATGGAGTATAGATTTAAGTGTCAGGAAGTCGTTTCTGAAAGTATTTGTGTGGACTGTAGCCATGTATGGAAGTGAAACGTGGACGATAAATAGTTTGGACAAGAAGAGAATAGAAGCTTTCGAGATGTGGCGCTACAGAAGAATGCTGAAGATTAGGTGGGTAGATCACATAACTAATGACGAGGTATTGAATAGAATTGGGGAGAAGAGGACTTTGTGGCACAACTTGACCAGAAGAAGGGATCGGTTGGTAAGCCATGTTCTGAGGCATCAAGGGAACACCAATTTAGTACTGGAGGGCAGCGTGGAGGGTAAAAATCGTAGAGGTAGACCAAGAGATGAATACACTAAGCAGATTCAGAAGGATGTAGGCTGCAGTAGGTACTCGGAGATGAAGAAGCTTTCACAGGATAGAGTAGCATGGAGAGCTGCATCAAATCAGTCTCAGGACTGTAGACCACAACAACAACAATGGGTTTATTTAGCGATTGGCATTTTTTATTTGCAGTTCACTGTTGCTTTTCGAGTTCACGTATTATCATTTTGTCAGTTGGAAACAGTGAGTGGAGCTGTGGAAGCTAGAAAATGGAATTACAACTGGAGATATCGGAACATCTCCAACATGTTCTTCTGTTTGAGTTCAGTGGAGCGGTGACAGCAGCAACGGCAACGAGAAGTATTTGCGCCGTGTACAGGAATAATGTCATTTAAGAGAGTACGGCAAGAAAATGGTTTTCTCGTTTTAAAGGAGGATCATTTTGACATTAGTGAATCTCCACGTTCAGGAAGACCTTCGGGGTTGATGAAGATTATTTAAACGCATTAATCCAAAGTGATCCACGTCACTGTACTCGAGAATTAGCAAATGTGATGAACTGCAATCATTCAACCATTGTGCGACATTTGCATATGACTGGGAAGGTTCAAAAATCGGGTGTATGGGTACCACATGCTCTAAGTCAAAATCACAAAAAACAGCTGGTGAATATAGGTGAATCTCTGCTTGCTGATCATGAGTTGGTTCATGAACGGTACCAACCATTCCTACCCTGTATCGTTACTGGTGACGCGTAATGATTTCTTTATGCTACCATAAGAAATATAAAGGAGTGGTCAACCCCAAACAAAGCAGCAACTCCCCGTAAGTTGACCTGCCCCTATGACCTGCGCTTATCCACAAAAGATAGAGCTGTGCATCTGATGTAACAGCGAAGTTGTGGTGTGTTACGAATTGCTTCCCCGAGGTGCAACCATTTCTGCTGACACTTATTGTCAACTGGGACGTCTTGCAGACGCATTCCAAGACTAACGATCACGAAGACTGCGTGAAGTGACGCTACTCCTCGGCGCCCGCCCACATTCTGCTAGACTGAAAAGAAACACTATACAGGAGTTGCGGTGGGAAGTGATTTTGCACCCACCTTATTCACCTGATCTTTCGCCCTCAGATTTTCACCTTTTCCGCCCTCTAACGAACAACCTTCAAGCTCACAAATTTGTCTTAAAAATGTTAGATTTGTAAATAGGCTTAGGTGAGATTCTAAAAATAACTGTCACATCAAGACTGTTACAATATTGTCGGTTTATAATAAAATTAATTACAACTTAATATTTTAGAAAGAAAGGAAGATATACATTATTAAGAACTTGTAAATGTTATCGCGGCTGTGACTGCATGCCTCATTAATATTTTAGTCTACTCTTCAGTTTGGTCTGATGCAGCAAATGCGCGCAGTTTGTCAGTTCTTTGGAATTTGTTGGCTTAAATTGTAAAGTAAAGCACGACGGCTGCTGAAAAATTCGGACGTACCAGACAATGTGTTAAAGAATCTCCTAACGGAATTTTATAGGTCGCCATGGCTGTGTGGTTTCTCTAAGATCCACATAGGAGGCGTTCCATTGTGACCAATCGTCTATCCTACCGATTCTCCAACCTATGGGCTACCAAAGGATCTAAGCAAATTGCTTAAGCCAGTTATTGGTCGCTGAGAACACCAGATTAAAAACGTCAAATATTCTCGGACGTAATTAAGCAAATCAGAATCAATCCAGACGAAATAATGGTCAGTTTGGAAGCTGTCTCTTTTGAAAGTCCCTGTACAATACACATTAAAGTTATTAGCAGACGACTTCCATCCCAAGATTATCAAATTGTTACACCGTAATTTCGTGACCACCTAGTTTGTGTATAGTAGCAAATTTTATGACATATCAACTTCACGTTCCCTTGGTGATTGTCAGAGTGTTGGCTGAGTGGCAAAGGCAGTGGCTGGAAGCGACCAACAACATACTGCAGTCGGTCAAACCGACTATTCAGCCATGGCGCATTTCCTTTCGAATTCCACGAGGGTGTGAAGTGTTCCTCACTCGCCTCTGTCTCAGCCAGTGCTTAAAGACGCCTGATTACCTCTTTCGACGAGAAGACCCACCGGATACAGTGTTTGCGGCGTCACACTCACGGTGCATCATGTTCTAATGTCCCGTGTGTGGTATGCTGATAGGCGGAAAGCCTCTGGTCTACCGAAGGACTTATCCTCCATTTTAGGTGATATCGAAACAGTAGTACGACGTTGTTGACATTTTGTGTGGCGTCAGGATCACTGCCCAGTTCAATTGGACGGAGATTTCAATGTGTCTTTTAGTGGCTGGCTCAGTCTTTTAATTCCACGATCAACCAGTCTTCTTACTAGCTTCCACTGTTTTATTTTATTAATTCTTTTAACACGTGGCAACGGTATGATTAGATCTAATCGAAATAGTATGTGACATTTCCTGTTTGCTATTGTTACCTGACCTTTACTCTTTCTTTTAACAACAATACTCCTTGAATAAAATTACAATGAAATCCAGACCATTAGCTGCGCTGATAAACATCAATGGGGACAGTTGAAAATGTGTGCCCCAACCGGGACTCGAACCCGGTCTTCCTGCTTACATGGCAGATGCTCTATCCGACTGAGGCATCGAGGACACAGAGGATAGTGCGACTGCACTGACTTATCTCTGGCACGCTCCCCGTGAGACTCACATTTCCAACTTACTGTCCACACTCTACATTTGTTGTATCCCTGTCCGGAAGAACAAATATCATCTGCAGTACTCCTTATTCACCAGCTGTACGATCTTGTGGAATGGTGCTGATGACCATGCTGTTTAGCACCCAACAGCCTTACATCCATCCATGACTGCGAAATAGCCATGGTTTCTCTATTGTGTTCGGCAATGGCTAATTCCTTTATGAAGAATTTCGGAGAATAAGCGTTAAATTCAGCACCTCTTAGTCCATCTTGCTTCTTTCGCTATGATGGCAAAACCTTTATTATCTGGCCACATGGAATCGAAGTTCTTCACCTCTTCGTTGACAATACCAATAGTATGCACCCTAATATCGTGTTCATTACTGAGTTGGAGAGAGAAGGAAAGTTACCAATCAGATGGGTGGCTTGGCCACTCTGTTTGCAGAATCTAACACACTGTGGCCTATATCACAATATGCAAAGCTTTCATTATCTAGAAAAAAAGCTGTTTTATACACTCTGATACTTAGGGGCAGTTTGGGCACGGAAAACCTGAATTCCGAGATTACGCATCTAAGAAACGTAATGTATATTGTGAACAAGATATTAACTATGTATTTCGTTAGAATAAAAAATAAAAAAAAGAGGTGATGATAATCAGAAATTCGTCAGTCAATCCACCCCTTCCTTTCCTTCGAGCTAAATTAGGCAGTCTCGGGCAGGTATCGCAATCAGTCCATTTTCCGACCATCCAAGAAAGTCAGAGAGATGCTGCGTCCAGCGAAATTGGCTGGTTCAAATGGCTCTGAGCACTATGGGACTTAACATCTGAGGTCATCAGTCCCCTAGAACTTGTTGTTTTGTGGCCTTCAGTCCTGAGACTGATTTGATGCAGCTCTCCATGCTACTCTATCCTGTGCAAGCTTCTTCATCTCCCAGTACTTCTGCAACCTACGTCCTTCTGAATGTGCTTAGTGTGTTCATCTCTTGGTCTACCTCTACGATTTTTACCCTCCACGCTGCCCTCCAATGCTAAATTTGTGATCCCTTGATGCCCCAGAACATGTCCTACCAACCGGTCCTTTCTTCTTGTCAAGTAGTGCCACAAACTCCTCTTCTCCCCAATACTATTCAATACCTCCTTAGTTATGTGATCTACCCACCTAATCTTCAACGTTCTTCAGTAGCACCACATTTCGAAAGCTTCTATTCTCTTCTTGTCCAAACTATTTATCGTCCATGTTTCACTTCCATACATGGCTACACTTCATACAAATACTTTCAGAAACGACTTCGTGACACTTAAATCTATACCCGATGTTAACAAATTTCTCTTCTTCAGAAACGCTTTCCTTGCCATTTCCAGTCTACATTTTATATCCTCTCTACTACGACCATAATCAGTTATTTTGCTCCCCAAATAGCAAAACTCCTTTACTACTTTAAGTGTCTCATTTCCTAATCTAATTCCCTCAGCATCACCCGACTTAATTCGACTACATTCCATTATCCTCGTTTTGCTTTTGTTGATGTTCATCTTATATCCTCCTTTCAAGACACTGTCCATTCCGTTCAACTGCTCTTCCAAGTCCATTGCTGTCTCTGACAGATTTACAATGTCATTGGCGAACCTCAAAGTTTTTATTTCTTCACCATGGATTTTAATACCTACTCCGAATTCTTTTGTTTCCTTTACTGCTTGCTCAATATAGAGATTGAATAACATCGCGGATAGGCTACAACCCTGCCTCACTCCCTTCCCAACCACTGCTTCCCTTTCATGTCCCTCGACTCTTATAACTGCCCTCTGTTGTAGAACTACGTAAACCTAACTAACCTAAGGACATCACACACATCCATGCCCGAGGCAGGATTCGAACCTGCGACCGTAGCGGTCGCGCAGTTCCAGACTGTAGCGCCTAGAACTGCTCGGCCACCTCGGCCGGCCCAGCGAAATTCAGCCATGGTCTCGGTGTTCCTGGAATTTGTAAAATTTCTGTCGAAGTTGAGATCATGCAAACGTTGCACATTGGTCTGTCAATACGAACGATTTCAGAACACACAGCACTTAGTCCACACCAAATATCGAGATTTCGACAAACCTGTTGTTGCTGTACGCAGCCTCGTGAACAAAACATACGATTGTGTATGATGGAACAGAAATATTATTCCATGCATCGACCTACTGGAATTGAAAGAAAACGATAACATCAGAATATGTAACTATTTTAATCGGGACAACGGCCATAGCCTAAGAGCTGCATGGAAACGGGTACTTGATGGTGAAAGGCAACAGAGAAACAGTGTACACGCTGTAAGTAGTTTGTGGTCCAAAAACGTTATTTCAAATTGATGACGGAAGAAGTTACTTATTATTCGTAAAAGGCAAGCTAGGGCTTAAATAAGTGAAATAAAGTCTTATTAGCCGTTACCACTCGCAGGTTGTAGAGGCGGAGCTGCCGTAGAAAATATACCAAAATTTGTTTTTCAGTAATGTATTACAGAGTTTAAACTATCAGGACGCCTTCGAATATTTGTCAAAGGGATTTAAATAATAACAATTAACGTTTTCGAAACTGTTAATAACGCTTGGTGTTTTCCGATCAGGGAGTAGCTAGTCACGAGGCTACACTTTGAAATGCCCGTAAACTATACACTGTACAATTTTTGGGAGCGTGGATTCTATGGAGTACAACACTTATGGGCTTCCAGAAGGCTCAGTTTGTTCAGTCTAAGAGTATCATACTAAATTCCTCATGGTTTTTACCTTGCACTGTTTACAGCGAAAGCGAATGAACAGAGCAGCTGAACCTCCGCTGTCTAATCCTCGTCTCGTATATCTCTTATCCTTTGATGCATCATAAATTCACATTTCACATTAATGTTATGGTAATGTTGAAGATACTTTGTTGTTTCTCGCATTGACAAATCCTTTGCTGAGTTTGCGAATGCTCCGCCAGTATGCACAAGAATACGGTAATATAAGTATCTCCCCCCCCCCCCCCCCCCACCCCACCCCCAGAGAGAGTTTCGCGAATGATTAGAGGAAATAGGGACGCGAAACATTTGCCAGTATCTTCGGTTGCAAAGAGATAGTGTAACATGTTTAACCAGCGTCTTAAAATTTATAGACACTTTAGCACAACAATCCATTCTAGAAACGGCCCTTTGTGGAGATATCTTTGAAGTGATTATTTTGTTACCCGAGAGTGATTGGGATTCCCCGCCTAATCCGAGTATCGACAAAGACAACGTCAGAGATATTGGGTTGGTACAGTTTCCCATAAGTTTAATAAACACAACAGATACACAAAACTTTATTCTTTAATAATTTGTTCGTCTTCACTGTTTGCATCAATCTACGAGTGCTGGGCTAATTTTTCGATTCCGCGATTGTGGAATTACGTAATTTTGAGGCGAAGAACTCGTCGAGCCACGTTCGGGGCGCATTTTCATCCTGAAAGGAAGTTTCTTGAAGGTTGTTCGTTAGAGGGCGGAAAAGGTGAAAATCTGAGGGCGAAAGATCAGGTGAATAAGGTGGGTGCAAAATCACTTCCCACCGCAACTCCTGTATAGTGTTTCTTTTCAGTCTAGCAGAATGTGGGCGGGCGCCGAGGAGTAGCGTCACTTCACGCAGTCTTCGTGATCGTTAGTCTTGGAATGCGTCTGCAAGACGTCCCAGTTGACAATAAGTGTCAGCAGAAATGGTTGCACCTCGGGGAAGCAATTCGTAACACACCACAACTCTATCTTTTGTGGTTAAGGGCAGGTCATAGTACGGGGAATTGCTGCTTTGTTTGCGGTCGACCATTCCTTTCTATTCCTTACGTTAATATAAAGACGCCATAACTCGTCAAAAGTAACGATACAGGATAGGAATGGTTGATATTGCTCATGAGCCAACTGATGATTAACAAGCAGAGATTCACATATGTTCACCAGCTTCTTTTTTGTGATTTTGACTTAGAGCATGTGGTATTCATACACCCGATTTTTGAACCTCCCCAATTGTACACAAACGTCGCACAATGGTGGAATGATCACAGTTTATCATTTTTGGTAATTCTCGAGTACATAGACTTGTGTGCCGGCCGCGGTAGTCTAGCGGTTCTAGGCGCTCAGTCTGGAGCCGCGAGACCGCTACGGTCGCAGGTTCGAATCCTGCCTCGGGCATGGATGTGTGTGATGTCCTTAGGTTAGTTAGGTTTAAGTAGTTCTAAGTTCTAGGGGACTGATGACTATAGATGTTAAGTCCCATAGTGCTCAGAGCCATTTGAACTGACTTGTGTCACTGTGGATTAATGCGTATAAATGTCTTCATCAATCCCAAAGGTCTTTCTGAATGTGCAGAGTCACCAATATCAAAACAATCCTCTGTAAAACGGGCAAACCACTTCTTGCCGTGCTCTGTCCGGTGACATTATCCCCGTACACGGCACGAGTGTTTCTGGCTGGCTGTGCTGATGTCACTCCTCTATAGAACTCAAACAGAAGAATATGTCAGCAATGTTCCCATTGCTCCACTTGGCATCCCATTTCCTAGCGTCCATGGCTCCACTCACTACCTCAAAATGACAAAATATAAACTCGAACAGGAACAGTGAACTGCAAATAAAAAATACTAGTCGCTAAGTAAACCCATAGCAACGGGAATACCAACATAGAAAAGGAAAACGATACGAACTTACGCACCAGCCTAATACCCGGGCTCCAGAGGACAGTCGCGGCCGCCGTGGCAAGTTCATGAGGTGGCGCCGTCCTCGACGACTGCTTACCGATATGCCGCGGCCCGGCGATTGTGGCCAGTTTGTAACTAGTCTCTGGATCCTTGAGTATCACGCCATTGAATAGCAGAGTATTTTGACGTCGCCTGATTGCGTTTTCAGATTTGGATTTCCCTTTTCATTTCGGTATATGTTTAGATGATTTGGTTACACCTTGCAATAGTGTTGGTTACTCGTTCACCCCGCGATCTGTGCTATCATTCACCTGCGTATCGGCCTGTTTTCGTTCTGCCTGTCTCCGTGTTGCCACCAGTGCGAGTTGTTAGAAACTGTATCTCAACCTACGTACAGTAGAATAGAAAAATTATCACCTAAACTACAAATTTTCGTAATGCAGAAGCGTAAGTACGAAAACCAGTGAATAGGGCATGTTACCTTCGAAACACAGTGTGTTAACTGTTAAGGGGAGGTTTACTATGTTTTGGTTTAAAAAATCGTTTTTTTAAAATAAAAATGCATTTTTGTATCCATGAAAGTGTTTAGAATCCACCCCTGAAGCGATTTTTCCGAATACGGAATGGAAATGTTTGTTAGGCGCGGTTGAGCATAAGAATGCACCTGCCTTAAATCGGCCTTTTTCACGCACCAGTTTTTTTCGGGAATTTAGTCTTTGAAGCTGCGAAAAATTATTTTATGTGCTTGCCCATGACTAAAACTTATAAAGTGATCAAGGAGCTTACGACGTACTACGGCATGGCAATCCGACGGCATTCCAATTCTGTGGAACTGATGAAGAAGGCAATTTGGGCAACGTATTTCCACTAGTGTTCGACGCATGACTACCCACAACACCAAAGTTGTCCTGCTGGAGAAATTAGTTGGTGCAAGTGTCGCATTGCAGAGGCTACCGGACATCTGGACGAATATCAACACGACCAGCTGTTCTCCAAAGAAGTTCAAAAAGTGATTCATCCTATCTACAAGGTCCTTTCGGAGGACGAGTTATTGTACCTGTGCTTGGGAGGAAAAACAAAAAAAAACATGAAAGTTTGTTCGCATGTGTTTGGAAGTTAGCCCCCAAGCATTTGCATTCTGGTGCGAAGACTGTGGAGATTGCGACTTTCCTGGAAGTGAGCAGCTTCAACGTAGGGTATTCAGCAATTATGAAGACCATGACAACGATGGACGTCACCCTGGGACTTTATTTGACGCAGTTCGCCATTCCTTCGGACGACCACCGGATTCAAGCGACGGAAAACCGCTTGTCACCGGCCGTACGAGCGGCTCTGGGGCAGCGCGGGATGACCCAGATCGAAGAGACCTTTGGAGAGAAGAGAACCACGTGTATGAATATCAAGAGCTCAGATGGCAACCCAGTTCTAAGCAAAGAAGGGAAGGCAGAAAGGTGGAAGGAGTATATAGAAGGTTTATACAAGGGTGATGTACTTGAGGACAATATTATGGAAATGGAAGAGGATGTAGATGAAGACGAAATGGGAGATACGATACTGCGTGAAGAGTTTGACAGAGCACTGAAAGACCTGAGTCGAAACAAGGCCCCCGGAGTAGACAACATTCCATTGGAACTACTGACGGCCTTGGGAGAGCCAGTCATGACAAAACTCTACCAGCTGGTGAGCAAGATGTATGAGACAGGCGAAATACCCTCAGACTTCAAGAAGAATATAATAATTCCAATCCCAAAGAAAGCAGGTGCAGACAGATGTGAAAATTACCGAACTATCAGTTTAATAAGTCACAGCTGCAAAATACTAACGCGAATTATTTACAGACGAATGGAAAAACTGGTAGATGCGGACCTCGGGGAGGATCAGTTTGGATTCCGTAGAAATGTTGGAACACGTGAGGCAATACTGACCTTACGACTTATCTTAGAAGAAAGATTAAGAAAAGGCAAACCTACGTTTCTAGCATTTGTAGACTTAGAGAAAGCTTTTGACAATGTTGACTGGAATACTCTTTTTCAAATTCTAAAGGTGGCAGGGGTAAAATACAGGGAGCGAAAGGCTATTTACAATTTGTACAGAAACCAGATGGCCGTCATAAAAGTCGAGGGGCATGAAAGGGAAGCAGTGGTTGGAAAAGGAGTGAGACAGGGTTGTAGCCTCTCCCCGATGTTATTCAATCTGTATATTGAGCAAGCAGTAAAGGAAACAAAAGAAAAATTTGGAGTAGGTATTAAAATTCATGGAGACGAAGTAAAAACTTTGAGGTTCGCCGATGACATTGTAATTCTGTCAGAGACGGCAAAGGACTTGGAAGAGCAGTTGAACGGAATGGACAATGTCTTGAAAGGAGGATATAAGATGAACATCAACAAAAGCAAAACGAGGATAATGGAATGTAGTCAAATTAAATCGGGTGATGGTGAGGGAATTAGATTAGGAAATGAGACACTTAAAGTAGTAAAGGAGTTTTGCTATTTAGGAAGTAAAATAACTGATGATGGTCGAAGTAGAGAGGATATAAAATGTAGACTGGCAATGGCAAGGAAGGCGTTTCTGAAGAAGAGAAATTTGTTAACATCGAATATAGATCTATGTATCAGGAAGTCGTTTCTGAAAATGTTTGTTTGGAGTGTGGCCATGTATGGAAGTGAAACATGGACGATAACTAGTTTGGACAAGAAGAGAATAGAAGCTTTCGAAATGTGGTGCTACAGAAGAATACTGAAGATAAGGTGGATAGATCACGTAACTAATGAGGAGATGTTGAATAGGATTGGGGAGAAGAGAAGTTTGTGGCACAACTTGACTAGAAGAAGGGATAGGTTGGTAGGACATGTTTTGAGGCATCAAGGGATCACAAATTTAGCGTTGGAGGGCAGCGTGGAGGGTAAAAATCGTAGAGGGAGACTGAGAGATGAGTACACTAAGCAGATTCAGAAGGATGTAGGTTGCAGTAGGTACTGGGAGATGAAGCAGCTTGCACAGGATAGAGTAGCATGGAGAGCTGCATCAAACCAGTCTCAGGACTGAAGACAACAACAACAATAACATGGTAACTTCAAATCTACTGAACCGATTGGCATGATTCTTTGTTTCTGACGAAGCTAACTAAATTGTCTAGGAGTTGTAGCACTAATATTCCGATCTATCAACTGTAAATCGTTTGACTTGACCGACGAAGTCGAAAAATCAATGAAAAAACCATGTTTTTTTTTCAAATGGCTGCCGTTTTGTTTCCTATAGTCCAAATAACTTAAGCGAGGTACAACTCCTAAAGAGTCTTATATACTTCGCTAACGTCAACTCAATTTTGATTTCAGACGAGCAGGCTGACCTGTGACATACCGCGCGTGAAGGTCTACATCGAAATTTTGTTTCGTTCCGACGGCACTTCTGCCTTCGCTCTTCGCCATTTCCGGTCGAAAAAATTCCAGTTTGTAGAGGATATATCAATAAACATTATGACCAAATTTGACATTGAAATCGGTAACACATCCCGAGAAAAACTTCTCAACGAACATGCTTTTTTCGGGCCAAAGATAGTAAACCTCCCCAAGTTGGCAGACTGTCGGGCGGGATTGTGGGCAGCGCAGAAAACATGCTCGGCCCCTAGACCTGCCTCTCGCCATGCACGCACCTTAACCTGTGCGTCAGGTTCCGCTAAAGCAGGAGTCATGTACGGAGGTAAAGATTTCATAAATCTTTTCATAATCAAGCTGAAATCCTCGTATTGACTGACATGTTTAATAAAGATCATAACTGCAACAATTACGTACGCTTACCACAAGGGAAAGAAAGAGCACGAAATAAAGTGACATACAAAACAATAACACTGCACATAACAATGTCTACCAGTACAATGTGTAACGTTGACTCCAAGCAAAAAAATAATGACTGCCGGCCAGAGATGTCCTACTTCTGCCGGTTTACACCATTTCAGGTTTAGGGAGCAGATCTGTCAGCTTATACTAGGTGACCGTAAAATCCATTAATGTTTGAAACTGCGCTGATTCACGGAATAATATAGGCAAAGAGGTAAAAATTGACACATATACCTGAAATGATATGAGGTTTTATTGAAACAAAAAAGGAGCGCAAGTGCGCCTCATATGAGAAAATTATTCTTTTTGTGAAGTTCTCGTTATCCGCTTGTCTAGCCAAGATCCAGTAAGCAAATCGATGTCTCTTTCCATGAACAACAGTCTTCAATTCTTGTGTAAGTTGAATCTTGTGCGCATGCATTTACAGATCTCCTGAAAGATTCCTTACAGTGAACTTGGTGATAAATTCAATTGTTGAGCTCGTCAGCGAACTGTTTTCGTGGGACTTACGGTCACAATGTCACGCATGACAGCAGTGTTTTCTTGTGTTCGAACAGAAAGCAGTTGTCCTGTTTTCTTAACGTGTGAAACAGAACCCGTGGTCCCAAACCTCTGGATCAACTTCCGAACTGATGATTAGATTTGAGCAGTATTACGTCCGAGTGTCACACGCAACTCGCGAACGGTTGCCGTGGGCTGTCACAGTTTTTGTAATAACACTTTTATCGCTTGGATACATTGCTCTTTTGTAAACTGCTCCATGACGAAAATAAACATCAGACAACAATGCTCACCACACAAAAGCTATCAGGCTACTAATGGGAAGGATTGCAGATAACAAACATGAAAAAAAGCATGGCTGCCAAACGTCACATGATAAAATGTCGGGTAACTCAAATTCGTCCTTACTTCCCGGACACAAGTTATTTGTATATTGCGAAAATATTAGACAGTTTAAGCGATACACCGCATTAAAGATCACTCCTAACAGCACCTTTTCCTAGTACGCTTCGTTCTGCTTGTGTCGGGAAATGTGTTGACGGCGGCTGAACATGCCGCCTTCAGATTTCATCTTGAAGTTAGTTTTTGGCGTTATTTAATAATTGTTAAAACGAAAGGAGATATATCCACAACGTTTTGGAGGGCCATGGTACAATAGTTACGATTGATAAATGTCGCGCCGCCCGGGGTGGCTGGTCGGTTCTAGGCGCTACAGTCTGGAACCGCGCGACCGCTACCGTCGCAGGTTCGAATCCGCCTCGGGCATGGATGTGAGTGTTGTCCTTAGGTTAGTTAGGTTTAAGTAGTTCTAAGTTCTAGGGGACTAATGACCTCAGAAGTTAAGTCCCATAGTGCTCAGAGCCATTTGAGCCATTTTTTATAAATGTCGCAACCTTCCCCAGAATGGAAACTACGAACGTTTACCAAAGGCTTTTCTTTCTACACTTCAGTTCATCTTGATCTATGAGAAAGTATAGCAAATAGAGTACCATCTTACCGTTCCTATCCTTGTACAGAGTGAGTGAATGGATCTTCTTACTTCAAATAACTCTAAGATAAAAAAAGATAAAAAAAGAAAACGTTGCACCACGAAGGAATTATCAGAATGGGACTGTTCAAAATGGTTCAAATGGCTCTGAGGACTACTTAAACCTAACTAATCTAAAGACATCACTCACATCCATGCCCGAGACAGGATTCGAACCTGCGATCGTAGCGGTCGCGCGGTTCCAGACTGAAGCAGAACCGCTCGGCCACCCCCGCCTGCGGAATGGGACGGAAATCGGTAGACGTGATGTACATGCACAGACAAACAACTGATTACAATTTCAGAAAAATTGGATAATTTATCCAAAAGAAAGGGTTTCACAAATTAAGCGGGTCAATAACGTTGGTCCACATCAGGCCCTTACACATGCAGTTATTCGGCTTGGCAGTGATCGATAAAGTTGTTGGATGTTATCCTGGGGAGTGTCGTATCAAATTCTGTCAAAGTGGTACGTTTGATTGCCAAAGTGCCATGCCGATTGGAGGGTTCTGCCCATAATGCTCCAAACGTTCTCCGTTGAAGAACAATCCGGTGACCCTACTGGCCCAGGTGAGGTTTGGCAAGTACGAAGACAAGTCCAGGATGGCTTGCCATGAAGGGAAGCAAAACAGGACGTATAATGTCGTCGACACACCGCTGTGCTGTAAATGTGCAGCGGATGACAACCAAAGTGGTCCTGCTGTGAAAAGGAACGACACTTCGGACCATCACTCGTGGTTGTCGGGCAGTAGGGCGGCCGATAGAGAGTTTCGTATCCCAGACAAGTCTTTGCTAGTCATCGGGACTGAGTTCAAAGAGTGACTCATGGCTGAAGACGATTCTACTCCAGTCAATACGATTCCAGGCTGCAGACATGTCTGGAGATGCCCTGGACAGCTGTGGAACACCAACCTGACTTTCATCCACCATATAGTTCGATAACCAGGAGTGATGGTTTGGGGTGCCATACCTCCTGAAGGTAACAGCTAGAACAGTGAAAAGTTGAACCCTATCTCACGAGTCAAAGTGAAGCTGGCGACCCTTATTTAGACAATTTTAATAGTGTTGCACTGTAGAAGAATCGCACGGCTCAGCCAATAAACGTTTCTGAATAGTATATCACGAATTTGTCCCACACGCAGCACATCGATGTGCGTGGATTCTGGCTACGGTAGCAAGTGGGAAGTTCTGAAGACATGGGAGAAGAATCGTTTCAATAATACTTAACCATTACTCCTTCACAATCTTTCTGTCAGCGACATTACTCTGTTTAGCTCAGTCCTTAAATTTCATTGCAGCATCAAAATCCATTTGTCTACTACTCAGTGATTTCACTTAGTGCTACACGTCTCACGTATTTTAGGTCTGCTTTCTATACGCTCCTAAGCTGCAAGCTGAAGACAAATCCATAGCCGTCCATCATTTTCAAGGCGGAAAACAATATTTCTACAGAAGCTGTTGCACATGGTACAGTTACAGCAATTACTGCCTCTTAGAGTCGAGCCGGCCGCGGTGGTCTCGCGGTTCTAGGCGCGCAGCCCGGAACCGTGCGACTGCTACGGTCGAAGGTTCGAATCCTGCCTCGGGCATGGATATGTGTGATGTCCTTAGGTTAGTTAGGTTTAAGTAGTTCTAAGTTCTAGGGGACTGATGACCACAGCAGTTGAGTCCCATAGTGCTCAGAGCCATTTTTTTTCTTAGAGTTGTAAAACTGTCGTGGGATACTGTAGTCTATCATAAGTAAGTGTAATACAGTAGTTTTCCTAGTAACTGTGGTCAGTTGAGGTCGTACCAGCGTTACCTGTGTGTTAGGCGTGTTGGATAGGGTAGCTATCGGGCATTACTTCATAAAGACAGCTTTCTTTACGTACGCGATCAGTACCTTACTACATTCCCCAAAAACCGGAAGCGATAATCCGTACAGAAACTGAGTGAGGATATATAAACCTGCGGAACACCTTTGTTCTACGTAGTTACCGTTCTGTCTGTTAGTTACAAACAAACAGTGTTTATAGAAAAATAGAATGTGACAGTGTTTAATTAAGGTTTTATTCGAAAACTGTTGATCTGTAATGTTAAACAGAGGGATGTTGTAGCAAAAATAAACAAAACAATACTGATTTATCATTTAACGTAAGAAAACAATATCCCCCTACGAAAAGGTAAAGTAAAAAAAAAAAAAGTCGCAAAACAAAAAAACATCAATACTTGGTCAAACTTATATAAGCCGTTTCTGTTATTTATAAATAACTTTTGCATTTATCAATAATAACAGGAAACTCTGGCCTTTCATCCTGATAAAAGACGTTCCATTGAGTGCAAAACAACAAAGATAATTACACATAATTTTTATGTTTATTCGTGTAAAATCTACTCACATAAAAAGTAATTGGTTTAATTGTATAAAAGCCCAGAATTTACACGATCAACTACTTTTTATAACTTATAAAAAGCAATTTATATTATGCGCGGATGTAAAATACACAATGAGCTTACACTGAACGATGTGCGTTTCTTTTTACATGCAAAAAAAAAAGAGAAATCGTCGGCTCTCAGTTTCTGTCTTACACATTAATTTGTATTTCTTTCTCTACCAACACTGCCATTACTACCGGCAATCCTATCACTTACTATGTCATTTGTGTAGGGTACCAAAATTATTGAACCGGAGTTTTGGCAGAGCGCAACACTAGTGCCGCTTACAAGCTTCAGCTATGGATACATAAAAGCCGGCCGCGGTGGTCTCGCGGTTCTAGGCGCGCAGTCCGGAACCGTGCGACTGCTACGGTCGCAGGTTCGAATCCTGCCTCGGGCATGGATGTGTGTGATGTCCTTGGGTTAGTTAGGTTTAAGTAGTTCTAAGTTCTAGGGGACTGATGACCACAGCTGTTGAGTCCCATAGTGCTCAAAGCCATTTTTGATACATAAAAATGTCTGCTCCCTGGTGGACACACAATAGCCAAAACGCACCTTTGACAATATACTTTCAAATAATAGTTTACAGTGAGTTGATTCTTTAGCCCATCAAACTCGAAGGTATTTCTGTTGATTTATGTCAGATTTTTAGGTGTGACGACAGGAAAACTGACTCCATGCTTCATTCTCGGAGAGATCTAACAAGAGGGACAAACTGCACGCGATCTAAGAAAGGACTCTTTCTGCTCTTTGCACAAACGTGCTGTCAAATATATCGGTGCAAAGAGCTATCCTACAAAATTCAGTTCGACGTAATTCTGTTTCATTTAACTTTTAAGCATTTCGCAGTGGAGCGTTACCAACGCTAACTTGCTGTCACTGGCCACTGAAGTCGCATATCCGTTTAGCAGTTTTTTTCTCTAATCATGAAATTCGGTCACTTTCTATGTGATCTTATTGTACATAATTGGGGTATATAATTGGTCTACTTGTTTCCTGAGATTTCTGTATGTAGAATATTTAACAGTACATTTGTGAACTTAAAATTTTTATTTTTTTCTTACCCGTCAGAATTGTTAATGTTTTAAAATTGCTGTCATTATTGTCAAGCGTTATTAGAAACGTGCCAATGGCCTTGCCCCAGTGGTAGCATCGGCTCCCGTCAGACCGCCGAATTTAAGCGCTGTCGGGCTGGGCTAGCACTTGGGTGGGTGAACATCCGATCTGCCTAGCGCTGTTGGCAAGCAGGGTGCACTCAGCCCTTGTGCGGCAAACTGAGGAGCTACTTGATTGAGAAGTAGCGGCTGTACTCATTCTCGTTCCTTTCTAGACGTTTAAATGAGTACAGAGGGCAACACTGGACTCGCAGCGATGTCTCCATCGCCGTCTATCATAAGTTACGCACTTAAAGACGCGAAGAGTGTGCTGTGCACCGTATGTGGACTTCCATATGTCGGGATTATTCGTATTAAATTAAAACTGCTTAGTGCGTACTCTAACAAAAGTAAAATATTTATTTTATTTAGTTTCCTTAACATTGTTGATAATGAGCATCATCATTGTTTTTCTTCGGAGTCGAAGTATTCGGGACAAACTGCGCGCACACTTTTCTCTTCCTCAAAACATTCTGCGTTGAGATTTGTCACATAACAACTTTGACACACTACTGCCGCACGTCCATTACTTAAAACTGCCTTCTCACAACTGATTGGTGGAATCTACATCTACTGTTTACAGTTGTTGAAGCTGCCATCGTAGCTACTGCGCTGACGTAGCTTACACGCCAGGAATAAAATCAGTCTCCGAACTTCTTGGGCGGACAGTGCACGTATGCTCCAGCAATTTTGCATATAATAACATATATTCGTTTATATGTCCAGACTTAGCGGGCTGTTTTTTTATTTTTTGTTTTATTCATACGGCAACAGCTATTTGCGATCTTTTACTATGGTGTAAGGATTTGACTACAGCATACGAAAGCCCCACAATTGAAAACTGTGCAATCGCCACTGCCAGCATTGCGACAGATCAGAGTGTAAAAATGCTCTAATGTTCTGCGTTCAATGTGAGTCTTGAAACATCTCAGTTAAGACCAAAAACCTCGTAGAATCATCTTTAGTATGAAGGAGTTCTGTAGCCATTGGTAAAATTTCGTGCTAACATTTCTAACTTGCCCTGTGGAAAATAGAAGTAAATGGTACCATATGGCACCATAAGGCGCATTTTGACCCAAATGAAGCTTTTTCTCTTATGGGAACTGTATCGCTGACGCCTGCCGTACATGAATGTTTTTTATTGAGAATTATAAACGTAGATCCTGCCCTACCATTCATAAACACTAAACAGCCACTGGCGAAAGTATACTGGGCGTCCAAGCGAAAACAGTCAGTATTGAGGATGTGACAGGAACAATCATTCGAAGCAAAAATGTCTACTAAATATGGGGTCTAAAATACATACGTTAAAAGCTAAGAGCAAAAGTTCATCTTCGCTAGTGTGGAAGGTGTGTCTTCTACTGACGGATTTGTTTTCTTCTGTTTTGGTCCATAATACTTGCTCGCAACACATGGAAAGCAAAGAGATTGCAGTAGAAGATATTTATTTCACGGTACACTAGATGAAGAAATGCACATAGCTCTTAAGGTATGCGTTTAGAGCCCATGTTTACTGTACTTTTTTGCTGCTAATGAACGTCCCTACCATATCCCCGAACATTAACAATTCCTCTTGGGACTGCCTTTATATGGCATATAACCTTCTATTATATGGTAAAAGTGTCGAATTTGTTGCACGGCGTTGGACAGAGTGTTCTCGATCTTGTCACCTACAGTCCTGACCTCTCGCTTAACCACAGAAATGAGAGAAAAAAAAAAAAAATAGACGCAGCGTATCCATACTGTGAACGTCGATGACATCGGCGGTTCCATTGAAGGCTGGTTTCATATACAACTAGGGACCTTTTTCAGTCAACGTCTCTGTAACCTAGTAAATCGTCAGAATACTTGACTGAACTTATAGGCCTATTTGTACACATAAAATTTCTAATGAATAAATTGTCATTTCGGTCTGTTCGCATAGCTGTTTGAGAAACATTCAGTGATTCACAGAGGCACCAAATATGCTTCAAATGCAAGGCATTAAAATATTTCATCTTTTGTAGCATAGCCCAGTTACACAAATCACGGATGTTGGTGACTCCAGTTTTATGCAAACGATGAAATTAAAAGAAGTGGAAAAGAAATGAGGGAAACAGGAGCTAATTGTCAATTTGGTAAAGTTTCAGAGGCATTTATTTATTTGCTTTTCATATAAAACCTAATTTGCTTTATTTCATTACGTCGACGATCAAACGTTGGAGTCGCTTCATGGCCTTCGCTTTTTGTAAGTTGGCTCGCTTGTCGCTAGTCACGGTTATCCATACACGCTTAAAAGAAATATATAATTCCGGTGGGGTATCATCTGGCGCGGTAATGGACGAGCTCGCGAGATTTTTTCCCACATCCTTATCTTGCCTTGAGCTATCGCTGTGGCCAGTCGTCGATATAGCACTCTGGTCACGACCGTGGAAGCAGCCGGGTCGAAACCGACCCAGCGGAAATCTGCCACGCTTGTTGCCCACGCGATCGGTTATTCAGTGTACACAGGCAGGAGGGGATCCCGTCTCCGCAGTGCTGCGGGTGAATATCTAAGCGGGAGGGGCCACACATACAAACGAGGCAGCGGCAGCGCTAATCCCATCCCGCCTAGATGGAGGCGACTGTCGTGTCCACGCCAACTGGGCTACAGGCACGCGCGAGTAACCCTGCCCTATGAAAGGCTTCGGCGACAGGCTGTTCCATCTCGACAACGAAGCTTTGTGTGCTTTCGGGTCTACAGTTGGGCTCTTGATTCCATTTTATTCGCAGTATTTCTACGATCGACCCTGTGATCCTCTTCAGGTGCCGCGATCTTGTGCTGGGTAGCCTCGCCTGACACACAACTGCAACCAAAAGAATGCTGAATTTTCGTATGTTCAGAAATGAGAAGGAACGATCTGTTTCACGTGGTAAAAAACTTTCTAGAAACAAGGTAGCATAAATTCTTCTTTACTTTCGACAACCGATTTCGACCGATTTCTGGTCTTAAAAAATGTTTGTTACAAAACGTGTTTATTGATAGTTAGAACGTTATGACAAGTTGTTATATTCGTGGGTAAAATGTAGCACATTATACAAAGGTTTGTCACCTTGTGCACATGGACATCACACACATCCATGCCCGAGGCAGGATTCGAACCTGCGACCATAGCAGCAGCGCGGTTCCAGACTGAAGCGCCTAGAACCGCTCGGCCACCGCGGCCGGCTCTGCCGACGGGTGGCACGCGGTGGGAGTGGGGATCGGCCGTGAGGCGTGCCGAGACAGTCCGCCCAGTCGCGACAACGCTGTCTTCTGGACGGCGCAGTGGTGAAAGCAGCTGCGTAGTAAGCAGGAGATCTCGGTTCGAATCCCGGTCCGGTGCACTTTTTCGCTCGTCGCCGCTGATTCCGCGTAATGTCACGCTGCAGCTGACAGCAATAATCCCCCTTCAGTTTACAGATAATGTGCCACGGCTGTGGATTCTGCATGGTGTCTGTTCTTTTGGACATCTACGAAATAACAGACACTAAGCATTCATATAAATGTCACTAAATTCCCTTACAAAATAAATGTGATCTCACAAGCTGTGTTGCTATGCGTACTCCCTTCCTGACTCCAATGTCCAAAAACATAATAACCATCGAGTTGGGTCCGGTTCCCAGTTTATGAAGTTCTCGGTGGCCATCTCATCCAGCAGAGCTGTAAAATGCTGAGAGAATGTATGTTTGATGATATAACACTGCCGACTCCTAAAAACAGAAAGGCATCAAAATGCGAACTCTGCTACGAACAGCGGAGCGAGCCCAACAATACTTCAGAGTATGGTTGAAGTCTAGACAGCGAGTGCACAGAGTAACACAGATTGCAGCACCGCAGACTGCGAAGAAATGCGATCACACTCTCGGATCAGAAACTCGGCAGTGCACCGAATGTACCCCACCCATCACGCCGAGAAAACTTGAGAGATCACATGCATCTTTAACTGTGCGAATAAGTGTTGAGAGCAGTGACCTTGTTGTATTGAGCTTTTTTAGTGGCTTCATTTTCAGTTTTCGTAGTGTGAGTGCGCCAGATATTTGTGTTCATTCTGTGTGCGGTCGTGTTCCGTGACATTATAAATTTTGTTATGTTTTGCTGTCACGGTTACGGTGTAACTTCTGGTTGCAATAAAGAAAGGAGCTATAAGTTATTTTTACTCCAATTTGCCGTATTTCGCTCTGTGATTTTCTACAAAACATAATTAAAGATATCAACAAGAGTGAAGTGAGAGAGAACTGTGTACCAGGTCGGAATACGAACTTGGACCCTTGCCTTTCGCGGATGACTTATTTAGCGTTTGGAAGGTCCATACAGCCTTTACAACTGAGCCTCGAACTGTCATTACCTCTCTCGACAATCGGTGTATGTTGAATATAATGATACCGAGCGCCAGCTTCGATTCGGTAGGCAGTCTGCGTCTACATCTACATGCATACTGTGCAAACCACTGTGCAGTGCACGGCAGAGGGTATTGTAGAGAACGTGGGTATGCTTTGGTGGAAGATGGCGAGTCAGTGTGAGTCAAAACCTGTTCGAAAGTAGCTGACTGCTTTTATTAATTTATTACAAACTCAAGACGTCGTCTGGTGGGAGCTAGAAGATGGGCCTCGACCCAAGGACCTCGTAGCAGTGAAGCGTGGTAGTAGGACACCGACCATTGCCATCTTCAGGGTTGCCCATGCCGGGTACGCCCTTGTGTCGTAGACGATCTCGGCCAGCGGCTGAGTAGCATCAGGGATGATGTGGCAGGCTGTCAGTGTCCTCCAAGTGTGGGTTGCTGAGACCAGGTAAGTGCCGGACGTGAATATGCAGGGAGCGAACATGTGACCAGTTGCTGGCTGGCGGTAACTGGCAATGGTAAGCGCCCCAGCGGTTCGGTGGCTAGGAGGTCAGTTCGACTCCTGGCCTTTCAGGAAGGTGCCTGGAATCCGTTTGGAGATCTTCCTATCAGGATGACAGTAGAGCGATGGCGACCTCATGGCGGAGGTCGACACTGTGACTCTATGACCCACTGCTCTGGCTGGACGGGAAGTATTTATTCGGGATGTTGAGGTTGTGTAGGCTGTGTACAAAAGTGTCTCTGGTTTTGTTAATCGTCTGGAGACAGACCAACAAGCGGATTGCGATGCCCACTGACTGACGCGGTACAACACTGGTTCAGCATGTTGCAGTAAGTGGCCCGCTTTATGGCATCGAGTCCATCTGCCTTGTTTCATGTTGTTACAGTATTTAGTATGGTACTACGTGTTAGCGTTACGACCCGTTTCAATCGCGTTTCTAGTGTGGGAAGACTGACTGCTTAAATCACTCTGTGTGCGCTGTAATTAGTCTAATTTTGTCTTCGTGGACCGTACGGGAATGAGGGCTGAAGAATATTTTTAGATATTTCACATAAAACTGGTTTTGAAATTCTGTAAGATAGCTTTCGCGGGGTAATTTACGCCTACCTTCAAGAGTCTGCAAATGCAGGTTTCTCAACATTTCCGTGACGCTGTTCTGTGAGTCAGACAAGCTTGTGACCATTCGTGCCGCCAATCTTTGGATGTGTTAGTCCTATCTGATCTGGATCCCAAAAACTTGAGAAGTACTCTAAGATGGGACACATGTGTTATTTATAAGCAGTCTCCTTTGGAGACAGACTGCATTTTGCCGGTATCCTGCCAATGAACACAAATCTGTACCTACCTTACCTACTAATTAGCCCACACGATCATTCGATTTCATACCCTTACAAGTATCAACACCCTGGTATTTCTATAAGCTGACTGATTCAAAATTAGAAACATTAATATTGCAGACATAGGATGCTACGTTTTATCGTTTAGTGAACTGCATAATTTCAAATTTCTGAACATTCAAAACAAGATGTCAGTCTCCGCGTCAATTTGAAATATTATCAAGATTAATAAAATTTGAGTAGCTTTTATCAGACAGTGCTCCATTACATATAACTGCATCGTATGCAGAAAGCTTGAGGTTACTATTAATATTGTATGCACGCTCCTTTATACCTTAATATACAACATGAATAGTGGGAATCCCAACACAGTTCCCTGGGGGCACCTGAAGTTAATTCTACATCTTTCAATGACTCTCCACCCAAGACAACAGGCTATGTCCCTTCTGCCAAGAAATCCTCAATCACATTACAGATTTCGCTTCATACCCCACGCACTCGTGTTACGTATCAGCGCAAACAGAGAAAGAACACACCACTGACAATTTATTTTACTCATATTGGATATCGGTCAATGTATGGCTTACGCCCATAATTTAGGTAACTTCATGGATCGATCCAATCAGATGATATTGACTGGTTTAATACACTCCTGGAAATGGAAAAAAGAACACATTGACACCGGTGTGTCAGACCCACCATACTTGCTCCGGACACTGCGAGAGGGCTGTACAAGCAATTATCACACGCAAGGCACAGCGGACACACCAGGAACCGCGGTGTTGGCCGTCGAATGGCGCTAGCTGCGCAGTATTTGTGCACCGCCGCCGTCAGTGTCAGCCAGTTTGCCGTGGCATACGGAGCTCCATCGCAGTCTTTAACACTGGTAGCATGCCGCGACAGCGTGGACGTGAACCATATGTGCAGTTGACGGACTTTGAGCGAGGGCGTATAGTGGGCATGCGGGAGGCCGGGTGGACGTACCGCCGAATTGCTCAACACGTGGGGCGTGAGGTCTCCACAGTACATCGATGTTGTCGCCAGTGGTCGGCGGAAGGTGCACGTGCCCGTCGACCTGGGACCGGACCGCAGCGACGCACGGATGCACGCCAAGACCGTAGGATCGTACGCAGTGCCGTAGGGGACCGCACCGCCACTTCCCAGCAAATTAGGGACACTGTTGCTCCTGGGGTATCGGCGAGGACTATTCGCAACCGTCTCCATGAAGCTGGGCTACGGTCCCGCACACCGTTAGGCCGTCTTTCGCTCACGCCCCAACATCGTGCAGCCCGCCTCCAGTGGTGTCGCGACAGGCGTGAATGGAGGGACGAATGGAGACGTGTCGTCTTCAGCGATGAGAGTCGCTTCTGCCTTGGTGCCAATGATGGTCGTATGCGTGTTTGGCTCCGTGCAGGTGAGCGCCACAATCAGGACTGCATACGACCGAGGCACACAGGGCCAACACCCTGCATCATGGTGTGGGGAGCGATCTCCTACACTGGCCGTACACCTCTGGTGATCGTCGAGGGGACACTGAATAGTGCACGGTACATCCAAACCGTCATCGAACCCATCGTTCTACCATTCCTAGACCGGCAAGGGAACTTGCTGTTCCAACAGGACAATGCACGTCCGCATGTATCCCGTGCCACCCAACGTGCTCTAGAAGGTGTAAGTCAACTACCCTGGCCAGCAAGATCTCCGGATCTGTCCCCCATTGAGCATGTTTGGGACTGGATGAAGCGTCGTCTCACGCGGTCTGCACGTCCAGCGCGAACGCTGGTCCAACTGAGGCGCCAGGTGGAAATGGCATGGCAAGCCGTTCCACAGGACTACATCAAGCATCTCTACGATCGTCTCCATGGGAGAATAGCAGCCTGCATTGCTGCGAAAGGTGGATATACACTGTTCTAGTGCCGACATTGTGCTTGCTCTGTTGCCTGTGTCTATGTGCCTGTGGTTCTGTCAGTGTGATCATGTGATGTATCTGACCCCAGGAATGTGTCAATAAAGTTTCCCCTTCCTGGGACAATGAATTCACGGTGTTCTTATTTCAATTTCCAGGAGTGTATTTTCCGCCTGCTGTGCTTGATAGCTGAGTAGCCAAGAGCAGGTATTTTCGTTAGATTGTCTGGTCGAACAAACAGCATTAATATCTCAACAGTTTTCGTAGCTGCTGGCATTCTCCTGAGCCTCAAAGCTTCGTTTGGAAACAAATCTGAAAATGTGGCTAAATTGTTCTCCGCCAAGTCCTGCCTCCCAAGGGTTTTGGTACAGTAAGGATCGCAGGAGAGCTTTTGTGGAATTTGTAAAGCGGTATAGAGATATTGACAGACTGAAGCTTTTAGCGACATAGTGAGTCGCGCCTTAGTAACTCGGCGCCTAATATTTCCTTACAGAGGAGAGCAAGAGCAAGGGCTTCTGGCTATACAACTCCAGAAATTCGTTTTAAGTCACAGCAAGCGTCTGGGTTACCGACATCTCTTACATATTTTCCTCTTCCTCGTCTTCCTTAAGTACAGTGGCAGCTTTTCCTTGGCGTCTTAACTTGCATTCTATCATCCTGTCCTACTTGTCAGTTTCCCGCAATTTGCTCTCCTCGTCGAGTCTGCGAGAAACCCTTCATTTCTTAATCTTCAGTCCATCTAACTGTCAACATCTTTCTATAGTACCTCAACTCAAACGCTTCGATTCTTTTCCGGTTTTCCCGTTGTCCGCGATTCACTTCCATGCAATGCTCCAAACGTTCATTCACTGAAATTTCTTCATCAGATCAAGGGTGATGTTTGACATTAGCAGACGACTTTTGTCTAGGATTACCCTCTTTGCTTGTGTTAGTTTGCTTTTTATGTCTTTATTGCTTCGCCTGTGGTGTGTTATTTTTCTTCAAAGATAGCAGAATTTCTTCATTTCGTGGTCCCCATATTTGATGTAGAGCTAACCTCATTTCTGCTAGTCATCATTACTTTTTCATTCCTTCCATTTACTGTCAGTCCATGGTGTATGCTCATTAGACTGCTCACTTCATTTAACAGGTCCTGCATTTCCTCCTCACTATCATTACTGTCCTTTTACCTTGAATTTTAATCCCACCACCAGCGAATATTTCTTTTATTTCCGTCTTTGGTTCTTCGATACGTAGATCAAACAATGGGCGTGAAAACTACATCCCTGTCTTATATCCTTTCTAATTCGAGCACTTCGTTCTTGGTCTTCCATTTACGTTTTGCTTTTTGATTCTTGTCTACACTGTATACTAGCGACACCCCTCCCCCCTCCCCAGTTGCGCGAGGACGACTTGTCTGTGTATCGGTAACAGACTATATGCGCAAACCTTCCACTTGAATTAGTCAGTCTATTAGTGAAACCCATATCAAAATCGCTACAGCAGTCCCTGAGATTAATCTTCATAAACAGACAAAAAAAACGCGATGGGGGCCTTTACTTCAGTAATGCGTACAGATTATCAATGTTTCCTTATCGCTTACACCGGTTCTGCTGAGAATTTAGAATATCTTGCATCAGTTTGCATTGTCGAAATCCTACGAAAGTGTCCTGATAATCAGTCACAACACCGCAACTGCTTCCTGTTGTAGGTGAGATCCGAAACGCAGCCTACTGTCTCTGGATATCTCACCGGGCCTGTCTTGGACCTTTTTTTTTACAACTCTTGAAGATGCTGTTAACTCAAAGCATTGTCTGTGTTCCCGAGGTCTCTCTCGTACTATTTACATACACAGGGTAAAACGCTTAGATTACCTATATTTCTGCTTCCATCGGCATTCTCAATGGGCTTGTTTCGCCAGTTAGGGACTGGTAGCCTCGTAGTTTGGTCCCTTGATCTCCAAGCAAGCAACCAGCAAAGCTACACAGGATCACAGTTTTACACAGATAAAACGCAGAAGATAATGTTCGCAAATTTTAAAACGCCGTACTGATCTGACGGGAGCCGGTGTATCTACTGCAGCAAGGCCGTTAGGAAAGTGCGGCTACCCAAAAATTAGACCCTGTACTTTGGTACTCAGAACTGAGTTTAAAGGTTAAAATTGATTTATAGAAATCCATCGTCGAACCAGTAATAACTTATGGGAGTGATTGCTGGCAACTCACTGAAAGAAATAAAAAAGAGACTCACAGTTTTAGAAATGGATCACCAGAGAAGATTTTGTAGAATTTCCCGACTTTACCACTTAAGATGTTATCCTGGAAACAGGAGACATTGCACACTGGCGTGGCGTGCTCGATCTCCAGAACTGAATCCCACAGCACATTTCTGGGATGTACTAGGGAGACGGGTTGCATCACGTCAGCATCTGCCAACCACTCTCCACGACTTGCGTGCAGCTCCGCAAGAAGAATGGGCGTTGTTGCCTCAACACGAGACTGATGACATCGTTCACAACATGCCGTGTCGTTGTCAGGCCTGTGCTACTGCCAGAGGCGGTCACGCCCCATAATGAGCACATTGACCAGTTGTCGGAATGTGTGTGCAAATCCATTAAGTTGGGGCCGCAGCAGCTCGTGGTCATGTGGTAGCGTTCTCGCTTCCCATGCCCGGGTTCCCGGGTTCGATTCCCAGTGGGGTCAGGGATTTTCTCTGCCTCGTGATGACTGGGTGTTGTGTGATGTCCTTAGGTTAGTTATGTTTAAGTAGTTCCAAGTTCTAGTGGACTGATGATCATAGATGTTAAGTCCCATAGTGCTCAGAGCCATTGGAACCATTAAGTTGCATATTGCAGTTGTTTACGTTCTTTATTCTTTACATTGTTTCTCCTTTGCTATCATCTATTTATACTATTTTGTGGGAAAATAAACGCAACCTTTCAAAATTTCCATTTGTTGTTTTAATTTTGGGCACCAGTGTATTATATGAACTTCACTGCGTTTCGGGAGCTCTTCAAACTCTGGCACTTTATTAAGAATGTTTCGGCCATTACAGGGTATCTACTAGGATTTTAATACTCTCTCGTGAGAGGGGGACGACATTCTTTTGGATCTTAAACTTATACTTCCTATATCGTGAGAAATCGTATGACACAGTGCCACTAAAGCTATTGTTCGATGTGCCGTGATCTAGGGAACTGCCAAAACTTTATGTAAGAAGCATCATAAACTTCTATAAGTCAGTAGAAAAGGTAATTAAAGTAGGAAAAGATCTTTCTAGAGATGCGTTCAGAATAACTAAAGGAGGTGAAGCAGCGATGCTGTCTGTCTCCCACACTCTTTAAGATGTATGTGCAGAAGGCACTGAATCTGTGGTATAGAATGTGCAAGGGCATGGGGATTGAACTAGAGAACCATTGTACGTACACACTTTCCTACGCTGATGATTAGATCGTTGCAGTAATCGAGGGAGCGAGTATGTCTTACTTACTCAGGAAGTTGCTGGAAGAGTGTAAAAGAGTGTGGGATTCGAAGATTAATTTTGAGAAGGCGCAGTAACTATGTTGCGGAGAAGAGGGAAGTAAGGTGGGCATTGACGGACTTCTTATTAAAGTGAGTAAAGAATTTAAGTACCTGGATAGTATCCTATCACGTGATGGAACATGTGACAGAGACATACAACAACGGATGAAGCAGGAAAGTGCATGCATGCACTCCGTCGTCAGGCCACAAGTGGCCCATCGGGACCATCCGACCGCCGTGTCATCCTCACTGAGGAGGCGGATAGGAGGGGCGTGGGGTCAGCACACCGCTCTCCCGGTCGTTATGATGGTTTTCTTTGACCGGAGCCGCTATTATTCGGTCGAGTAGCTACTCAATTGGCATCACGAGGCTGAGTGAACCCCTAAAAATGGCAACAACGCATGGCGGCCCGGATAGTCACCCACCCAAGTGCCGGCCACGCCCGACAGCGCTTAACTTTGGTGATCTGACGGGAGCCGGTGTATCCACTGCGGCAAGGCCGTTAGGAAAGTGCGGCTACCCAAAAATTAGACCTTATACTTTGGTCCTCAAAACTGAGTTTAAAGGTTAAAATTGATTTATAGAAATCCATCGTCGAACCAGTAATAACTTATGGGAGTGATTGCTGGCAACTCACAGTAAGAAATAAAATGAGACTCAGTTTTAGAAATGGATCACCAGAGAAGAGTTTGTAGAATTTCCCGACTTTACCACTTCAGAAATGAGAAAATAAGAGAAAGGGCACAGAATCATTGTATTGGTTCTATGCGCTCAGTCCGGAACCGCGCGACTGTTACGGTCGCAGGTTCGAATCCTGCCTCGGGCATGGATGTTTGTGATGTCCTTAGGTTAGTTAGGTTTAACTAGTTCTAAGTTCTGGGGGACTGATGACCACAGATGTTAAGTCCCATAGTGTTCAGAGCCATTTGAACCAATCATTGTAGTATTACGGATGAAATGGAAGAAAGACAGCTAGGATGATTTGGACATGACAAAAGAATATATGATGACAGATGATCCAATAGAGTAATTTCATGGCAACCTCAGTGAAGGAGAAGAGGAAGACCACGGAAAGTGTAGCTAAAGCTTTGTAGAGAAGAGGATAAGGAAAACTAGTGAGATCGAGGCATTTGGCGGCAGAGATGCGGATGCGGCGACCTCCCTGCCTACTCCCCCCTCCGCCTTCCCTCCCCCTCCCAACAAGGGTCTTGTTAGGTGAAATCTTGTGAAATCAGTTGAATCGTTTTGAGACACGCTGTACTTGGCGAAGTAAAGGACGGCCCCTCTGAAAATGTAACGCGGAAAGGAGGACGAGACTGACCTTTGTGAGGAAGGCGTCGACGTCCTGGATGTCGTAGCCGAAGCGCGAGTGGCGGGAGCGCAGCGGCTTGTGCGAGGCGCGCGACTGCCGCCTGTGCCTGTGCTGCATCAGCGACGGCTCGGAGCGCGCGCGCCCCGGAGCTGCGGGCCCGGCCGTGTGCGCGTGCGCGTGCGAATGGCCGTGGCCGTGGCCGTGGCCGTGGCCGTGGCCGTGAGCGTGCGCGCCGTACGGCAGGAGCGCTGCCGCGGGCGTCGGCGGCGTAGAGGCGGCGTCGGGCGCCGGCGGCGACGCGGCCAGCCCTGGCGGCTGAGGCGGCGGCGGCTGGTGGTGGTGGTGGTGGTGGTGGTGGTTGTGCTGGTGGTGGTGCTGGTTGGCGGCGGCACTGCCGTGCGCGGCGACGGGCGAGCGCGGCGGCCGCTCTGGGCAGGTGGCCGCCACGGCCGCCCCCGGCGCCGCGTGCCTGCCGCCGCCGCCGCCGCCGCCGCCGCCGCCGCCGCTCCGCAGAACCCAGGTGAGCGAGATGCGAGGCCGCGAAGGCCTCTGGCCCATGTCCTCCGGCGGCTGCGGCCGTGGCGGCGGCGCCGCGCTCAGCTGCGCCTCCCCTGCCCCAGCCTCGCCCCCGCAGCCCCCGGCCTCCTCTTGCCCGCCGCCCTCCTCCTCTTCTTCCTCTTCGTCGCCGTCGTTGCCACCGCTGCCGCCCCCGCCACCGTCCCTTCCGTCGTCGGTGTCCCCTCCCTCCTCGTCACTGCTGTTGTCGCTACTGCTACTGCTACTGCCGACTCCTCCTCCACTACCGCAAGGCCCGACAACATCCGGAACGCCATCCTGTCGACACAACCAGTGGAACAATTGATATACAGAAATTCTGCTAAGTTCCTCAATTCCCAAAGAAACTTTGACTTTTCTGCAGAACAGCTAAAATGGCGACCGTGTCAGGATATGATATTATCACTAATATGCAGACAAGGGGCATTCAGTAAGTTATCAACACTTTTTTTCTGCAAGCAGGTTGGTTTTATTCAGGGTTTCAATGTACCACATTATAAACTACTCTTCTGGCTACAAAATTTTATGTTTGAACATACACTACTGAACATTAAAATTGCTACACCAAAAAGAAATGCAGATGATAAACGGGTATTCATTGGACAAATATGTTATACTAGAACTGACATGTGACTACATTTTCACGCAATCTGGGTGTATAGATCCCGAGAAATCAGTACCCAGAACAACCACAACTGGGCGTAATAACGGCCTTCATACGCCTGGGCATTGAGTCAAACACAGCTTGGACGACGTATACAGGTACAGCTGCCCATGCAGCTTCAACACAATACCACAGTTCATCAAGATTAGTGACTGGCGTATTGTGACGAGCCAGTTGCTCGGCCACCATTGACCAGACGTTTTCAGTTGGTGAGAGATCTGGAGAATGTGCTGGCCAGGGAAGCAGTCGAACATTTCCTGTATCCAGAAAGGTACGTACAGGACCTGCAACATGCGGTCGTGCATTATCCTGCTGAAATGCAGTGTTTCGCAGGGAACAATAGAAGGGTAGAGCCACGGGTCGTAACACATCTGAAATGTAACTACCACTGTTCAAAGTGCCGTCAATGTGAACAAGAGGTGACCGAGACGTGTAACCAGTGGCATCCAATACCATGACGCCAGGTGATACGCCAGTATGGCGACGACGAATACACGCTTCCAATGTGCGTTCACCGCGATGTGGCCAAACATGGATGCGACAATCATGATTCTGTATACAAAACCTGGATTCATCCGAAAAATGACGTTTCACCATTCGTGCACCCAGGTTCGTCATTGAGTACACCATCGCAGGTGCTCCTGTCTGTGGTGCAGCGTCAAGGGTAACCGCAGCCATGGTCTCCGAGCTGACAGTGCATGCTGCTGCAAACGTCGTCGAACTGTTCGTGCAGATGGTTGTTGTCTTGCAAACGTCCCCATCTATTGACTCAGGGCTCGAGACGTGGCTGCACGATCCGTTACAGCCATGCAGACAAGATGCTTGTCATCTCGACTGCTAGTGATACGAAGCCGTTGGGAGCCAGCACGGCGTTCCGTATTACCCTCCTGCACCCACCGATACCATATTCTGCTACCAGTCATTGGCTCTCGACCAACGCGAGCAGCAGTGGCGCGATAGATAAACCGCAATCGCGATTGGCTACAATCCGACCTTTATCAAAGTGATGGTAGGCATTTCTCCTCCTTACTTGATTCATCACCACAACGTTTTACCAGGCAACGCCGGTATACTTCTGTTTGTGTATGAGGAATCGGGTGGAAAGTTTTCTCACGTCAGCACGTTATAGGTGTCGCCACCTGCGCCAACCTTGTGTGAATGCTCTGAAAAGCTAATCATTTGCATATCACAGCATCTTCTTCCTGTCGGTTAAATTTCACGTCTGTAGCACGTCATCTTCGTGGTGTAGCATTTTAATGGCCTGGAAGAATGTGAATGCCTACGTGGTACCACTACACTGGTCGACGTCGGATCCAACGTATTGCTGCACCAATAACCTCCTCATCATCCACTTATTGGTTCCCGCAGAGTCCATTCGTCATTGGGGCACAAGGTGGAAGTTAGAAGATGCAAGATAAATGCTGAATGATGGACAAGGAAGAACAGTCAATTGAAGTTTTGTGAGCTGCTCTCGGCTCTGCAGACTTGTCAGATGTCCAGCTGAACAGCGAGGTGTTTCTCTGTGATACATCGTTCACCTCAGATGAGAGTTTCCACACGTTTCAACACTCCAGGAGTCACAGCTGTGTGTCATCAGCCTGCATGTGGGGGATCGGACAGATTTAGGAGACCTTGCTGCGTGACACCTCGCCCAATGATTCACCGTGCTTTTGTTCACTGCCAGTTTTCCATAGACATCCTGCAAGCGCTTATAAAGATACAGACAACATTGTAGGTACGGCAGCCACAGGTGTGAGTAGTCATCTTGGGTATTAATAAATCGCTTAAGCTGTATTTAGTCCTTTATTTCTAGAACACCACCGGTTTCGTGGCACTAAAAGCCACCTCTTTAGGTGAGCATATAACTAAAACATTAGAGCTAAAAAGCTCGGAACTTTGTGACCAACATTCGTTGCTCACCAGAACAAAACACCTCTAAAAGAAAGCATGTCAATAAAACAGCCAGATTCCAACGTAGTGGGCGACACAGCACGCGGCCCCGCCTCTTTTTGCGACTGCATATAGACCGGAGAAGCGGACTCATCCACCATGCGGCTTTTTTCATTCCATGACATACCTTCTTTTAGCGGTGTTTTGTTCTGGTGAGCAACAAATCTTGGTTACAAAGCTCCGAGCTTTTAAGCTCTAATGTTTTAGCCATGTGCTCATCTGAAGATGTGTCTTTTTGTGCTACGAAATCGGCAGTGATCCAGAAATAAAGGACTAAAGGCAGCTGAAGTCGTTTATTAATAACAAAGATGCTTATGAATATCTATAATGCTCTGGTCTTCTGCCAAAAGAAACTCAAATGGTTCAAATGGCTCTAAGCACTATGGGACTCAACATCTGAGGTCACCAGTCTCCTAGACTTAAAACTACTTAAACCTAACTAACCTAAGGACATCACAAACATCCATGCCCGAGGCAGGATTCGAACCTGCGACCGTAGCAGCAGCGCTGTTCCTGACTGAAGCGCCTAGAACCGCTCGGCCACAGAGGGCGGCTAAAAGAATCTCAGTGCCAGCTCTCTACTAGGACAGGTGCCGTGTTGAAGGCTATGCATAGCGCCGTCACGGACCGAGCGGAAATATTTCAGGACGTCCTGCTAGAAATTCCGCACTTTTTCATCCGATATTGGGACGGAAAAAATGTGTTGCATCACCTATTGAACGCCCTACGTAAACTCCCAATAGATAACTTTTTTCTGCAGAACAACCAAAGTGGCAATCGCATCAGGAGCTGGTGTATTGCAATATTATACCTATTAATTCAGCTACGATCCGCAATTCCCAACAGACCTGCCCTTCCCCCTTACTGGGTAACAGGTGTGGCGCCTGTGTCAGGAGCTGGTCTGTTGCCAGTATACATAAATTTGACCAAGTTCCTCAAATCCCAATAGGCCATCCCCTTTTCTGCAAAACAACCAAAGAAACGACCGTATCAGGAACTAGGATACCTCCAAACAACGGCACGTATCTGTCGACGCAGTCTTTTATGTCTCTCCATGCTCTGCCTCAGATGGGTAGAACTTTGATAAGTTTCTGGTGCTGTGTACGTGACTTTAGACTTAGAACAATGAAGACGTTATCACTACTTATCACAAAGCTCTGTCTCAGATGTCACGTAACTTTGACAATGTTTTTAGGGTAATTTACTTTGGAACTATACTACCTATTAAAAAACAAAGAAACAAAGAATTAGCAAGAAGGGGAGGGGGAAACGAAATGAAACAAGAACTTATCAATAAGTGCCCACTTATTAGAATGGGCTTTCACTTTTTTTACCTTGATGCATGCACGAATTCGATTACGGAGGGTGTCATAAAACCTATGTCCGTCCTGATAGCTGAGTCGCCAGCGTGACGGATTGCCGTCCTACGGGCCCGGGTTCGATTTCCGGGTGGGTCGGAGATTTTCTCCGCTCAGGGACTGGGTGTTGTGTTGTATTCATCATCATTTCATCCCCATCCGGCACGCAGGTCGCCCAGTGTGGCGGCGAATGTAATAAGACCTGCACCAAGGCGGCCGGACCTGATCCCCGGCCAATGACGCCAAACCCTCATTTCCATTTCCATAAAGCCTATACATCCTCTCCTAACGTAAGCAACCTTTAGGTCTGAGATGGTCTCATACGTGTTCTAATGGAGACAGTCTGGGCACTTTGATGGGTACAAGAGTACCATAACATCGCAGTTATATCAATTTTTTCAGTCTCCACAAGCTGTGATCTGAAGCCACACCCGATGGCTCTCCGCATCATTACGCCAACAGTGACGTCACTGTGAGTCTCCAAAACATTCAAATAATGGGATCTGTCCTCGGGTCGCCGCCTTCTCGCCCATAGTGGTCATCCGATGTAGTGTAGAAGCGCGATAAATCGATGAACACCATGCGACGCCATTCGTCATAGCTCATGCTTCCCAATCACGGCATCACTACAAATGCAGCAGTTTGATGAACATTTTTTTCAGGCAACTGTTAACATCTTCGATATACTTGGAAAAATGCATGATGAACACAGTGCTGTCTTGTAAATTATTTATTCATAACCAGTTTGGATGATAGACCATCTTCATAATGGAATATATGGCATGGATGTCATGTGATGTTGTCCGGCCTTCAGCCAGCGACAGTATATGACAGTCAGGTTGCTATCCCACCACCGACTAGCGCGTATCCAACTACGTCTCCATTGGTCATCCGGGCCCTTTTGGAAGCGGCACTCACTACTGAAGAAAATTCTATACCAGTCAATGAGATCGAAGACGTGTCTGGAGACGCAGTTGTGAACCAATCAGAGTGATGGTCTGGGATGCTATTTCTCTTTATAGCAGGACCTCTTTGGTTGTCATCTGCGGCGCCCTTACATCACATTGATTTCGAAGATATTCTACGCCCCATTTTGTTGCCCTTCATGGCAAGCGATCCTGGGCTTACATTTCAGCAAGATAATGCCCGCTTGCACACGGCGCGAGTTTCTGGCTAGCTTCCTGCTCGCCAAACCCTACCTTGCAATTGGACAGAGTTTTGCTGGACATCCATCAGGAGGTCATCCAACAATGCCAAGCTCAATAACTGCTAGCATAAGGGTCAGAAGTGGACCAAAGCATTATTGACTTGCTCAGTTTGTGAACCTCTTTCTCTTGAATAAATCACCCAGTTTATCTGTACACGTACATCATATCTACCGATTTCCATCCCATTCGGATAAGTCCTTCGTGGTGTGTCGTTTTTTTTCGTTTTTTAATTGTCTTAGAGTGCATATTGGTTGACTCTTATAGGATCATACACGCTTGGAACTTTAACAGTAGATTACAGCGTGATGCACAACACCATTCTGGCAGCGTCTGCCCGGAGGTTTATAGATTCATTTGAATCTATAATACAAAATGTGCTGCTCCTCTTTGGATCTACTCTGTCTTCAATCAACTCTATGTGGTACTGATTGCAGACCCACGATGAGTGGGATGAGTGTTTTGTAAGCTACCTCCTACGTTGATGGGCTTCATTTACTGAGAGTTCTTCCAATAAATCTCAGCCTGGCATCTGCCCTACTCCTGGACATTTACCGTGTTCAGTGATGACCGGTGGTAGTAGCTGATAGCAGAGGCTCGCTTCTTCGCTGTGGTGACAGTAACTTGATGGGACTAGTGGTTGAAGTAACTATGTAACGTAAAGAACATCCAACAATGGAAAAAGTAATGCAATGTAGCTTACATTGCCTACGCTGTAATCATAGTAGAATTGTATTGCTGTAACATCATCCAGTTTGGACACTAGGCAAAAGGCTTTATTGGAACAAGTAAATCGAATATAAGGATTTAAACAGGATGAGAAGGGAAACTCGCCCTGAAATTGTTGAAGGAACTGCTGCGGAAATTGTCTAAATGATTTACGAAACCACAGGGAAAGTAAAACATGCTAGCCAGTATTACTATTACTTCTAAACACACGTACTTTTTACACTCTTGCGGTATTAACGATTCTTATTATGACAATGTACTACTTAAAGGGTAGCTTACGACCATGATTATGAATTCTCGTGGAAGTAAAGTTCGTATGGTCCGGTCTTGACGGTTGTAAGATGATGCCTCTGTACCAGTTTGTATTGTACGATTGCTGTCTAGCACCTGTCAAGCAAGAAATGCTACGGTCAACTTCGTTTGGTTTTCTTTCCAAATATTCTGAGCTTCACGCATAATTACTTTTTGTTTCCGGACTTATGAGTTCATGAGTACCTCCACTGGTTGGAACTCCTTAGAGGCTGGTTGAAAAGGTCCACGAGCAAAATTGCGCCTTGTAAACAAAAATATTCTGCAGCTTCTGACGAACTATGGAATTAAGTGAGAGGAACGTAAGGTACTCTGTTAATTGTAAGTCCAGGTGTGGCACGTTGCTGGGTGGCTGCAGTCGCAGTGACAAATGCTATGAATTTTTCATTCTTTGGTGTACTTCTTGAAACACTGAATACTATTTTGTTTCCCGTTCATTTTCTTAATGGAAATGTCTCGAAGATGAACTGTCTTTATGAATACCTGTTACACGGCACACCTCACAATAATTCTTCTCGCCAACGGCTGTCAAGGTACTATGTACCCAAACGTTCCAGGCTTAATGCCACGTCTAATAGGCAACCTCGTGACTCGTCTGGAATGGATGTGCTAGACGCCTCAAATTTCATACCACACACAGTCCACTGCAAACAGTGCGTTGTTACCTGGATGTGTAACCCCCCCCCCCTCCCAAAAAAAAAGATCGGAATTTTGATAATGTCGTTCCAATTTCATGGTGAGGTAACGCATCACTGGCTGTTGGTGCACTAACATATGAGCAGCCATCCCATTCCTTTGTGTTAGATGCGCAAATATTTGACATTTAATTTCAAATAATTGCTGTTTATTTCAAGGGAAACTAAAGAGTTTAAAAATATAAAATTAAATTATTGTTTATTTGCATGGCCGTTTACCTCTGTAACATTTATGTATCAGTTATTATCGCTCTTTCTCGTCTTAAGGTCAGTGAAATTTAAGTGTTTTTCACCAGATGCTTTTATGTACAAAGCATCTCCAGTGGTCGTCCAAGTCACCCTTGAAGTTTCCTCCTTGATGGAGAAAACATGTATATGCAATATTTTATGGAGTCACCTTAGTATCTAACAAAAATGTTTAATATTGCTTGGGAAAAAAGAAGAACTGCTCCTCTACCGTCTAGAGACTGCGAGCTCACTTTCTTTCTTGTGTGATGTTTTGTTCGCATCACGTAAGTTTCACTCTGTATGCTAAGTTATTCGAATAATTATTGTAATATCTGATATACGAAGGCTATGAGATAAATTGAGACACTGATTTTTTATTTACGAAAGTTTTTATTTTTTTCGAAGAACAATATTGTCCCATTGCTATTAGTTCCCTTCGGCAGCTACGTACTGGCGGAGTCGTTTTCACTCTTGGTATCAGCCCTGAAAGGATTTAACTAGTGGAGCCTTTAACGCGTCCGTCACATTTCTTTGAATGTTCTTGCGAATCCCAAAATAACAACCTTTTAAGTATTTTTTCAATTTTGGGAAAAGAAAAAAGGGGCAAGACAGGTAAGCACATGCCTGTGCCAAATTACGTTTGTGGTGGGCGTGTTTGCCAACTAAGCCCCTTGGTTCTGTCTCCCAGGTCACATTTGTTCAAAAAATGGCTCTGAGCACTATGGGACTTAACATCTGTGGTCATCAGTCCCCTAGAACTTAGAACTACTTAAACCTAACTAACCTAAGGACAACACACACATCCATACCCGAGGCAGGATTCGAACCTGCGACCGTAGCAGTCACGCGGTTCCGGACTGAGCGCCTAGAACCGCTAGACCACCGCGGCCGGCCCACATTTGTTATTCTGCGACTGCACGGGATCTAATTTGTTGGCAACACATGTCAACTGCGAAGGACACATCCCTGTGAAGCACTTGGTAACACAAAACATTTTCTTTGTGTCACCAGATGTATATCAATAACAATACATTTTGTTGACGTATACAAGCCATCGCTTGAGATAATGTTTGTTATGGCTTACCCATTATTTTCTCCTTATGAAGTTACTATACAGTACTTCAAATCGCCATCAGGCCGCACTGATTTAGGTTTACAGTGACCTCCTTAAATGCATTGTGGAAAATGCCGGGATCAATCCTTTGAAAGGGCACAGACGATTTCCTTTCCCATCTGTGTCAGTTCCAGTTTCTGCTTCGTGTCTAATCTCGCTTTTCGATGAGATGTTGTACCGTAACCCTTCTTCCCTTCCTTTAACCTCAATCTGACTACTGAAGGCAAGCGTTGCACGGAGGTTAATTGTCATCACACTTGCCAATTATTAGACCCACTGTCACTGATCATAGTAGTAAATTTCAGAAACGTCCTTCATCAGCGCCTCTTTATCTACCTGAACGTGGTGATTAACATATCTCAAAACAAGCATACTTTGAAACCTGACTTTCGCGACAGCAGTCTCTCCATATAGGGCACAGGTGTTTCGAATTGCCTCCACTGCTTTTACCCTTTTATTGAACACAAACAGAACACAATGTCATAAATATTAAACTTTACTCCGTTTTAGACCCTGTTTCCAAATGCATAAACGACGCTCCTCGGAAAGTAAAGAACGAGAATTATTCAAGTTGTCATGGCACGAGCTGTGCTACAAACCTGAACAAAATAAGGCCATAGTTAAATAGGCTTATAGCAACATGCCATATAAGATCACCTCGGAGCATGCTGAAACGTAGTCTTATACCATATGCAACGTTACATCTACATCTACATCTACATGACTACTCTGCAATTCACATTTAAGTGCTTGGCAGAGGGTTCATCGAACCACAATCATACTATCTCTCTACTATTCCACTCCCGAACAGCGAGCAGGAAAAACGAACACCTAAACCTTTCTGTTCGAGCTCTGATTTCTGTTATTTTATTTTGATGATCATTCCTACCTATGTAGGTTGGGCTCAACAAAATATTTTCGCATTCGGAAGAGAAAGTTGGTGACTGAAATTTCGTAAGAAGGTCTCGCCGCGACGAAAAACGTCTATGCTGTCATGACTTCCATCCCAACTCGTGTATCATATCTGCCACACTCTCTCCCCTATAACACGATAATACAAAACGAGCTGCCCTTTTTTGCACCCTTTCGATGTCCTCCGTCAATCCCACCTGGTAAGGATCCCACACCGCGCAGCAATATTCTAACAGAGGACGAACGAGTGTAGTGTAAGCTGTCTCTTTAGTGGACTTGTTGCATCTGCTAAGTGTCCTGCCAATGAAACGCAACCTTTGGCTCGCCTTCCCGACAATATTATCTATGTGGTCCTTCCAACTGAAGTTGTTCGTAATTTTAACACCCAGGTACTTAGTTGAATTGACAGCCTTGAGAATTGTACTATTTATCGAGTAATCGAATTCCAACGGATTTCTTTTGGAACTCATGTGGATCATCTCACACTTTTCGTTATTTAGCGTCAACTGCCACCTGACACACCATACAGAAATCTTTTCTAAATCGCTTTGCAGCTGATACTGGTCTTCGGATGACCTTACTAGACGGTAAATTACAGCATCATCTGCGAACAGTCTAAGAGAACTGCTCAGATTGTCACCCAGGTCATTTATATAGATCAGGAACAGTAGAGGTCCCAGGACGCTTCCCTGGGGAACACCTGATATCACTTCAGTTTTACTCGATGATTTGCCGTCTATTACTACGAACTGCGACCTTCCTGACAGGAAATCACGAATCCAGTCGCACAACTGAGACGATACCCCATAGCTCCGCAGCTTGATTAGAAGTCGCTTGTGAGGAACGGTGTCAAAAGCTTTCCGGAAATCTAGAAATACGGAATCAACTTGAGATCCCCTGTCGATAGCGGCCATTACTTCGTGCGAATAAAGAGCTAGCTGCGTTGCACAAGAGCGATGTTTTCTGAAGCCATGCTGATTACGTGTCAATAGATCGTTCCCTTCGAGGTGGTTCATAATGTTTCAATACAGTATATGCTCTAAAACCCTACTGCAAACCGACGTCAATGATATAGGTCTGTAGTTAAATGGATTACTCCTACTACCCTTCTTAAACACTGGTGCGACCTGCGCAATTTTCCAATCTGTAGGTACAGATCTATCGGTGAGCGAGCGGTTGTATATGAGTGCTAAGTAGGGAGCTATAGTATCAGCGTAATCTGAAAGGAACCTAATCGGTATACAATCTGGACCTGAAGACTTGCCCGTATTAAGCGATTTGAGTTGCTTCGCAACCCCTAAGGTATCTACTTCTAAGAAACTCCTGCTAGCAGATGTTCGTGTTTCAAATTCTGGAATATTCCATTCGTCTTCCTTGGTGAAGGAATTTCGGAAAACTGCGTTCAATAACTCCGCTTTAGCGGCACAGTCGTCGATAACAGTACCATCGGCACTGCGCAGCGAAGGTATTGACTGCGTCTTGCCGCTTGTGTATTTTACATACGACCAGAATTTCTTCGGATTTTCTACCAAATTTCGAGACAATGTTTCGTTGTGGAACCTATTAAAGGCATCTCGCATCGAAGTACGTGCCAAATTTCGCGCGTCTGTAAATTTTAGCCCATCTTCGGGATTTCGCGTTCTTCTGAACTTCGCATGCTTTTTCCGTTGCCTCTGCAACAGCGTTCGGACCTTTTTTGTGTACCACGGGGGATCCGTTCCATCTCTTACCAATTTATGAGGTATGAATCTCTCAATTGCTGCTGCTACTATATCTTTGAATTTGAGCCACATCTCGTCTACATTCGCATAGTCAGTTCGGAAGGAATGGAAATTGTCTTTTAGGAAGGCTTCTAGTGGCACTTTATCCGCTTTTTTAAATAAAATTATTTTGCGTTTGTTTCTGATGGGTTTGGAAGAAATGGTATTGAGCCTAGCTACAATGACCTTGTGATCACTAATCCCTGTATCAATCATGATGCTCTCTATCAGCTCTGGATTGTTTGTGGCCAAGAGGTCAAGTGTGTTTTCGCAACCATTTACAATTCGCGTGGGTTCGTGGACTAACTGCTCGAAATAATTTTCGGAGAATGCATTTAGGACAATCTCGGAAGACGTTTTCTGCCTACCACCGGTTTTGAACAAGTATTTTTGCCAACATACCGAGGGTAGGTTGAAGTCCCCACCAACTATAACCGTATGAGTGGGGTATTTATTTGTTACGAGACTCAAACTTTCTCTGAACTGTTCCGCAACTGTATCATCGGAGTCTGGGGGTCGGTAGAAGGAGCCAATTATTAACTTAATTCATCTGTTAAGTATAACCTCCACCCACACCAATTCGCACGGAGTATCTACTTCGACTTCACTACAAGATAAACCACTACTGACAGACACAAACACTCCACCACCAATTCTGCCTAATCTATCTTTCCTGAACACCGTCTGAGACTTCGTAAAAATTTCTGCAGAACTTATTTCAGGCTTTAGCCAGCTTTCTGTACCTATATCGATATCAGCTTCTGTGCTTTCTATTAGCGCTTGAAGCTCAGGGACTTTTCCAGCGCAACTACAACAATTTACAACTATAATTCCGACTGTTCCTTGATCCAAGCACGTCCTGTAATTGCCAAGCACCCTTTGACATTGCAGCCTATCCCGCACTTTCCCGAGGCCTTCTAACCTAAAAAACCGCCCAGTCCACGCCACACAGCCTCCGCTACCCGTGTAGCCGCCAGCTGAGTGTAGTGAACTCCTGACCTATTCAGCGGAACCCGAAACCCCACCACCCTATGGCGCAAGTCAAGGAATCTGCAGCCAATACGGTCGCAAAACCGTCTGAGCCTCTGATTCAGACCCTCCACCCGGCTCTGCACCAAAGGTCCGCAGTCGGTTCTGTCAACGATGCTGCAGATGGTGAGCTCTGCCTTCATCTCGTAAGCAAGACCGGCAGCCTTCACCAAATCAGATAGCCGCTGGAATCCAGAGAGAATTTCCTCAGATCCAAAGCGACACACGTCATTAGTGCCGACATGTGCCACCACCTGCAGCTGGCTGCACCCTGTGCTCTTCATGGCATCCGGAAGGACCCTTTCCACATCAGGAATGACTCCTCCCGGAATGCACACGGAGTGCACACTGGATTTCTTCCCCTCCTTAGCCACCGTATCCCTAAGGGGCCCCATTACGAGCCTAACATTGGAGCTCCCAACTACCAGTAATCCCACCCTCTGCGATTGCCCGGACCTTGAAGGCTGAGAATGATCCTCTGAAACAGGGCAGGCAGCTGCATCTGGCTCAGCCAGAGACATTGCCTGAAACCTGTTTGTCAGACGCGCCGGGGAGGCTTTCTGATCAGCCTCCGGGGACGCCTTTCGCTGCCTGCCACGCCTTGGAACGACCTCCCAATCAACCACAGGCGAGGGCTCAGCCCCACTGCGGGCAGCAACCGGGGCAACCACAGCGGCAGACCGATCTGGGGACAGACGGGACGAGGTTGACATCCCCGTGATACCCGAGTCCGGCTCCCCACAGTGGTGCCCATTGGCAACAGCCTCAAGCTGCGCGACCGAAGTCAGCGCCGTTTGCAGCTGTGAGCGAAGGGATGCCAAGTCAGCCCTCATCCGAACACAGCAATCGCAGTCCCTGTCCATTCTAATCGATGTTTAACAACAGTTACCGAAACACGAGTCCGTGCCTAGATAACGCAAGCGGAACACGCAAAGAATGTATCAACTAACCTGTACAAATGCCTAACGACTGCGCTACAATCTGCTGAATTTACGATTACAGTACCTAAAACTCGAAATTGCACCTCCTATACGAAACTCGCACGCAATTTAAATAAGAATCTACGAAGTAAACACTATAGCGCGATGCTACAACTGTCAAATACTATAATACGCCCGAAATATATGAATTAAACAATGCAAGTACCCAAAAACACGCAAAGAAATTAATTAAACTATCTAACAAACAAGTAGGCTAGGGTTATACGACTTGCTGCTGCAGCTGCTTATCCAACGGCGGCAGGGAGCACACTGACTGTGACCAACCGACACTGGCTGTTCAAAACAAAAACAGAAGACAGACGACTACGCGAATTTGCACTATTCAGGTACTAAGGCGCGATGCTACAACCCTCAAATACTATAATACGCCCGAAATATATGAATTAAACAATGCAAGTTAATTAAACTATCTAACAAACAAGTAGGCTAGGGTTATACGACTTGCTGCTGCAGCTGCTTATCCAACGGCGGCAGGGAGCTAATTCGAGTCTATAAAAGTCCGCTTGAGGTCATAGGCTCTATGCTCAATGCGTCGCTATGATTGGGCGGGCACCGGTCTGTATCAAGCGGCCTCTGGCTGATGATGCTGAAATTGGTCTTACCATGACAGACACTCACGAACCCTTTCACAAACATGTTCCTGCAAGATTTTTCTGTTACTGGCTGATTAGAAAATGAACGAAACGGTCTCTGACCTCCTGTCAGACTGGTGCCCTTAGCAGACAGACGTAATATGGCTTAAAAAAGAAGAGGATGGCTTTGAAATCGCGGCTTTGCGTTCGCACAGCATGACGTTGACTACTAGGGCACGAATAGGTTATTCACAACAACAGCTAAAGTGGAAGTAAACACTTCTCGTACCGTGTGCAGAGTACCACATTATGAAAAAAAAACATGATATTAAAACATATGAAATTCAGTGGCTGGTTGGACTGACGCTAGATTGTAATGGCCAAGGTGTGGGTTCGATTCAATCTGGGGGCATCAGCTTTTAAAAGCCACAAACATACACTTTTCACCTCCAGTAACGACAAATAAGGAATGCAGATCTGTGCCGTGGTTCAAATTAAAATTAAACATGTCTATTCGCTACTGACTGGAACAGTACCGGATTAATTTTGGCAGGCAGAGGCGGAAGTCGCTCCTTACAGATACTCTGTCTCTAGTTAGCTTTCTTACACTAGTAAAGTTATTTTAGTTCACGAGCCAATCGTCATGTAAGGTCATAGCATCTTTATTTGTTATTTTAAGTGACCTTGGGATTTTGAAAATGTTGGTACTGGACTGGGGTTCGAGCTCCTATTCCAATTTTTCTCGGGATTTGGACCCATCATTTCATTGTTTCCTCACGATGCCAAACTCCTCCAGGTCAATGCGAATGCCGCTATCCTAACCACTAGTGAAAGGGAGTTTGGTAGTTGGCGTATCTTCGTGTGGGGGGCAACAACGACGATTTGCATGAGGTCGGAGTCCCAGGCAGCACAGAGCTGTTCGTCGCGTTACCTCTAGCCAAACATGTGCACACCTCACTAGCGGACAAGAAACAACAAATACACTCCTGGAAATTGTAATAAGAACACCATGAATTCATTGTCCCAGGAAGGGGAAACTTTATTGACACATTCCTGGGGTCAGATACATCACATGATCACACTGACAGAACCACAGGCACATAGACACAGGCAACAGAGCATGCACAATGTCGGCACTAGTACAGTGTATATGCACCTTTCGCAGCAATGCAGGCTGCTATTCTCCCATGGAGACGATCGTAGAGATGCTGGATGTAGTCCTGTGGAACGGCTTGCCATGCCATTTCCACCTGGCACCTCAGTTGGATCAGCGTTCGTGCTGAACGTGCAAACCGCGTGAGACGACGCTTCATCCAGTCCCAAACATGCTCAATGGGGGACAGATCCGGAGATCTTGCTGGCCAGGGTAGTTGACTTACACCTTCTAGAGCACGTTGGGTGGCACGGGATACATGCAGACGTGCATTGTCCTGTTGGAACAGCAAGTTCCCTTGCCGGTCTAGGAATGGTAGAACTATGGGTTCGATGATGGTTTGGATGTACCGCGCACTATTCAGTGTCCCCTCGACGATCACCAGAGGTGTACGGCCAGTGTAGGAGATCGCTCCCCACACCATGATGCCGGGTGTTGGCCCTGTGTGCCTCGGTCGTATGCAGTCCTGATTGTGGCGCTCACCTGCACGGAGCCAAACACGCATACGACCATCATTGGCACCAAGGCAGAAGCGACTCTCATCGCTGAAGACGACACGTCTCCATTCGTCCCTCCATTCACGCCTGTCGCGACACCACTGGAGGCGGGCTGCACGATGTTGGGGCGTGAGCGGAAGACGGCCTAACGGTGTGCGGGACCGTAGCCCAGCTTCATGGAGACGGTTGCGAATGGTCCTCGCCGATACCCCAGGAGCAACAGTGTCCCTAATTTGCTGGGAAGTGGCGGTGCGGTCTCCTACGGCACTGCGTAGGATCCTACGGTCTTGGCGTGCATCCGTGCGTCGCTGCGGTCCGGTCCCAGGTCGACGGGCACGTGCACCTTCCGCCGACCACTGGCGACAACATCGATGTACTGTGGAGACCCCACGCCCCACGTGTTGAGCAATTCGGCGGCACGTCCACCCGGCCTCGCGCATGCCCACTATACGCCCTCGCTCAAAGTCCGTCTACTGCACATACGGTTCACGTCCACGCTGTCGCGGCATGCTACCAGTGTTAAAGACTGCGATGGAGCTCCGTATGCCACGGCAAACTGGCTGACACTGACGGCGGCGGTGCACAAATGGTGCGCAGCTAGCGCCATTCGACGGCCAACACCGCGGTTCCTGGTGTGTCCGCTGTGCCGTGCGTGTGATCATTGCTTGTACAGCCCTCTCGCAGTGTCTGGAGCAAGTACGGTGGGTCTGACACACCGGTGTCAATGTGTTCTTTTTTCCATTTCCAGGAGTGTATTTCATGTCTATTCGTAGCGAAAGGTGCCCTGTTGGAATCCCCGCCAGGTGAAAATTATTTGTGTCGTAGTTTCAGGTTCCAGTATCACGCTGTTGGTGATCATATTGAATGTCTGAAATCTGATTTTGATTAGTTAACAATTCACGTAGGTACTGGGTTCTGCTCCCCGTCTGTCACCAAAACTTTGCTTCATGGCGTTTCAGACTTGAGCATTTCACATTATTACATACCGTTCGTGGTGACTTCTCAGGAGCAATATAAGCTTCATGGGATTCCCGGTGCAGTGTTAAACGTGTCGTCATTTATTTCAATTCAGTCCGGAACCGCGCGTCTCCTATGGTCGCAGGTTCGAATCCTGCCTAGGACATGGATGTGTGTGATGTCCTTAGGTTAGTTGGGTTTAAGTAGTTTGTAAGTGTAGGGGACTGATGACCTCAGATGTTAAGTCCCATAGTGCTTAGAGCCAGCCATTTATTTCGAGGTTCGGACATTCGGCCTGATAATGTTGAAACCTTCGATATTTTATGTCTCTGTATGCCTAGTTGAGTCTCGATCAGACACGCAAGCTTGGTTTGGTTAACAGTGGATTCAAATACAGATGACGAACAAGGACTCGCCAACAAGAACTCGTCATGCCATTTAGTGGGTGGTATAAGACTTCTGACGTATCACTACTTGTACTGAAGTTTAATTTAAAAGAGTTAGCGACTGTCTCATCTGTAATAACATGTTTTCTGATAGTTGCCGTATAGCGGTATTAGATTATATCTGGACTGACTGCCATAATGAGCAGTGTCCTCTAGTTGCCTCTTGTGGTAACCATTGTGTATAGTCGAACGATTGTACTCCACAGATGTTCGGCGTTCAGAGGACCAGCGACTCAGCTACAAAATGTTGGTTACCGTGAGCAGTGTCCCACTTCTTTGTTTGCTGTCAAGTGTACAATGTGGTTCTTGCCAGGCCGGTGTACACAGGCAAATAGACCAGTGCCACGAAAGCTTCAGAGCTGTTGTGGGGACCTCTCCATTCAGCGGTCCAACTCGCAGGGCTTGTCTACTGGCAGCAACTGGTAGAACACCTCGATAGACGCATCAACACCAGACGTAGTGTTCGTGGTACTACAGATGAGAAGCTTCTCAATAATCTCATATCATTCACTCTTAATATTCCTAAATTAATAAAATGAGGAAATAATCGAAAAGTTCTTTGTATGATTCTAGAAAGAACAAGAACAGTTTTTAATTGGAGATTCCTTCTTTCAAAAACCAGCTATTTCGCAGATTCCATCACCGCTACCGAACAATTTTTTGAAACAAAAACATAACAAATATTTTATAGAATGAATTTTGATTCTGTCCTCTGATTTGAAACTTCCTGGCAGAAGGTGTGTGACAGACAGGGACTCGAACGTAGAATCTTCCCCTTTCTCGAGCAAGTGCTCCAGTGATTGAGCTGTCACAGTCCGACTCACGGCTCGTCCTGTGAGGGTGTTTATAAGTCGGGATTGGATAGCCGAGTCGATATAACATTTGTTCACGAAAGGCAATGGTCCCAAGCTTGAGGTTTGACCCGCCACACAAGTTTATTGTGCCAGGAAGTTTCATATCAGTTATTTTGTTACATCCGAAGTAAATTGAGCTGACGGCTGTAGAAAATGTTACATCAAGAAATCGTCGACAAAACGTGCCAAACTGATACTCCAGGATTTCCACGCCTGTGAGAAATGTTGACTATGGTAAAATTTCACTCTTGCGCGAGCATATTTTCTGTACGAAAAATCCATTCCGACGGATGTTGAACGGTATGAGTGCATGATCGCTGTTGAGTGTGCCTAACGTTGCTGGGACGGTTCGGATGGATATCGCCATACCCAGCATGCCCAGGGGGCGTGCATGGGCAGCTTTTCGCCATATTTCGGACTTTGAGGAAAGTTGAATAACTGGCACGAGAAACCTGGGAGCATCATAACGACGGATCGCACAGACAGTTGTCTGTAGCGCAATGGCTGGTGGAGACGAGATGGACTCAACAACGGAATATAGCTAAAGGAGCGGGCACGGATCGTTGCAGGAGTATACCACCAGTATGTCGTGGGAGATGGCAACAGCTGAATCAGGGGCAGAGCTTTCAGACAAAGACACTACACACCACTGGGAACAGGTTACTGGAAGGTGCGATGACGATGTCGGGTGGCCATGCGTCGTTTACCGTTGACACCGTACCACGGACTGCAGAGACCGGCACGTTGTGGAGCCACAGTCGACGATAAACGTCTCCATTAGTCATTGCAAAATAAAGAGATCAACTGTATAGGTTCTATTCTGTCTAAACCCACGATAGTCTTCTTCAATGTGGGATCTACAATGTACCAAATTTTCTCACATACAGTTTTCTCAAAAATACAGTTCACTGAGCTGTTCACACTTACTAGTTAGCGTTTAATCGAATCCTCTGCTTAAAAATGGAAACTATCTATGACTGTTTCAACCAGCGTGGATGGTAATTCAAGAGCACCTGTGGTCTAGAAATCCAAATATCTTGGACCGAGGGTGCGATACTAGCCACTCCTTAAATTTTGAATAAAAGTCATCAGCAATAGACTTCCGGTGCAAGGAGTCTTGCTCACTATGCAAATTGCCTTGCCAAACAGAGTGGAGGGGCGAAATTATATTCAGGGAACGCTCTCGCCCTTTAGACGTATTCGTAAAAAACTTCCCGGAATTACGTCTCTGTAGGAAAGTTCTCGTGCTCAAATTATTCTTGGGACCGAGAGGCGGCTGAAATCAAAAGTGGAAAGCTCTGGGATATTTAGCGAGTCATGGAACGTATGTCGCAAAGACAGAGTAAAAGCCGCAGGAGGGGGAGTGTTCATTGCAACTGACAAACTTATCTTCTCTCTTGAGGTCGAAGTTGAGTGTTACAGTGAAGTTATCTGGTAGAGTATAAGAGCTGTAGGTGAAATCAAGTTAACTGTTGGATGTTTTTACCGGCTACCCGATTCCGCTGTCTAGAGTCATTCAAAGAAAGTCTGCAGCCACTAGCGCGTAAATACTCAGATCATGCAATACTAGTTGGATGCATGACGAGTATAGACTGGGATGTCTATGGATTCATTGCGGAAGGGGTGGGGGGGGGGGGTGGGGGAGGGGGTACCGACGGACAGTCATGCGAAATACTTTTGAACACGTTTTCTGGAAACTGTCTTGAGAAGGTAAATAGAGCAGATAAACAGTTGTGAGCATCTCACTTAGACAGTGAACTGACGTTACTTAGTTCCAGTTAGATGGATGTAGAGGAATTATGGACAAAGTTTAAGCAGATTGTAACTCGTGGTCTGGAGAGTTATGTGCCTAGTAAGTGGAAGCAGGGAGTGTTGCATTCTCGGTTCAAAAGCACAAATGACGACAAGCGAAGATTATTAGAGTTTCGTGCGTCTGTGAAAATATCTACGCGCGAAGCATACAACAACTGACACGGCACATCTTAGCAAAAGATCTGGCAGAGAACCTGAGAAAATTCTGGTCCTATGTAAAACCGCTAAGTGTGTCTAAGGCTTCCATTCAGTTCCTTCTTGATCAGTGTGGTACGGCAGCTGAAGATAGCAGAACGGAAGCCGAAGTTTTAAATGTCACGTTCAAGAAATCTTTCATACGGGGGAATCGTACAAACATACCGTCACTTGACCATTAGACACGGTAATAGGCATCACTGGCGGTGAGAAACAACTGAAAGATTTGAAAGCAAATGAATCACCAGGTCCGAATGGAACCCCAGTTCGATTTTACGAAGAGTACTCTAAGGCGCTGGCCCCTTACCTAGTGTGCATTTATTGTGAATCTCTCGCCCATCACAGAGCCCCAAGCGACTGGGAAAAGCGCAGGTGACTCCAGTACATAATAAGGGTAAAAAAACGTCCCCGCAAAATTGCAGACCCATATCCCTAATTTCGATTTGCTGCAGAACCGTTTACATATTCTCTGCTGGAGCATAATAAACTTTCTTGAGACCGAGAGTCTTATGTCCACGAATCAGCACGGTTTTAGAAAGCATCGCTCGTGCGATACTCAACGTGGCTTTTTGCTACATGATATACTGCGAACTACTTATGAAGGCCAGCAAGCAGATTCCGTACCTCTAGTTATCCGGAAAGCATTTGACATGGTTCCCCATTACATATGGAATTAATTCACAAATATGTGAGTGGCTCGAAGACTTCTTAAGTAATAGAACCCAGTATGTTGTCCTCGATGGCGAGTGTTCATCAGAGACAAGGGTATCGTCAGCAGTGCAACTTGGAAGTGTGATAGGACCGCTGTTGTTCTCCACAAACGTAAATGATTTGGCAGACGAATGGGCAGCAATCTGCAGTTGTTTTGCTGATGGTGTTGTGGTATCGAAGTTGAGCGACTGTAGGAGGATACAAAACAACTTAGACAAAATTTCCAGTAGGTGAGATGAATGACAACTACCTCTAAATGTGGAAAAATGTAAGTTAATGCGGATGAGGAGGAAGATCAAATCGATAATGTTCGGATACAGTGATACTAGTGTCCTGCTTGACACGGTCAAGTCGTTTAAAAATCTGGGCGTAGCGTCGCAAAGCGAAATGAAATGGAACGATCATGTTAGAACTGTGGTCGGGAAGGCGAATGGTCGACTTCGGTTTATTGGGAGAATTTTAGGAAAGAGTGGCGCACCTGTAAAGGAGACCTCGTACAGGACGCTGGTGCTACCTATTCTTGAGTCTGCTCGACTGCTGGGGATCCGAACAAGGTCGGATTGAAGAAAGACATCGAAGTAGTTCGGAGACGAGCTGCTAGTTTTGCTATCGGTAGGTTAGAACAACACGTAAGTGTTATGGAGATGATTCGGGAACTGAAATGGGAATCCTTGAAAGGAAGGCGAAGTTATTTTCGAAGGACACAATTAGGAATATTTGGAGAACCGACATTTGGAGCGGACTGCCAAACGATCGCACTGTCGCCAACGTACATTGCACGGAGAGACCACGAAGATTAGACACGAGAAATTCGGGCTCGCAGGGAGGCATATAGACAGCCGTTTTTCTCTCGCTCTATTTGCCAGTAGAACAGGACTAGTAGAGATACAGTGTTCCCTCCACCACGACATGTACGGTGGCTTGCAGAGTATCTGTTTAGATGTAGATGTAGATAGGAAATTGCCCCTAAAAGGTAGGAGAAATAGCAATGACCAACAGTAGGAGGAAGAAGAAGGCAATGGAAACTATGTGTATTGTAATAGGTGGATCAAATACGCTGCCGGAAAAAAATTAGTACATCTTTTTAGAGGTTTCCAATTCATGCAAGATTTTTTCTTGCAACGGAGTATGGAGCACGGTAAATCATTACATTTACAGATGAATAGCACAGTCGGTTCTGAGGTACTGCGTATCGACCCGTTCTGAATCACACATATTAGTAGGTGGTGTATCCCACCAAGGGCGGTAATGCAGGCGCTGACTCTGTGATCCAGTTGATTTTACAGATGGCGAACACACTCCCGAGTTGCGTTACGCCATGCTTGCTCGACCTGCTCACGTAGCTGTGTAAAAGTTGTTGGCTGACGAGTCGCACGGCTCTCTTCTTGTCCCACCATGCCCCACATCTGCTTGAATGGAGAGAAGTGCAGAGACTGTGCTGGCCAGGAAAGTTGATGCATGTCTTGCAGAGGACGTTGAGTTTCACAGGCAGTGTTTGGGCAAGCATTATCCTCCTGGAACAAGGCATCACCTTCCTCTTGCAAGAACGGTAAAACAATGGGTCTAACAACACTCTGCATCTACCGAGCGTCCCTTTCAGAAACACACCAGGCCATAAGACGTGAGGTGAGACAAGTGTCTTTTACGAATGCTCTCGACTGGAGAACACTCACCAGACCTACGCCGTACGCGCAAACGACCATGACCTGTGTGCAGGCTGAGTCTAATTTCATCTTTGAAGACCACGGCACACCATTCCATTTTCCAAGTGATCCTCTGATGCCATCGGTCGAGCCGTGCATGTCGATGCCGTGGCGTGAGTGGAAGACGGGCTAGAGGTGTGCGTGCCCGTACTCCCACCGTCTATAGCTGGTCCGCAGTAATTCGTGTTGAAACGTCTGGGCTCACAAGCCCTGTTATCTGTGCTGTCATAGCTGTACTATCTGCCACTGGTCACCTTACAATACGACGATCCTGTACTGAACAGACGTCCAGAATCATTTATGTGGGTGTGACGCTGTTCACGTGACCACTGATACCAACATCGTTCCACAGCTGACGCGTCACGTCCAACTTGTGTAACAATTCTCCGAAAGGACCATCCGCCACTCGGAAGGCCACAATTTGACCCCCTCAAACCCGCACAGATGGCTGTAGGAAGCACGAGTCCATCTCTGTGGCATAGTTGCCTGTTTGCTTCACACGTTTGCACCACACTGAGCCTTCTCGCTGTGAACATTTCTTATTAAGGGGTAGACACAGATGACAAGCTGGTAGCTATGCCATTACGCTATTTGTTGTAGGACGACTTTAAAACCATTATCATTGCATTTACTGTACTCCAGGCGGCATTTGCCGTCATTGGATTAAAATCGACGTCGTCTTTCCAGGTTTACTAATCTTTTCCCGGTAGTGTAAACGAGGAGACAGCCACTTTAATGTCAGTGTCGCGAGTACGCTGTAAGCTGGTATGAGAAGAAAGTCGCCTTACTTGAAGAGAGACTTGGAGAAACACAACAGCCCTTTGTGAAAAGGTGAAAGGTATGCGGCACAGCCAATTTCCGTCGACAGGATGGCTCTACAGCTCTCATAGTGCCAAGGGCAACAGTCCTTCTACCTTGTACACCCAGAATACTGTAGTCGAAATTGGAAGCAATGAATCACAGAAAGGCATTTAAATTCTGTATGTTTTTTTTACTATAAAGAATAATTAAAAGTATTCGTAATGTGTGGACAAAGAGTGTCTGGCTCCCACGAAATCATCTACAGATATTAATTATTTTTCCAATCTGCAGATCATGTAAAATGGTATTAAAACTGATGTAGAGCTTGAGGGAGGTACTGTTCCGTGATTTGATGGCACAGACACTCATGGTGCAAACCAGTCTGGCAGAAACTGCTCGAAAACTTCATTTGTTCCTGGGACCTCCCGAGCGGCAGACGCGCAAGACTTCGGCATCGACATGCGTGACTTGACGGACAGCTTTGAGTATAGCGATACACAACAGTGGTGAGATGTTTATTCATTGGCTCTAATTTTTCCTATCCAGGGAGGTTTCGCGGCGTAAATAATTAGCGTAAAAATTAACGTCTGCTTCCTGAAGGCAAATCAACATTGTGTTGTAAATGGGACACGCCTATTGTAATTAAGTCCAGTCTAATCTTAGTTTTTTTTTATTTCGGGACCCAGTGACGACCTTGGCGTTTTATTAGCTTCTAATGATGTTGTTGCACATACTGTATTGCGTGTACCCATTGTACAACAGGGCATAGATGTGAGAATGTACAATCAAAGCAGATCTCAGCGCACTGTATTCCGTAGGTCACAGAATATGCACACATTCGCACAACACCGCTAGCTATTTTCGAACCATTAACGCCACACATAACTTATACCTTCAGAAGTGGCAATACCAAACACAATCCTGGCAGGGTCACCAGTGGTCGTATTTCGAACAACTTGTTCAATTTTAAGTTCTGTATCTTTTGAACATTGGGTCAGTCTGTAATTAGAGGTTCTATATAGTGATTTTCCTAGTCCCTTAAACGATTGAAGTTGTCTACAGCTTTGTTTAGTGATGATTTCTCACACCTCTAATTTTCCACACTTCTGTAGCTCTTTATCCATCTATTAAGCTCTCGATTCGGATACATGCAAATATAATACCAAGAATAAGACATTGCCTGTACTAATTTCTGGTGAATTGCAGTCTGGTATAGGCAGGACCAAAATGCACAACTTTAAAGCTGTTTGACAATCTACAGATGTAAAATACCACATAGGAAAAGTACAGATTTAGATTTTTTCTCCTTAGCAGATCACTTCTTTAACAGAGGTAGTGAGCTGAAAACCTTGAAAGTTTCAGCATGTAGCCTTAAACATACATTTTTAATGTGTGCAACTTTTTTTCATTTGATACATATCACATTCAAATGTGCATCGTGAATGCCGTAAGCTAACTTAGGGCACTAAGAAACACAATTCATTCAAGTGGTCGCACTTGGGACGATTCAATTTCACTACCGAATAGACATTGTGATGTATGCCTCGAGGATCAATATAGAAACTTCCCACAGAATAAACAGTTGCTTCAAATATGAATACTCTGCTAACGCTTAAGAAGATCAAATGCTTATATTTAAAGGAGTGAAGACGAATCTGCATGTTAACCGCACTGCATATTACAAATCAATATTTCCTGGAACTGAAACACTGTTGCAATACCCGCAATTTCACACTCTGAACGAAATTGTAGGCACGTCGAGATCGAGGGTTCGAAGTCGGCACTTACTGCGAAGTTCGCCATGAATCATAGGCGACGCCGGTGTACATCCATCATAAATAAGTCTAACCTGTCAGGCGACCCGGGCGGCTGGCTCCATGCCCGAAAGCAAATAACAGCTTTTAGGCCTACGTAAAACTTGTTATTACCGACGCTCCGTTCGGCTATCGTCGTGTTCCGATGTGCTATTAATATTAAAATTTACGATCCCTAGCTGAACGCTCATAAGGAAATTACTGTTTGATAGTTTTTTTCTCAGGCTCGAGCCGTTATTCCAGCCCACACTGAACGCCGAGATGTTCCGCTACATGCTAGGTCCATAAAATGCGCATTAAATAGGTCAGTTAGCTGGACAAGCAACACGGTTTTGAATGTTATGCGTACAGGAAATCTTAGGCCAGAGGCAACCGCACGAAAAGTAACGCCATGTGTCATAAATTAACCAGAGAAAACAACGGAATGTTTTATAGATGGGAGAGAGCAGACATCCGTCGACATGGAGATCGTTAGAGTCGGAGCATTATCCGAAATGGATAAGGATTAGGGAAGGCATCGACCATGGCTTTCTGAAGAAACCACCTCGGTATTAATCTGAAATGATCAAAGAAAACCATGTTAAACCTATAGCAAGTCGGCCAGACAGAGGTTTGAGATCTGCTCTTCGAAATGCGTATTTTGAGTCTTCGCCGCCACGCCACCTACTTCAGTACCGGTTACGTCACAGTAGTCTTTATTTGCAAGCCATGCATTTTTCACTCTCTCTGACGGTCATAAAGTTCTACACATCTAGCATTCTAACAAAATTCTCAGCTAGTATGCTGGATCTGGATTTATGTATTTAGGTATGGACGAACACATGGTATTTTTATAAGCTAGCAAACCCGGCAATACTTCGCAGTTGCTAAATACGCCTTCGAACTATATACACATTCTAATCTTCCCTTCCTCCCCCTCCCTCTGTCGATCATCTCCTCCCTCTATCTCACTCCATCTCCTCCTCCCCCTCCCTATGTCCACTTCCTCATCCCACTCTTTATCAATATCATCATCACCCTCCCCCCCCCCCCCCCCCCCGCCTTGCCGCCTTGTTTATTGTTATTGTACTCGAATCCCAGATTGCGAACTGAAGTCGCTTAAAATGAATGGCTAAATCGGTGCCGGCCGCTGTGGTCGAGCGGTTCTAGGTGCTTTAGACCGGAACCGAGCTGCTGCTACAGTCTCAGGTTCGAGTGCTGCCGCGGGCATGGATGTGTGTGAAGTCCTTAGGTTTAAGTAGTTCTAAGTCTAGGGGACTAAACACCTCAGATGTTACGTCCCATAGTGCTCAGAGCCATTTGAATATTTTGAAGCTAAATCGATTCGGTTCGTTGGCATACGGTGTATGAGAGAGACCTCCCCAGTTGCTGGATCTGTGAGGATAGTAGCCTCTATATCAGTGCTTCACATAGTTTTAAAATGCGAACACATAGGATTGCAAAGTTTCGGACGATTCAAATTTCATACTAATATTGTAAACACAAGGCGATAAGCCATAAATGCAACTTTCCTGTAATCTGTTAAAACCGACTGCGAGAAATCAAACAGCACATTGTAGAGCATGCAATGAAACAATATATGTGGGAGAACAGGCAGGCCACTCCATTCTTCTGTTTCAAGGTAATCCTCCACGATTGCAGCTCGGTGGAGCCGTGCGTTATCATCCATCAGGAGGCAGGTGGGACCAATTGCACCCCTGAACAGGCGGACATACTGGTGCAAAATGACGTCCCGATACACCTGACCTGTTACAGTTCCTCTGTGGAAGACATGCAGGGGTGTACGTGCACCAATCATAATCCCACCCAACACCATCAAACTATGACCTACATACAGGTCCCTTTCAAGGACATTAAGGGTTCCTGGTTCATGCCAGATGAACACCCGGCCAGAATCACTGTTCAGACTATACCTAGACTCGACCGTGAACATAACCTGGGATCACTGTTCCAATGACCATGTACTGCGTTCTCGACGCTAGGCTTTACGCGCTCTTCTCTGACTAGGGGTCAGTGAAATGCACCTTGCAGGTCTCCGGGAGAATAAACCATGTCTGTTCAGTGTTGTACACTATGGACATTCCGTATTGTAGCGCCTGCACACGTTTGCTGTCTTCTGGAATCGTTGCCATAATCTTGAGATCACATATTGTGGCACACGGAGGGCCTGTGCTACGACCTGCTGTTTGACCAGCCTCCAGTCGCTCTAGTATTCTACCCCTCATAACGTCATCAATATGTGTTCTTTGAGCCATTTTCAACACACAGTCACCATTAGCACGTCTGAAAACGTTTGCACACTTACCCGCTGCAGCATACTCTGACATGCACCAACACACCTCTGCATATGTGGGCTGCTGCCAGCGCCACCGTGTGACGACCGCAGGTCAAATGCACCGCATGGTCATACTCCGAGTTGATTTAAACACGCATACCGTCCCCCAAAGCGTTGTTTCACCGTGTATCAGCATTATCCTTAATTTATGAGGATGAGTATATGCAATGAGCTGGGTGATTAGGTTCGTTCCTCAATCTGTCCTTCATGAGAATGAAAAGCGGAATAGTCCAGAACTACAGTTCAGCGTGTTAACTACACTAAAGCGCCAAATAAACTAGTATAGGCATGCGTATTAAAATAAAGAGATATATAAACAGGCAGAGTATGGCGCTGCCGTCGGCAACGCCTATATAAGACAACAAGTGTCTGGTGCAATTCTTAAATCGTTACTGCTGCTACAATGGCAAGTTATCAAAATGACTGCGCGACACAAAGCTTTACGCTTCTCCTGGGACCGTCAACACCGACATTGGACTGTTTATGAGTGGAAACATGTTGCCAGGTCGGACGAGACTCGAATCAAATTGCATCGAGCGGATGGACGTGTAGGGGTATGGTGACAACCTCATGAATCCATGGACGCTGCATGTCAGCAGGGGACTGTTTAAGCTGGTGGAGGCTCTGTAATGGTGTGGGGCATGTGCAGTTGGAATGATATGGGACCCTTGATACGTCTAGATGCGACTCTGACAGGCACACATATGTAAGCATCCTGTCTGATTACCTGCATCCATTCATGTCCATTGCGCATTCCGACGGACTTGGGCAATTCCAGCAGGACAATGCGACACTCCACGCGTCGAGAATTGCTACAGAGTGGCTCCTGGAACACTCTTCTGGATTTAAACACTTCCGTTCGAGCATAACTGAGGTGCTTTGCAACATGCTGTTCAGAAGAGATCTCCACACCCTCGTACTCTTACGGATTTATGGATAGCTCTGCAGAATTCGTGGTGTCAATTGCCTCCAGCACTGCCTCAGTCATTAATCGAGTCCATGCCATGTCGTGTTGCAGCACTTCTGTGTGCTCGGGGCGGCCGTGCACGATATTAGGCAGGAGTCCCGGTTTTTTTGGCTCTTCAGTTGTTACTCTGCCCAGTTCGCAAGATGCACATTCGCGAGCAACAAGGCATGTGGTTCTCCGAAATAAATAGCGCTTATCAACCCAAATGGTTATCTATGAGGCTGCCTTCAGTTACTAATAAGCTGTCCAGAAAAGCGTGTGGGAAATTCAGCGCCTCCTTTTCAGTTATCCGAACGGATAATGGTGCGTTCCACGTTAGAATCCCATACAACCCAACCATGGTGAGTATCAGCCTTTTATTGGGTTATTGCATAAGTACGTATCGTTTTTCCATAAGTTCAATAAACACAACAGATACACATAACAAAGACTTTAGTTATCAATAATATATTCTCCTTCACTATTTACAGCATTCTGTCAACAATGGGATAACATTCCGATGCCGCTACTTAGAAAACACGTGGTTTTGAGGCGAATAACCCATCGAGCCATGTTTGGGGCGCATTTTCACTCGGAAAGAAGGTTGTTCGATAGATAGAGGAGAAGGTGATAATATAAGGGCGGAAGAGAAGGTTAATAAGATGATTTCAGAATGACTTCCCAACCCTACTTGTGTATGGTCAGTCTAATAGAATGTGCGCGGGCTTTATCGTGGAGTAGAATCACTTCATTCAGTCTTCCTGGCCATGGTTCTTGGCTTCCACCTGCAAGACATCCCAGTTGACAAGAAATGTCAGCAGTGATGGTTACATCTCGGGGAAACAATTCGTAGTATACCACACCGTCGCTGTTCCACCAGATGCATTAGTTACCTTCTGCGAATGGGTGCAGGTCTTTGTATGGGCACTTGGTGCTTTGTTTGGGCTCAACCGTTCCCTTCCTTCCCGTGCGTTACCATAAAGAAAGCATTTCTCGTCACCAGTAACGGTACTGGACATGAATGGTCGGTGTGAAGACGAGCATCCACAGATGAACACATGGCCGCCAGCTGATTTTTGTGATTTTGGCTTAGAGCACGGGGTACCTATACACCTGATTTTCGAACGTTCTCCACCGCATGCAAATGTCGCATGATGGTTGAATGACACCAGTTCATCATGTTCTCGAGTACACTGACGTGGATAGTTGTGGATTAATGCGCATAAACGATCTTCGTCAACCCCCGAAGATCTTCATGAACGTGGAGAGACATTAATGTCCAAACGATCGTCCCTAGAACGAGAAAATCGTTTTATTTTCGTGTTCTGCCCAATGGCATTATCCCCGCACATGGCGGAAATTTTTCCGGCTGCCTCCGCTACTGTCGCCCCTCTATCGAACTCAAACACAAGAGTATGTCGTATATGTCGTATATGTTCCGTTTTCTCCATTTGGCTCTCCATTTTGTATAGCTCCGTTCACTATCTCAAAATGACAAAATGTAAACTCAAATAGCAACAGTGAACTGCAAGTAAAATATGCAATCGCTAAATAAACCCATAGCAACCGGAATGCCAACATGGGAAACAAAAACGCTTCGTACTTATGCACCAAACTAATATAGGCGCGAAGAGGCGTTACGCAACATTACGTACGTAGCATGTAAAAAGTCTCACGCATTTTTGGGTTAGTACAAGGGAAAGCTATAACGGATTTCACTTTATGAAGGATTACATTATCTATGTTTCTATATATCGTCCGGAGCCGACCGTGATTGTTAAGATAGTTAAAAGGTTCTTTTTTTTAATTTCTTATTTTACTACACGGTCAAAAGTACTTTACCACTTTATGACGCATTACAAAGAACATACGTGAGGACGCGCCCTCTACTGGACATTGGCCAACTCTGCGTCAATATTTTACAGATTTTTATAACATTTGTGTTGTAAAGAGAAGTAAGAAGAATCTGTGTAATAACAAAATAATAAAATTTGAGCTCGAATGTTAATGCTCCTCATTTTAACGACACTGTTTAACACACATAATGTATTCTTATCGTTTTTTTTAAAAACCAGCACCAGATATCGACAGTGTTATTTTATTTTTATTTTTAGATTTTACTGTCTAAAATTTAGGAAAATGTTGTTACGCTAGTTTGAAATCTCATAGAAAAGTCCACCGAAATATATTTAAAAACCATTTATTTCCGCATGTTTTTTATGTATTTCAAAAAATCTATAAAATGTGTAATATCCCTGGCTGCACAGCGGTTTTTATGAGCTGCCAGCCCGCTCCTTCGTGGCGAACTGAAATTGCAGTGAAGAAAAGAAAACAATAAGGAAATACTTTTACGTTAGTGACATCGTATGGCATTCCTATTCACCAGCTGTGTATGAGAATTTCATTATTTTCTAATAGCAAATGTATTTTCAATGTGACTTTTCAATGTATACGGAAGTTTTAATTTTTATTCTTAGATCTGAAGTTAGACATTTGAGACGGTCGAAACCTGTTGTGTGTAAAAGTAACGGCGATTATGTCGGAAAATAAAAGAAAACGTTTTAAGCATCATCACTGCTATTTAACTCCTATCTCAGAGAAACAATAGAATAAGTAAAAGAAAATTTAGGAAGAGAATACAAGTAGAACGGGAAAAGCTACCTACTTCTATGCTCTTAAAAGAAAGAAGAAAGACTCGTATCTGTTGAATGGGACGGGCAACATACTTTGTAAGGAATGTGGGTTAAACAGAGGAATGAAAATTAGCGTTTAGCTCCCTATTAACGACAAGGCCATTAGTGTCGAAGCGCAAGAGTAGGGCAGTACTGAGGAGATATGTCGTTCGTGATCTCTCAGGGGAACTTCGGCGGTATTCGCCACAGCAGAATTAGGGAAACATCAGAAATCGTAATTGTGGATGGGCAGACGGGATCTGAAAGTCAGGCCTTTAGAGTGGGAACTTGACGGATGTGAGTTAAATATAAAGAAAGCTAAGGCCTCAGTGATGAAGTGTAGTAGAAAGGCAAATGGCGATTACATAATAGCATAATTGGACAATGGATAACAGGAGGAGAAGAAACTTACTGATGTGTTGGACGCAGAATTATGCACGATGATCGTAATATGAAGATATCGCAAATAGACTCAGGGAAGATAGCTTTATTCAAGAAAAGAACTTTACCAACAACAAACGTTAAAATGGAATTGAGAAAGACGTTTCTGAAACAGTAAGTCTAAAAATGAGAATTGTACGGAGCTAAGGCGTAGATAGTGGAAAACCCGTAGAAGAAAAAACTGTAAGGAAAGGCGATAAGGTCATTAGAGAGGACGAACAAACTTCACAATACCCCTCCAACCCAAGATCGCATTTACAGGCCACGTTCATCTGTAATATACGTTTCGTCAACACATTGCATGTGCCTATGATTGCATTACAAATACAACATCGAAAGACATACTGCGTTAAATATATTGAGATGACAAAGTCATGGGATAACGGTATGCAAGTATATAGATGGCTGTAGTATCGTGTACACAAGGTGTAAAAGGCAATGCATTGCCGGAACTGTCATTTTCCTCAGGTGGTTCGTGTGAAAAAGTTTCCGACGTGATTATGGTTGCACGAAGGGAATTAACATACTTTGATTGCGGAACGGTAGTTCTAGTTAGATGCTTGGGACATTCCATTTCGGATATCGTTAAGGAACTCCATATTCCAAGATCCAGCGTCAAGAGTGTGCCGAGAATAAAACATTTCAGGCATTAGCTCTCACCAAGACCATGGACAATGCATTGGCGGGCGGCCTTCACTTTAACGATCGAGAACGGCGGCGTTTGCGTAGAGTTTCTAGGGCTAACACACAAGCAACACTGCGCGAAATAACCACAGAAACCAAGTGGGGACAAACGACGAACGTATCTGCTAGGACAGTTCGGCGAAATGTGGCGTTAATTGGCTATGGCAGCAGACGACCCTCGCGAGTGCCTGTACTAACAGCACGACATCGCCTGCAGCCCCTCTCCTGGGCTCGTGACGACGTCGGTTGGAATCTAGATTACTGGAAAACCGTTTCAGTTGGTAAGAGCGGATGGAAGAATTCGAGTGTGGCCCAGACCCCACGGAGTCATGGACCCAAGTTGCCAACAATACGTTGTGGTAGCTTGTGGAGTGGACTGCGTTTGCGTAGAATGGACGGGGTTTTATGGATGTTCGACTACTTGGTGACCATTTCCAGCCATTTATGGACGTCATGTTCCGAACAACTATGGAACTCTTCCAATCCATCTCTGGCATGAATCGGCAAACCAGTGTTTTATAGTATTTGTTGAAAAGATATTGCGAGTTTGTCGCTCCAAATGTCGACGTATCTTACACATTTTAATGAAAGTATAAAATGGAAATGGCAAAAAAAGTTCACCTGCATTACGTCTTCCTCCCACGCTGGTGTGTATCTTTCAAGCGTATTAATTTTATCTTAATAAAACAATTTTCTTGTTAGTTAGAAGTTATGCTCCGTATGACGCAGGATTGCGTGTTATTCGTGGGCCTCTTCATCTTAAACTATGGTCCAGTGTTAGTAATGTTCCCGTTCGGCCTAATACGTAATACCTGTTTAGGCACCGCATATGTGTATTGTTTATACGCCCTGGTATTATATTTCAAATATACCGCCTTCTTTTGTATTTTTAATCCTTTATAATTTTTGGATGAATTAATGCACAGGTGTTGCTTCTAGTAAGTTTATCTCATTAATGTTTTTGGGCATTATATTTATTAAGTTTTAGTGGCAATGTATATCCGGTTTACGATCTCTCAATCTTACCAGCAACTGCGTGGCAGCGCCATCTAACGAGGTAATTGTGTGTTAGGCGTCAGTACTGGCACACGACGCTGTGGTACATTATGCTGACTACTTAAGTCCCATCTTTTTCTATTATTTGCTCCTGTGAACGCGTACGCATTATGCAAGTCCACCTAGGAAGGTAAGGCCTTATCATAAGGCTTCGGCAATATGATTGCATTTCTGAGTATCCGATCATTGGTCAGTTCTCTTTGTAAGGTGTCAGGCAAATCCAACACCTTCCATGAAAACCCTGACATGATAAACAATTCCAGTGGTATGTCACATAGCTCCGAATAAATCGTGACATTAAATTAACCAAAGTAATACGAGTAACGAGTGAGCAAATGCAATACCACAGACTAACACAAGAATGCCTAAATGCTTGTCGTACCTTCCCACCGTGAGAACGACGCAGTTCCGAGGGGAGAAACGAGAACAGAAGCCGAGAGCAGAACCGTGTTAAGCTAGAAGGCTCTACGATAAGGGACGGACTGGACACCCACGTCGCCAGCTAACCACTAGAGCCACACAACCCGCACGTTTTAGTGTGAGACTGTTTCGCGTCTCTGTTACGTCAAGGACCACCCCCTAGCCCATGTTAAAAGCTAGAGCCCTCCAGAAGAACAGTATAGATCTTACCATAACGCTGAAAGGACCACACCACCTGCAGGTTTTAGCGTGAGACTTTTTCGCGTCTGTTACGGTGCAAACCTTAAAAACATTGCCCCACCACGAAAAGTATAACGTTTCTCATTGGATAGACAGAATTTTTGTAGGCAGAGCTTAAGGTTAACATTGAGACCCTGATTGGTCAGATGAAAACACAGCCAGATAGTTTTTTTAAAACCAACTTCGGTAAATTGTAGTAAGGAGAAGTTAGAAAAGAGTTGCTCCCGAGATGGCGAGGTGAGCGGAGCTGTGCTGCCCGCCGCTGCCCTGACGCTGCCTAAACACCGACAAGGTAATGAACACATGCGATGCGGCATTTTTGAGCGCATAAGGCTTCACTCAGAACTGCAGAAATCTCATGTGTTACACCCCCTTTTTTGCGTAATACTAGTGTCGATCGTCAATTAAAGCTCATGGTGTTCATATTTGCCACTTGAAGTAAAAATCTGAAACGCGATGATTTCTCTGTTATATAATTATTGAAAAGCCACATCAGCCACTGTAATTTAAGACAAGTTAGATAAGTAATTAAAGATAATTGAGGGTCACTGTAGACCATTTTGATAGTTTTCTCTCTTGTGAAACTTAATTTAAACCCAGATTATAGATGTGATATGGCATAGGTCATTCTTCGATCCATTGTAGAACTTGGAAACCCATTCAGGGAACATTCGTTCACATTTTTGTTGAACGCAGTTGGTTTTTACCATCCTGTATTAAAACATTTCCTTTTATCAATAGTGCAATTTATAAACGATGTTTTGTGAGTAGAATAAAATTTCCAATGGTAAACTTAACTGCTTTTTCGACGTTATTTTACCAGCTAACTAAAAATAGGAAAGCCTTGAACCCCTTCCACTAAATTTAGTTAGTATTAAGATTCTTTTACAGGGAGTGCAGTGGAGCTGACGCTGAGAACATTTAGTATTTGGTTATATCATCGCTAGTCTCACTGAACTCTTCTGAATTCTACATGTCATGTGTGGTCTGGCGCCTCCTTACCAGCAACAGGTCCCAGGTTCAAACTAGTCAATTCCCTAAAAAACACGCTCAGAGCGTCGTTGCGCGAAAGTGGTAGGGAGACACGATATAGAACAAAAAGACACCACCATGAATGTTTAGAAAAATCCGTTTGTACTATTTTATATTTCTAGTAGTTACTGAGGTTAACGAAGGCGACCCCCTTTCGTTTCTCCTCTCCTCCCTCCTTGTTTTCCCCCTCATGTGTCCAGGTCCACCCCCCCCCCCCCATCTGCCCTAGACTATGGTGTGTCGTCTTTGTGCCGACATTTTAGTGCAGTGTTGACAGTGAGTGTTCAGTGTTGTGTGTCTTTCCCGAAGAGTTGCGAACGGCCATCATACCGTCGCTGGGTGTGATTTTATATCTCTTGCGAACAGAAACCAGACTGTCGCCATGTTTTTTAATTGTCTGTCTACTATGTCACCTGTCTGCATTCTGTGTATTTTTATTCGCTTTGCCAACTCTTTGCTTTATGTTTTAACTTTCTCCAATTTTCCACTGTTTTACAGTTACAGTCCCCGTTTTATCGCCTGCTTTCATGGTTTCTTAACTTCTCCTAACATTTTAAAAAAGGCTGTAGGCTGCAGAGCAGCGTAATAAGCTGCTGCCAGCCCGCCCCCTTCTGGGCGAATCAAAATACAATAAAGGAAAAAAAAGAAAAAAAACGAAGGCGATGTTGGCCTGATGCACTCGACGATGCCCTTTAGCTACACAGTCTAAAGGATCGTCCTAATTAAGGTATTTGCTCTTTCAGTATTTGATCTGTTCTTACATGTTTTTAGATTATCCAAGACTGCACAACGCGATCGCGATCGTTAAATAGATGTATTTCTTCGCTGTTTTCTATGTAGATCAGCCTGAAACGACTAAATAAAGTGAAATGCGCAGTTTATAAATAAAAAACTAAAATTGTAACCAGGACTATTTTCGACTAAAACTATGGAATTTTTATGGCTGAAAATGAGCCATATTACCAGATTACAATTGGTTTGAAGAGCATTCTGGACAATTCGAGCGAATGGTTTGGCCATCTAGATCACCCGACATGAATCTCATCGAACATTTATGGGACATAATCTAGAGGTCAGTTCGTGCACGGAAAACTGCACCGGCAACATTTTCGCAATTATGGACGGCTATAGAGGCAGCATGGCTCAATATTCTGCAGGGGACTTCCAATGATTTGTTGAGTCCATGTCACTTCGAGTTAGTGCACTACGCCGGACAAAAGAAGTTCCGGCACGGTATCAGGAGGTATCCCATGATTTTCGTCATCTCAGTGTAAAGTGAGCGAGCACGTGGTGTCATGCTTGATGCTCTGCTAACGTGTCTGCCGAAGGTCTCATGGAAATCAACATCTTAACCACTGGGCACCTCCATCGGTAAGAAGTGAAACTATTCAAACAAATGCAGTCAACGCTCTCGCTGCCAAACTTCAGGTAAAATTCCTGGATTGAGAGACGGTCCTCAATGTATAAAACTACTCAGACGCAGTCGTCATTGTGTGTAGCTGCCTTACGTTTAGTACCCATCTGCTGAAGATAGCTCCAGAGATATGCATCTCGCAGATAGGAACGAAACGATAATTTCATATGTCGGTCGCGGACTCTCAGCACAGAGGTGGAATGCACTGATGGAAAAAAAAATCGCAATAGCAAGGAGTTGCGCGTTATCAACAAAAGTTGATAGGCCTCTTTCTACATTTGAAACATGACGTCTCTTCCAGTTTCGCGCGGTGGCCGTGCGGTTCTAGGCGCTACAGTCTGGAACCGCGGGACCGCTACGGTCGCAGGTTCGAATCCTGCCTCGGGCATTGATGTGTGTGATGTCCTTAGGTTAGTTAGGTTTAAGTAATTCTAAGTTCTAGGGGACTGATGACCTCAGAAGTAAAGTCCTATAGTGCTCAGAGCCATTTGTACCAGTTTCACGCTAGTCGCATAAGAGATTGGAGGGAAGGTCGGACGAACGGAGATTGGACGTGGTGAGTTGATGTTAGTCAAGAATGCCTTCAAGGTGACAAAGACACAAGTATAACACCTAATTAAGTTTGAGCGACGTCTTGTAACAGAGAAGCTGGATTTTCCTTCTGCGATAATGCAAAAAGACTTGGCACCGATGTAGGGCATTGGTGGTCACGAGAATGTACGGTCGCAAGAAGACCGGGCTCCGAAGGGTTCAAATGGCTCTGAGCACTATGGGACTTAACATCTGAGGTCATCAGTCCCCTAGAACTTAGAACTACTTAAACCTAACTAACCTAAGGACATCACACACATCCATGCCCGAGGCAGGATACCAACCTGCGACCGTAGCAGTCGCGCGGTTCCTGACTGAAGCGCCTAGAACCGCTCGGTTACAGCGGCCGGCGGCTCCGGAGGCCGACGTGGCACTACCGAGAGGGAAGACCATCGTGTTCGTCTTATGGCTCTGGCACAACGTTCTGCATCTGCTACAGCAGTTGGAACAGCAATTGGTACCACAGTGGCACAATGAACTGCTACAAACCGGTAACTTCAAGGTTAGCTCCAGACGCCCTGTAGCGTGCATTCCATTGACCTCAACCACTCCCTTTGGCAACATCAGTGGTGTCAAGCGAGAGCTCATTGGAAGGCAGAGTGAAGATCTGTTCTGATTTCTTAGGGAAGCTGGTTCTGCCTCGGTGTCAGTGATGGCCATGTGTTGGTTGGAAGGAGGCCAGTTGAGGGCCTGTAGCCTAGCTGTCTGCATGCTAGAGTCACTGGACCTGCACCTGGAGTTATGGTCTGGGGTGTTATTTCGTATGACAGCAAAAGCGCTCTCGTCGTTATCCCACGCACTCTGGCTGTAAATGAACGTCAGTCTGGTGATTACACCTGTTGTGCTACCATTTATTAACAGCACTCAATGGGCTGTTTTTCAACAGGACAACGCTCGTCCACATATCGCTGAGGAAACCCAAAATGCTCTATGGAGTGTCGACATGTTGCCTTGGCCTGCTCGATCACCAGATCTGTCTACAAAAGAGTGCATATGGGGTATCATTGGACGACAACAGCAGCATCATCCGCTAACAGCATTAACCGTCCCTGTATTGACCGACCAAGTGCAGCAGGCGTGGAACTCTTATCTCACAAACTGACATTCGGCACCTGTACAACGCACGTCTGCATCCTTGCTTTCAACATTCTGGTGGTTACACCACTTATTAATGTACCAGCATTTCACATTTGCAGTGACTTAGCTCGCGCTTACATTGAACTGTGATCTTGCAACGTTAATCACTTGAATATGTTATCTAGACAAATGAATTCTCAAAATTTCATTACTCTACTTTAATTATATTTTGGTGTTGCGATTTATTTCCCATCAGTGTATTTACAATACCGTGATACAGTGGAGTAACGTAGTAACAAATGAAGAGCGGTTTCAACCAAAAGATGGATAAGAAGTCTATGGAAAAATCTTACTAGACGGAGCTCGTAAACTTGGTGCTAAAGAGAGCAGTGGGGCGGACATGTTATTAGTGAGGCAGGCCTGCAGCATACAAAAATTTAAGAAAAGGTGATCATTTTCTTTTCAAGGATTAGGATATTGCCTGTTACAAACTCACAAACAAAATCATTCCCATCTTTCCCGAGGTCTTCCAATATTTCTTTTCCCATTCGGCTCTTAGTTCAGGATCTTCTGCGGAATTCTGAAACGTGGAATTCTCATGAGGTGTTTCTGGCAATATTCTCTAGGCTATGACTAAGCCATGTCTCCGCAATATTCTTTCTTGCAGGAGTGCTAGTCCCATAAGTTTCGAAGGAGAACTTCTGTGAAGTTTGGAAAGTAGGAGATGGGGTGCTGGCGGAAATAAAGCTGTGAACACGGGTCGTATGTCGTGATTTGGTAGCTCAGTCGATAGAACACTTGCCCGCGAAAGGCACAGATCCCGAATTCGAGTCTCGGTCCGAGACACAATTTTAATCTGCCAGCAAGTCTCTTGAAATGTTATCTCCAATTTTATCGATACTTACGAATTTTTCATTCATGTTGGAAATATTTAATTCTTTTCTAATAGCTTCGTTTCTAACCAGGTTCCTTTTTGGCAACCCTTCGTCCTCCTAAGGAACCTCATTTCTGCTGTATGAATTTTATTTTAGTGGTAACCTAGCTTTTGCTACTGTATAATAACATACGACTCGTCATTCCTTTACGGGATTTCATAATGGTTTCTTTTTGTAATTTATAGTCCACAGCCGTAATTTTAACTCTGGGTCACGAAGCCTCTTAAAATCGATCTCTCACATCGCGCCTCGCTTCAAATTCCTAGTTGTTCCCGGTGAAAAGGGTAGACTTTACTTGGCAAAATCGCTGAGACTTGCAAAAGAATGTTTAACGGAATTTTGGCGTCTTGAAGACAGTTCGATTTGTTCCACGGCTAGTGTCATCCAAGCCAGAACCAACACAAAATTTTACTTTAGGTCTCCAGATGCGCATGCTTCGGCGCTTGAGGTTGGGTAAAATCGTTTGCAGATTATTTGTTAACGAGCTACTGCAGCAAACGTACAAGATGTCTTAAGAGCCATAGCGTCTGACAGTAACAGTTAACGACACGTGCAATGTTGCGTACCAACGTGAGCGGTTTTCGAGAAATTCAAAAGTTACATAAATTCGTTTTTAAAATAATACAAATACATTTTTATAAAACATATTTTTGTCGTGATAGTCATATTACCACCAACTGCTTCGAGTTACCGTAAGTTCTTTTTAAAACAGAAATTTTTGCGTGGACGTGAATATCAAAATTTTGTTCTTTTTTGGCGATGTTCATAAATTACGTTGAATAGCTTAACGATTTCTTTTCTTTTCATTCCTTCATCTAATTAATTCATTAAACCATACAATACTGTGTATTTAAATTTTATTTAATTAAATAAGAAATTTCAAATTCTATGCTATAGGCTTTTAATTCGAAAATTGCTCTAAAATGGTATTTCTGCAAGCTAGTTCGCACAGAATTCCTCCTAATAGGGCCCACACATCACGCGCAGCCTAGTGATCTATAGGTACTCAGTGTGGCACTGTATGGAGTTATATGGAGAGTGAAATAAGTAAAATTCTGGGAGACTTTAGTTTTCGTCGGTAAGTAAAAATGAAATAATAGATTATATGAGAAAAAGACAACAGTAACAAAAAAATGTTGAGTATGCTCAGGGAACTATTGTTTGTTCGATTAATTAATCAGTCACAAAAGACATCACATTGCTGTCGCTCACATTGCCTGTTGTTGGCAGCTACATGGGTACACATGTTGACCATGTCATCAACTTTACGATGTACAAATTTTAATAAACACATTTACGGAATTTAGATTTTCATATCTATGCCTGTGATGCACTGCCCCAGAAACATCTAGTTCCGACGAAAGTTGTCAAGAGGCTTCTCTTAGTTGTAGGGCATATTCTGGAAGTGTAAATCCCCTCCCAAACTTTTTCCCTTCGACTCCCTCTGTCCACTACCATCTCGCGTCGTATTTGGATGAAAAGAACGTGACTCAAGAGTCAGAACAGGCGAACAAAATTGCGATTCTTTTTTGAGTCATCAGTCTTCTGACTGGTTTAATGCGTCCAGCCACAAATTCCTCCCCTGTGCCAACCTTCTCATCACACAGTGGGACTTGCAACCTACTTCCTCAATTATTTGCTAGATATATTCCATTGCTTATCTTCCCCTACAGTTTTTACTCTCTACAACTTACTCTAATACCGAAGAAGCAATGCACCGATGTATTAACACATGTTCTGTCATCCTGTCTCTTGCCCTTGTCAATGTTTTCCATACACTTATTTCCTCGCCAATTCTGTGGAGAACTACCTCATCCCTTACCTTAACAGCCCACCTAATTTTCAACAGTCCTCTGTAGCACGGCATCTCAAATGCTTCTACCTTTCTGTTACAGTTTCCCCACAATCCATGCCTCAGTGCCATACATACTGTGCTCCAAATGTGCAATCTCAGAAATTTCTTCCTCAAATTAAAACCTATGTTTGATACTAGTACACTTCTCTTGTACGGGAACACCCTTTCTGTTTTTTATGTCCTATTTGCTCCGTCCATCATGGATTATTTTTCTGCCTACGTAGCAGAAGTCAACTTAATATACTTCGTGATACGAATCCTGATGTTAAGTTTCTGGCTGTTGACATTTCTGCTACTTCTCATTACTTTCGCCATTTCTACTACTTCTCATTACTTTCGCCTTTCTTTGATTTACTTTAAATCCTTGTAGAGTACTCATTCCGTCCTTACTTTTAATTTCACCGACGATTGTTTTAACTTTTCTATATGCTGACTCACTCCTGCCAACAGTCATTTCTTTTTCGATTTCTTCATATTTTTCATGTAGCAATTTCCCTTAGCTTCCCTGCACTTCCTATTTGTTTGCAGGACATCCTGCAATAATTCTTGACTTTCAATCAGGATAGGAATGTCATCAGTGAATCTTATCATTGATATCCTTGCACCTTGAATTTTAATTCCACTCTTGAACCTCTCTTTTATTTCCGTCATTGCTTCTTCGACGTACAGAATGAACAGCAGGGATGAAAGACTACATCCCTCACTCACATCTTTTTTAATCCGTGCACTTCGTTCGACGTGTTCCACCCTTCTTGGTTCTTGTACATTACCCGTCTTTCGCTATAGCTTACCCCTATTTTTCTAAGGATTTTGAACATCTTGCATCATTTTATATTTTCGAACGCTTTTTCCAGATCGACGCATGCCATGAATGTGTCTTGATTTTTCTTCAGTCTTGCTTCCATTATCAACTCCAACATCAGAACTGCCTCTCAGATCCGACGACTCACTTGAAGATGACGTCTAGGTGGATCGCCGAAATATTGTGTCCAGATGACGATAGGTTCCTGCTGGATATCCGACATGAATATTACAAATTACGACGCCTGGGAAGTTTACAGTGTCTCTCTGTTGATTTATCTTTTCTAAAGACAAACTGATCGTCTTCTAACAGATCCTCAATTTGTGTGTTTTTCTGAAAGTCCGTTGGTATATCTACACACCAACACGAAAGTCGTTTTGTTGCCACATCCCCAATCCCCAATGCCCAATTCCCAATGATTTTAGAAATTCCAGTGGAATATTATCTATCCCCTCTGCCTTATTTGATTTTCACTATTCTAAAGCTCTTCTAGATACTGATCCTGATGCTGCATCCCCTATCTCTTCTATATCGACTTCTGTTTCTTCTTCTATCAGATAGTCTGGTAAATCCTGCTCCTTATAGACGTCCTCACTGTACACTTTCCATCTATCCACTCTCTCCTCTGCATTTAATAATGGAATTACCATTGTACTCTTAATTCCGTCCTTACTTTTAATTTCACCGACGATTGTTTTAACTTTTCTATATGCTGACTCACTCCTGCCAACAGTCATTTCTTTTTCGATTTCTTCATATTTTTCATGTAGCAATTTCCCTTAGCTTCCCTGCACTTCCTATTTGTTTCATTCCGAAGTGACTTGTACATCTATATTCCTAAATTTACCTGAACGTTTTTGCACTTGCTTCTTTCGTCGATCATGTGAGGTATTTCTTCTGTTACCTATGTTTTTTTAGCAGTTACCTTGCTTGTACCAGCGTTTTATTCTCTAGCGTCTGTGATTGCGCTTTTTAGAGATGTCAATTCCTCTTCAACTGAACTGCCTACTTAGCTATTCATTATCGCAGAATCTGTAGCCTCAGAGAACTTCAAGCGCATCTCTTCGTTCCTTATTACAATACTGGCCATTAAAATTGCTACACCACGAAGATGACATGCTACAGACGCGAAATTTAACTGGCAGGAAGTAGATACTGTGATATGATTAGCTTTTCAGAGCATTCACACAAGGTTGGCGCCTGTGGCGACACCTACACCGTGTTGACATGAGGAAAGTTTCCAATCGATCTCTCTGACCCGGGCCGGAATCGAACCTTTTTTTGTAACCATATATATTTATTTAAATATATTAACAAACGATACATTTAAATAAAGAAACATTTCATTCTATTATCCTATTTCTAGAGTTGGTTAACATTACTGTCATTTTATAGGTTTTCGTTTGTATATTCTTTTCGTTTTTCTCTTATTGTTGTTCTTGAACCCTTTTACATGGCCATTTGTCGTCTGTTTTGTTTTGGTAAAGCATTGCAGGACAGGCATAATAATTTGTACGTAGCATCGACACACTGATTTTGAGTTCAAATTTCTGTGTGTCATGCACTTGTGATGCCACGTTCATATTGTGTATTCTGGTTTGATCTCTTCCTCTAGTTTGCACTGTTTGGTGGGACAGTATGAGGAAAAACATCAGCATAATAGATGGAGCAGAAGGTGAAGAAAATTTTTTTTACATGTGCTACAGATTGTACATAAATTGAAAAAGAAGGAAAAAATTATGTCATATTATATAAGAGAAGAAGAGAGGAAAGTGCGAGTAAACAATATACATTTTTAGGGCACATAGTGTAGGAAATCATTCAAAAAAAATTATGAGTAGTTGGCACTTTCCACTAAGTAATGCTTGTATCCTAGACAATATAGTACAAAAATGAGGAAGAAAGAAAAAAAATCACTGGTGGTACTACAGGGCATACTTTTGACACTGATTTGGCCGTGAGCATGACAGATGTTTGGTGAGAAGCACTTTGTATCACTGATTTCACTAAGAAGAAACACTTCATACTACTATACTTCACTATTTGAGGGGAGAAGAGAAAGCACTTAATCTTTTCTGTTGCACTTATTCACTATCACTGCACAAGGCTAGGGAGGACTCTGGCGATCGCTGTCTGCAGTGGAATCTTCAGGAAGTTTCTGAAGTTCTCGCAGTAGCGCCTGTGCTGCTGGGCCGTCCTGTTCTCCTCCCAGAGGTCCATCAGGAAGGCCAGCTGGTCGGTCTGCCTCCTCGCTACGATGGCGTCTGCCGCCATGGCGAGGAACCAGAGAGCCGTCAGTCGCATGGGTCGTGGAAATGGGTTGAAATCTTGGGCAGTGATTACTTCCACTGTGGTGCTTCCCGGCGCCGTTCTGTTGAGGTGGGGCCACCATTTGCTGGCACGCTTCCATGTTGGTGGCATTCCCGCAGGTGAATCGGTGCTCGAGGGTGTCGGTCATAGCACATACGTCTCACTTGTCAATTGCGACGAGTTTTATCTCCGCCAGTCATTGGGTGGTTGGTACCGTTCTGTTGACTATTTTGTACCATGACTCCGCATGTTTAGCCGACACGTTTTCCGAGACGTTTCCCCATATTTGTTTCCGCCGGCTTCCCCCTGAGGGCCTAGTATATTCTCTTGGCTGTTCTGTGGCTGGGGTTCGCCACGGTGTCCAGAACGTAACTTTTGTTGGCGTAGTGCAGCCTGACGTGTCGCATTCTGAAGGGAATGTGCCTCGTGTCGACCGGCGCTTCTTCTGAAGCGGGCTTGTATCTTCCAATTATGTTGGCCGTGACGCTGTCAGGGTTATTGTCCTGGATGGCGAGCGTTCGTTTTAGTAGAAGGGCTGCGCATTTGGTCTTTATATAAACTAGACCTAGTCCCCCTGCTTTCGCGGGCAGCGATCACATTGCTTGCGCCACTTTGAATATATTTCGACGCCACAACAGGTAGTACTTGCGCTCGTAAGTGCTCGCGCAATTTCGGCCGGGATGCTTAGGATTTGGGCCAGGTACCATGCTTTCGATAGGATCGTCGTGTTTATCAGGTCTATTTTCTGGTGGATTGTTAGTTTCCGGTTTGCGTGCTGTCTGGAGAGTCCTCTTATGGTGTGTAGCACGTCTCTCCAGTTGTATGTGGCCATTCTAAGTGGACAAGACTGTATAAATATTCCGAGAATTTTATGGCTTTCTGCTATTTTGTACCACTGCCTGTCTGGTTTGAGTCGTCGATTCCCTATCGGCAGTAGCACTTTTTTTCTGGGGTTGGTTTGGATGCCTGACGCTTTTTGGAATGTGTTCATGATGGTTTCTACTCTCCCAATATATTCCTGATCTTCAATAAAGATGCCTAGGTGGTCAGCGTAGGCTATACATGCTATTTCTTTGTCTCCTACGGAGAATCCTCTGATGTCATTTGTGAGTTTCCGCAGCAGCGGGTCCAGTGCTATAGCGAATAGAGCCATTGACAATGGACAGCCTTGCTTCACGGATCAGTCCAGTTTTATCTGTTTTGTTTTGCAATATTAATTATTACTGTCGATCTCGCAGTACTTAGTATCTTCTGGATGATTGTGATGAATTTTTGCCCAAATACGAGTGTGTTTAGTGTCACTATGAGATATTTGTGATCGATTCTGTCGAAGGCTTTGTTGAAGTCCACCGAAATTACGGCACCTGCGCTTCTGGTGGTGGCTGGCTGTGCTATTATGTCCCTGTATGTGCATGTGGCGTCAAATATATTTTTCCCTGGTACCGCGCATGTTTGCCACGGAGTGATGACTTTCCACATCGCCGATTTCAGGTTGTTTGCGATGCATTTCGCTATTATTTTATAGTCGGCGTTGAGGAGCGTAATCGGACGAAACGCTTCAACGCGGCGGGCGGCTCCCTTCTTAGGGGTGAGGGTTATGGTCCCTTCGGTCAGCCCAGGTGGAATTTCCGCCCCGTCGAGTATCTCGTGTGCCACCTCCGTGAACTGCACTCCTAGCACGTCCCAGTATGCGAGGCAGAACTCGAGCGGGATGCCGTCGGCGCCCGGTGCTCTTCCTCTGGCGCTGGTCTTCATCGTTTCTTTGATGTCGTCCACTTCGACATTTTATGTCTGCAGAATTTCAGCAGTTGCCGCGTCGTCTGTCGCTTTCCGACGGAACATGTCTCGGAAATAGTCCTCGATGTGTTTTGTTAACTCCGTTTTCGTCGCGACCGTCTTTCCCTGCTCGGCCTGAAACTCACTTACGCACTTTCCTGTAGCTCTCTCCCTTTCCCTATTTAGGTGGTGCACGGTGAGTGGCTCTTCATCCACCTCGCCATATGTTTTGCTTCTGGCGAGGACGCCTCTTATTTGTTGTTTCTTTATTTGAAGGAGTTTTGCCTTGATTCTCCTTACTCGCGGCAGGTGCGTCGAATGCGTCTTTCAGGCACTGCTGGTAGAGATCGGCCGTGGTTCGCCTCCAGAACGCCTTTTCCGCGCTGTGTCTTACCAACAGGCTGCGCATTGTCGCCTTCGCTCGTGCCAGCCACCACTCGGCGGTGCTGCTGTAGCGTGCGCGCTGGGCCAGGCATTCTTGCCACGTTTCCACTATTTGCTTGTGCAGTTCCGCGTCCTGCATGTGTTCCGTATTTAGCTTCCACGTGCTTCTTGTGCCCACGTCCTTTCCTTTCTGGAGATTCAGGCTGCATTCGGAGCTGCAGTGGTCCGAAAAGATGACACACTTCGACGTGCGCTACATTTTTAGTTGCTGCTCTGCTGACATATATACGGCGGTCCAGTCTGCTTTTCCCATTTTTGTGGTGGCATGTAAAATCAGTGTGTGTTGCATGGAGAAGGCGCCACGAATCTTCTATTTTCAGTCGTCGCACACACGGCAAAATGACCACTTTAGGCGGCCCAAAATCGATTTTCACACTTATAGATTAGGTCTAAACGTCCTTCTATTCTTCACCTCAGGTAACTGGTCCATCTCACTGCCGTAAAATTATCTTAGTTATGTTGATAATAAAGGCGTGGGAGGATCTGACAGGGAAGTTGCATTCGAAACTCGTAAGTATTATAACGTGAATTTTTTGATCATCTCATGCGAAAATCTCAATATTTATCATGGAGGTGGAAGCCACAGGTGTGTTCATTAAATAGACTCGTTACAATTCATCTTTTTACCATTGTTAATAGTAAACGACGATTTTATAAAAAAATATTTTTCCTTAGACTTTAAAAAAAGTTCCGCTTAGTACCGCTTTCTGTCCTAAATATTTACACTTGTGCAATTGTTGACTATTAGTATTGTAAATTCTAGGAACTCAAACCATTTTGACACTAGAGTCCTTTCTTTACAGGTAGTCGGAGTGGACTAAGCCATTCGGAATTAAATATGAGGAAAATGGATCTAGTTTTAGTGTTAAAAAAGGAGAAGTTTTACAAACAATCACAGTCTAACTGTATAGGACGATTAACGACTCACGTATTGAATAAACTTAGTGAATATAAACAGTCAAAAGACAGTGTATGTAAAATTAACTCAATTTTAAAAGTGTTTGTCTCAAAATTGCTACAAAAGTGGAAAAAATCCAATTGGAATATGGAAAGATTTACCAAAGCCAATTCAGAATGCTTAAAAAACGACTTGGTCTTGCTAGCTCTAAGCACTACAACCACAAACAAATGTCAAGTTTGCAGCCTACTGAGGTGACCATTGGGGATAAACCTCGCACATTTAAACATCGTGCTGTATGTACAATGATGTACGGAAAAATGTCTAATGTGCTCACAGACACTTCGTCAACACAAGCGTGTAATGTGTGCAAGGCAACACCCAAAGAACTAAACAACTTTGACATACTTTTGCAAAAACAATATTCTACGAATAGTTCATTTAAGTTTGGGATATCTGTTTTACACTCATACCTTGGAAGTTACGAGTACTTGTTACATATATCATATAAACTGAAACTGAAGCAGTGGCAAGCAAGAGGTAAAGAAGCCAAAGAAAGTATAAAAAGAGTAAAAGAAGAAATAACTACTAAAGTCTATCGTGAAATGGGATTAGGTGTAGACCAGCCGATGCAAGTAGGAGGTAACTCCAATGACGGGAATACTGCAAGAAATTTTTTTTTGCAGAGCCCACGAAATCTGCGACTATAACAGGTCTTAACCCCGAAATATACAAAGATTTGCAAACATCCTAAGCGTTTTGTCTTGCGGATTTAATGTTAGTTACAGTACTTTTAAAACATTATTGCCTCGAAACAGCAAAAATCTGTTTAGAAACGTACAAGTGGTACAAAATAAGTGCAATTGTGCACAAGCTGCCAATACATGGTGCAGACATAATAAAGGAACTACCTTTGCCTGTGGGGCTTTTTTCAGAAGATGTCTTGGAATCTAGTCAGAAAGAATGTAAAGGTTTAAGACTTTTCCATGCAAGGAAAACTTCAAGAATACATACCAATACGGATATCGTCCACTGGATGCTGATAGCTTCAGATCCTATCATTGCGTCCAAGAGGAGGAGGCACATTAAAAAAAGAAAGCCCATTCCTAAGGAGGTACTGTTAATGTTAGAAGAACCTGTTGTGAAAATGCTTGAAGACAATGTTGATTATGATGAGAGATACTAACTGTATTAATGTCTGTAAACTTTAAGTAAAATATACTAATTTGATTTTCATTCTACTTTTTTATTTTTAGCTATCTATAAATCACCCTTTAGGTTGGTAGGTACTTTCAGGATCTTGTCAAGTCTGAATACACATCAACCATAAGCTCAGAAGCCTTTCTAAGTATAAATGCACATATTAATTGACATATTTGAATTTTGGCCGCCTAAAGTGGTCATTTTGCCGTGTGTGGGACGGATCAGTTCTTGCAGTTCTGGGCATATGTTTGGTACGGGTATTTGGTCTTCAGCTGCGGCGACACAGTTAAAATCTCCTCGAATGATGATGTTGTTATTGTTCTGTATCAGCAGTTCGGCTACTTCTTCATTATAGAAGGTGCTTCTTGCTCGCTTGTTTTCTCTGCCAGACGGTGCGTATATGTTGATAAAGAGCGTCTCTTCTATGTTTAGCGCTATCCCTCGGCCGCTTGACAACATTTGAGTCCTGCCAAAGTCGATCCTGTTCCGTACCATTATTGCTGTACCACATTGGGATTCTGGGTCTATATTTGTGATAGTCGCATATCCTGGTTTATTTTAGTCGTAACCACTTATTGCAATAGTGCAACGTCCGTTCTTCTCTGGCGTAGGAAGTCCGCGAGGGCTCGAATTTTTAAAGGTGTGCTCATTTTATTTATGTTAACTGTGAGAACTTTATAGATTGTATTTGCCTGCCTGATCATTTAGTTTATCAGTCGGTGCTGTAGTACTGTATCGATGTGGACATCTCTCTGGCTGTTTTCTCTTCGGTCCTGTGACGACCAAGGGACCAAGGGACCCAGAGACAGCAACGCTAGCCACTGGACCACGAGCTGCGGATGGCGGTTAGTTTGAAGTGCTTGCTATGGCATCGCGGGCACGAAGCGAGATTCGGGCAGTTTTGCGGTACGACTTCGCGCATGGTTTGAACACAGACGCAGTACTTTGAAGAAAGGACTCTTGCACTCGATGATGTGTGTCCACGCCATACAACTACATTCAGGAGGTACAGAGAATTCTAAAGAGCAAAATTTCACTCTGGAGGACGATGAGAAAACGTGAAGGCCACGATCATCACTTACGGAAGAGAACATTGACGCTGTGAGGAAAATACTAGAAGAAGACAGCGAGTGACCTATAAACACATGGGATACCTTAGTGCTAAATGGACCAGCAATTCGTCCAATTCTGCATGATCATTTTCAAGTAAAGAAACTTTATTGTCTCCGAGTGCCGCATAGACTGATGGAAGAGCAGATGAAACGACGTGTGACTTGGTGCCGGGAGATGTTAAAGAAGTTTTCTAAGGGACAACCTCAGTATGTGAATAACTTCGTGACAGGTGACGAGACTTGACTGTACTGTTATGACGTGCCGAATACGACTCAAAACAAAGTCTGGGTTTTTACAGATCATGAAACATTCGCAGCTATCAGAAAATCCCGATCAGTAAAGAAGAAAACAATAGCTGTTTTTTTCCAAATCGAATGGAATTGTAGAACGTGCTGTTTTAGACACACAGAACACAGTCACAGCTAAGTGGTACACTGAGCAGTGCTTGCCCGACTCTTCAAATCTTTGAAGCCGGCTGGAGTGGTCGAGCGGCTCTAGGCGCTACAGTTTGAAACCGCGCGGCCACTACGGTTGCAGGTTCGAATCCTGCCTTGGGCATGGATGTGTGTGACGTCCTTAGGTTAGTTAGGTTTAAGTAGTTCTACGTTCTAGGGGACTGATGACCTCAGCAGTTAAGTCCCACAGCGCTCAGAGCCATTTGAACCATTTTTGAAATCTTTGAAAAGCCTGCGGCCGAAGTCAAGAATGGGCACTTAGTTCCTCCATCACGACAACGCTCCAGCTCAACGCGTCGATGTATACACCGAATATTTGCGGGTTTGCGGAGTACAGGACTGAAGCTTCCTGAGCGCCCTTCATGCAGTCCAGACCTTGTTCCTTGTGAGTGTGCACTGTTCCCCCATGTGAAAGTGAAGCTGAAAGGAGTGCAGTTTTAAAGTGACGAGGAGCTCCTGAGGGCTTGGGACAACGAGTGTGCCTTACTCACTGCGGTCGAGGTGGCCGAGCGGTTCTAGGCGCTACAGTCTGGAACCGCATGACAGCTACGGTCGCAGGTTCGAATCCTGCCTCGGACATGGATGTTTGTGACGTCCTTAGGTTAGTCAGGTTTAAGTAGTTCTGAGTTCTAGGGGACTGATGACCTCAGCAGTTAAGTCCCATGGTGCTCAGAGCCATTTGAACCTTACTCACTACACAAATTTGGGAGAGCTGGTTTAGGCAGTGGTCTCGGAGAATGGAGAGGTGTATTCAGTGTGGCGCAAATTACTCCGAAGAAATTAAATACATGAAGCTGTATTGCAAAACTTTGCTAGAACCCGTTATATAACCACAGTGAAAAAGTAGTATTCTTTTTCTTTTAATTCCTAGTAAGCCCTTCTGCAAAACAATGAGAAAAGATAATTTCACGGCTCTTGGCGCCAGGAATGTTGAGGAAGGAAATCAGTTATTCACTTCAATAGTCGTTTGTGTTTCCTCTTAACATCGAGTGGTCTTTCCCGGAGGAGCCCAACCGTTTCTTGTGCTTTACTGTCTCAATAATAGTACTTTGGCCAACGCGCAGTGACATAATTGCAGGATGGGCAACCTGCGGCTAGAGACGTGGAAGGTCTGCGGTGACCTTTTGACCGAGGAGGCGAAATGGCGAAGGATTTGTTCCCGAGGCTTGCGTCAGCTACGAGGCGGCATCTGCGTACCGTACTTATGTGGATGGCCTTCCCGACCAATCGCGAGTCTCAACAAGCTACGTCAGCATAGCGGATAGCAATTACGGCAGATGGCGTGAAATATGGCTGGCTGCCATAAACGGTAATCGTCCAATTGTGATAAATGGCCGCATACGTTACAGAATGTGCCAGCGTGAGAAGGATAGGCGGTGAGTGATTACTTTGCGTAATCGTTTAGATTGCGTTGTGTGAAAAGGCACATAAGGATGTCAAAAGACTTTACATTCATGGGAACAGGCCGGGAAAAGCTCGGTAATTTGTAAGCACGTACCTCTTTGACCATTTATTTCATAGTACATTTCTGATGCAAGAAGTAATGATGGAGGAGTTAGGTCAAGACAACGGCAAAAGGGGTGACGTAGTATCATTTGGCTGAAGTCGGCACCAAAGTATGCATTCTCCAGACAATATCCAGGACATGAGGCTGTTACCATAATCATATACACTATCGCTATGACTGTAAGAATAAGAATATCTCGATAGCAGAAATAACATTAAATTCAATACGAACACAGCAAAGGAAAGAAGAGGTAGTTCGAGACAGAGCACACGTTTGGATAGGACAATGATGGAGTATCAAATCCGTTGTGTCTTTTCAGCAGAACCACAAACAACCTAGATTTGGATGCCAGACGGAGATTTTAAACCCGTTGCTGCTGAATGCGAGCTAAGTGTCTTAATCTGTGCACGTTCTTGCTCTGTGAATACGAAAGCGTATCCAAGGTAAAGTCAGATTTCGTAGTAAGTGAGAAAGTGCGGGCTTGCTGTCCTTAGTTACGGGCACGAACAAAATTGTGACTGAAGTTTAGTGACAGTTGCGATCCATCTAGTCACAAAGACCATCTTACAACGCAGTGAAGGATGAACTGTAAAGAAGTTTCTCGACAGCTAATTTGTTGTTTGTCTGAGATCGGCGGGAAGACTGGCCTGAAATTAGCGTGTCATGGGCAGCACTCACGGCGACAGTGCCATCCGAACCCAGTCCTAAGTTCGAAACTGATAAACGTCGGTGTTCGAGTCCCGATCCAGTATGGACTTTCAATCTGCGATGTTGTCTCATAATAATGTATTCTTACTGCAGAGTAAAAATTTTACTCCGGTAACTCACGGATGCTTTACGTAAATGTTTTTTAACAACAGATGTTGCAGCCAAGCAGCCCCAGGAGTGGAACGCAGGCCGTACCAGCGGCCGTTTCCTGCCATCACTAATAGTACTCCTGTGAGGACTTTTAGCAGGTGCTGGAAAATCATTTCCCTTCATAGAGAAGTCGCTGCCCCTTAAGGCAACTTAGTAGACTCCTACCACAAATCATTAAAACAGAGTATGGAAATACTGGCCCATGTGGCCGAGCAGTTCTAGGCTCTTCAGACCGGAACCGCGCGACTGTTACGGTCGCAGGTTCGAATCCTGCCTCGGGCATGGATGTGTGTATTTCCTTAGGTTAGTTAGGTTTAAGTAGTTCTAAGTTTTAGGGGGACTTCAGATCTTAGGTCCCATAGTGCTCAGAGCCACTTGATTTGAACTGACCCATCGTCTCCAGGCAACTATTTTATGTCACTCTGAATCAGCTTGACAGATAAAATATGCGAACTGGTCTGCATCTCCAAACGTTATTGGGAGGAAAATATATTAGCAACTGAGAATTGGAAATGTGTCTGACAACAGTTCTATCTGGCAGACTGAGCGAGATGGCCCAGTCGTCAACCCTTAACTGCTAGCGACATATTCAGGGTGATTCAGCTGCCTCTACCTAACGATTTTATGCAACCTATACCATGTACAAATTTTCAAGTTCTCTTGCTCTCTACGTGCACATACGTGAGTAAAGGGCAAGGAGTCAATTTAAGCCAGCCCCCAGTTCGAAAAAACTCTCGGTGCGCATGAGTAAAGGGCAAAGAGTTCATTTAAGTCCCCCCCCCCCCCCCCCCGTTCGACACCCACCTGCCTTTTTTGAGCACATTAAAAACGTACCTATACATATAAAACCCACTACGCTGATGCTCTTTTGCCGCTACAGTGCTGCTCTTGGATCTGATAGTAGGCCATCAGGAATCAAAGAATGTTGAAGGGGTTGCCAGCCTGAAAGCGCTTAGGCCTTGGTCACGGGTTCTGCCTGCACAGGTACATTTTTAAAATTCTAAACAAAGATGGGCGGGAGCCACTGAGGGTTAGCTGGATTGGGAGAGGGTGTCTTAGAGTGACCCTTTGCAGTTTTATTCACGCATGTGTCAGTGTCGCATTCCATCGTCATCATGCCACAGGAGGACAAAAAGTAGGAGCACTGGAAAAGCATATGCATTCTGAGCTGTTTCGAATCACGTTCAAATTTCTTCGAATGACATTGGGCAGTCCCTACTCGCTCCAACCTGCAAAAATTGCAGTCGTGTTGCGCTCCAAACGCTTTCGATTACGTTTGACGGGAATGCAGCCCCACACGGTCCTTAGAAAAGGGTTGAAACGCCCAACGGTGTTATGTCAAGAATGTCTTCCTGTTGCTCATCGCATTACGAACTGTCGTTTCCGACCGCGAAATGTGTGGGAATCAACGCTCCAGGGAAAGAGATGGTTTCATTGACGGCCTTTCCCTACCGACACATCCACCCTCCCCCTCGGGCTTTTCGTGCCGATTCTGAGCAACAGTGTATCTGAAACTTTTTCTTCGGCCACTCATAACAAAACTACGTGATTTCAACGCTGGGCGTCGCTGTTGTAACTTCTATCGCAGAGGCGACAAAAGAAGGGGTGAAATGTGGGCAAAAGGGGGGATGTGACGACCTTCCGACCTTATGACACGTCCACGATCCCGTTGGGCAGAATTGTGATGAAATTTGGTGCCAAACTTCTGAGCTGTGGCGATTTTATCGCATGTGTCGACAGCTTGCTGTTTGATGGGTTGTTGAACACGAAGGTAACTTTGCAGAGCGCCACGCTTTTGAACAGTTGCAGAGGAAGGCTGTGCGTGCCTTTGAACCAAATTGCAAGCTCTAGCGTCGCAACGAGCGGGAATTACGGGGTTTCGAAAAGCGATCCTCTAATTCTGTTGCACAGTGTATATCGCAGAAAAAATTTCTAAAATATGCTTCTCTATAATATATATAGTTTTAGGACCTTTAGCAATAAAGAACTTACGAAGTACAATTCATTTTAAGTACTTGTTGGTGAGAAAATTACAGAAGAGCCTGCGACGATGGCTCAGCGCAGCAGGCGTTGTTATGGCGTACTCAGCAGTGAGTGCGTTAAAGGACTGCCGACTGCGGTGGCCATGCGGTTCTAGGCGCTCCTGTCTGGAACCGCGCCAATGCTAGGGTCGCAGGTTCGAATCCTGCCTCGGGCAAGGCTGTGTGTGATGTCCTTAGGTTAGTAAGGTTTATGTAGTTCTAGGGGACTGATGACCTCAGATGTTAAGTCCCATAGTGCTCAGAGCTATTTATTTTTGTTAAAGCACTGTCACAGGGGGTAGCAGTGCTCAGTTCCCCACTCAGACCTACAGGTTCAGCTTTTCCCCGTCCTGCAATCCAGATGTTGTGCCACAAAATTTCGGGTCTGCAGCCGCATAAATTCAGCTTCTTCTTCTTCTAATATTTCGGCTGAATACCGTCCAACCATCCTCAGAGTGAGCCGAGGTGACTAACGCTCCAGCACTTGCTCCGTCCTTTTAAACTCGAGGACCGAACCACTGCGGATGCGGCCAAAGATGCACAAGACGCCAGAGGCGTTGATAGGCGGCAAAGAAGTGTAACATATGCATGGAAATTAAATATATGGCTGCGCAGTCGATCCACTCGGTGATATCCATGTGTCACGGAGAGCTGTACCGTCGCCACGTCTTTGTGATTTGATTACAGAAATTTCCGGATTCCATGACTGGTCCAAGATGAAGCCGCTACCTCTGTTAATTAAAATCGTCGCCAATCGAATTTGAATTGCTTCTTTCACTACTGAGTTCCAGAAAGATGAAGTCGAGGATAAAATTTCGACATTATCGTGCACCACACAGTGCCCGGTGTCAATACGGTGCTTTGCCACCACAGATTTATTAGGTTGTAAGAGCCGGGTGTACCTGCGGTGCTCTCTGCATCTCTCGTAGACTGTACTTGTCGTCTTTCCGATGTATGAACGGCCTCACTCTCAGCGGATCTTGTAAACCCCAGGCTTCCGAAGCACCAAATCATCTTTAACGGAACCCAGGAGCGCTGCAGTCTATGGTGGAGGGCGAAAAATCACTTTCACTTTATCTTTCCTGAGGATCCGTCCTATTTTTGACGAAAGTCTTCTCACGTGTGATAGTAAAGCTATGGATTTAAAACTCTCCGATGGGCATTCAAGATAACGCATCTATTACTTTTGACATGAATCGATAGTGTGGAATGAAGAGCCAGTAAATATCCGGAGTTCCACGAAGTTATTCAGCAACTGAATTACACTTGCTTCTTTCAATTTTCGTCACTGTCATTGTCACTTCTCCCTGAGGTCTAAATTGTGTGTCTTTAGGCATAGCTATTTAGACTCTCTCGAGCGTACGTAGTTCATAACGGACTTAAGGTAACGGAAGGAGGAGGACTAAAATCCAATGTTGATGAGTCTCCAAAAAACAGCAGCGATCTACGTCTGGTCTACATATCTACACGACTACTCTGAAATGCACATTTAAGTGCTTTCTCTGCTCTTTAATTCTCGATTAGCACGTGGGAAAAACGAACATCGAAATCATTCCGTTCTACTCTAATTTCTGTTTTATTATGATGATCATTACTACCTATGTACAAAGGAAACAGCAAAATGTTTTCGCTTTCGGAAGAGAAAGTTGCTTACTGTAATTTCGTGAAAAGATCTCGCCGCAACGAAAAGCGACTTCGTGTTAATGATTGGAACCCCAACTTACGAAGTCGTCTTCTTTGGATTTTTCCGATGTACTTCGTCACTCCCATCTGGTATGGACACAATACCATGCAGCAATATTCCAGAAGAAGACAGACAAACGTAGTGTAGCCAGTCTCTCTAGTACATCTGTTGCAACTTCTGAGTGTTCTGCCAATGAAACACAGTCTTTTGTTCGCCTTCCCAAAACATCTGTGTGATCGTTTAATTTTGAGTTGTTGGCTATTGTAATCTATAAGTATTTTGTTGAATCGACAGCCTTTAAATGTGTATGATATATCTCGTTGTACGTGGCCCACGACTAAGGAATTTATTGCTAGCGCACTCGAGCAGATGTAATTTCTATGGATTGCTCACGCGCTGCCTGCGGTATGTAAGCTACAGTAGAATCGCAGACCAGAGAGCAGTGTCGGCGGCAGCAGCAGCAGTAGTAGCAGCAGCTCGCACTCGGGCGGTTGGGCCGGTCGTGGAGAGCGATGGCGATGCCTGACCGATGCAGTATAAGGTAAAAGCAGCCGCGCGCATATGTTATTTGAAACAACTGATTTTGCACTATTGTTATATCAAGTACCATGTAAATGTTTTTAAAAATATCTTTTAATAATAATCTTTCTTATAAAATTAACTTTTGACAATCATTCATCTGGATTTAAAGATTTTACTAATTTCTCCTATCCATGGTCATCTCGATTATCGTAAAGAAAAATCAGTTTTTTTTTAAATTCATGACAAATCTAGTGGCCAACAATACACTGGGCTGTGCCAGGAAAATTTCTTATAGGAGAAGATATATACGCGTCATCCGGCGACTTCAATGAGGTAAGAATTTTCAGTTTATTCAGAATGACTTTTCAGGGCCATGACGCAGCATTACTGAAGTCCAGATTTACCAGTTTAGGTTCGCAGTCAGTTAATTATTGAAAGGTTATATATGAGTCACATTCCCAGTGGGAGGTTAGTCACCCATTTCATTGCGAGGTTACGGAAGTAAACTGTTGGGAGGTTACAGCGCAAGCCGAAATTTAACGAAATATTTTTAGTACTTTACTCATATGGACGAACTCTCACATTTTATTTTTTATCAACCTTCAACATTCGCATCATACAGATATCTTGTCCAAATCACTTGGCAGTTGGTCCTAACCTTTTGATGACTTTGCTAGACGTCAAACGACAACATCATCAGTAGTCTAAGAGGCCTGTTCAGATTGTCTCAGAAGTCGTTTCTATACGAGTAGATTGACACTACAGAGGTCCTAAACACTACACTGCGGGACATCATATATCACTTCTGTTTCCCTCCACAACTTTCCGTCGATTACTATGGATGTGACATTCCGACAGGAAATCGCACAATTGCGATGTACTTTCTAGGTGTACAATTTAATTAGAAGCCGCTTCTGCAAGAAGAAGCTGTATTTTCATATCACACATTCAGGATCTCTCCCAGCGCAAAATAGATTTTCTCGTTCTACTATTAATATTATTAACATATAATATATGCACTCGTTAAGAGAGCAGTAAAAATCCAACACATTTTGTCTGCACGAGGCGCCAACTGATGCTAAAAACAAGGCGGTCCAGTTGCAAACGCTAGACGCCTATTCTGGATGGAGTGCATTCAAATTCCCTATTTTGGCTCTCTCCGTGGGATCCTTATATCACTGGATTGGGCGGACGCCAAGATCGTATCCTAAACAATGCCAAGGCCGAAACCTTCCAGCTCAGCCCAAAGGTAAATCACCTCGTCTTCTGTCGATGGGATCTAAAGTATAAAGAAAACATTTGTGGAAAAAACCATTAGTGCTAGAAACGTTTCTATATAAGGGGGAGTCAAATGAAAAACGATACAGATGGTAAAAAATACGGAAAAGTGCGAGTACGACTTGCGCGCCGAGGGTTCCGTACAAACTTCTTTATGACCGCAGATAGTTCACCCATCTTGGGAGACGTGAATCTCGATATTTTTTGCTTATCTGTTTCAGTACAGAAATGCACGTCTGCCCATACCTGAGAAAAAGAAGATCGACAGACAGTCGGATAACAAAAAAAGTGATATAATTAGAAATTACCAATTTTGGAAGTTTTCCTTTACCTGCACTGTGAAATCTCAGTTCTTGCCGAATGTCGTTATTCTAGGCCAATATGAAGTACTCTGTATGTTTCGAAGAATGAATTTGCGAGTATCAAATCTGTTAATTGAATAGACGCATCTTTTGGTTACACTGACTCGGAAGCTTAAAACTTTCACACCGCCAGGGGACCGTAGACCTTAGTATGTGACATAAATTTCAGTTTCATGAACAGAAAAGGGCTCGTAACAGTCGGACAGACAGACGATTGTGTAACAAATGACCAAAAAACTAGTTTCCGTGTTTTGTAATTTTAAATCAGCAAATTTCGGATTTTTCCCTCATACGTACTATGAGACCTTGATACTTGCCAGACTTCACATTACAGGTCACGATTAACATGTGATATGAATTTCAACTTGACAGGTCTACCTGTTCCTAAGAATTTTTTTTGCAGTTAGACAGTCAGGCAGCAAAGTGATCCTAAAAGGTAAGTACATTGTGGTTAAAGCGGGCTAACTTGGGTTTCCGCAACCTTGGCAAGATTCACAGAACCCGCTCAGTCAATGCACCTGACAACAGAGTGCGCTGTCAATCCAACGTGACTACAGAATAGGCAGGTATATTGATAAAGAAAGCTCAGAGGGAGACTTCTTACATTCCTCGCAGTTCTCCGCCTGTTGCGATGGATGGCGCTGCAAGCAACGCTGGATAAGGCGCGCAAACAAAATCTATGGACATACATGCCGCCCCCTCCGAACGCACCGTGACGTCATCCAAACAATGAGAAGCCGTCCACTGCTTATAAAAGCGGAAGCCTCACCGGTCCACGACAGTCAGTTTTACCCCTGACGAAGATGACCGAGGTAGTCATCGAAAGCTTGGGATGTTATCCAAACTTGACGTGGTCAGTAAACAGAGGACTGTTTATGGAGCCAGGTATTTGTTTGAGAAGGCAGTTAACGGCGGGGGAAACAAAATATAAAAAACTTAAGGAATTAGTGAGTTCCCGCGTCATCATGTGCCTCATGTTCCAGTTGGCGAGAGATAGGGTGATCTTGGTGACCAGCTCAGTTGCAAATCACAAAGAGCACGCTGCATCTCAGCAGCCGTATGTGGATGTGACTTGTCCTGCTGAAAAAAAGCACATCATATTTCTGTAGAAGAAAAGACAGTAGCACGGGGATAACAACCTGCGCATCAAATGTCACCGCCAGTTGTAACTGATGACGCCTCCCCCCTCCCCTCCCCCCACTCCCTGGGATGGGACCTGTTTGTCGTGGGCGAGAGCACTCTGGAATAGTTATCTAACCAGGTCTATTCCACCATACATTTGAACTCGATCACTCACATGCAGAAGAACATACTCTCATCACTGGAGGCAACAGACCACCATTTCACTCTCCAATCACCTCTTGCCGGCCGGAGTAGCCGAACGGTTCTAGGCGCTACACTCTGGAACCGCACGACCGCCACGGTCGCAGGAACGAATCCTGCCCTGGGCATGGATGTATGTGATGTCCTTAGGTTGGTTAGGTTTAAGTAGTTCTAAGTTCTAGGGGACTGATGACCTCAGAAGTTAAGTCCCATAGTGCTCAGAGCCATTAGAACCTTTTTTTTCCAGTTACCTGTTTCACGACACCAGAGTAGCGATACCTGGCCGGAGCCACACGTGACCTTATTCTTGCTAGAAGCACACGGATCCCAGTAGTGCCTGATGACACAGCAGGTGCAACTTGTGCCCGGATTTCGTCCCTGGATGATGTTCGGTCGCCGGCCGTTGTGGTCGAGCGGTTCTAGGCGCTTCAGTCCGGAACCACGCGGCTGCTACGGTCGCAGGTTCGAATCCTGCCTCGGGCATGGGTATGCCGATGTCGTTAGGTTTGTTAGGTGTAAGTAGTTCTAAGTCTAGGGGACTGATGACCTCAGATGTTAAGTCCCATAGTGCTCAGAGCCATTTGAACCATTTGAATTTGGTGTTTTTGTCGGCCACCAATGCTAGCACATTGTATCGGTCTTGACGTGAACCTATATCACGCGGACTCTCACAGCGTGATCTACAGGTACGGCAGTGTTACACAGACTACTGTCGACAGCAGCGACACATCACCGATACACTGTGCCCAGCATGTGGAGCAGTACGTCAATACGTCCATCCAGCTTCCTGCAAGCCCATAACGTGACTCCGATCAAATGGTTGAAGCTGCTCAGCAGCAGTATGTAGGGGAAAGCACTGTGTTATCGGGTATCGTTTTTAAAGTTAAGACTGCCAGTAAATTAGCAGTATACAAACAGTGGGAAATGTGTTCTACTACTGCCAGGGAGCATTTAAACACTTCTCTTGCAAAGTATCTTCCTATTGTGATTAAAATTCTTCTGGACATTATGCCGCGTAATTGCTAAAAACTAACAACAATAATGAACTAAAACCGAAGTTTCGGCCGAATTGCAACGGCCTTCCTCAGGGCAAGACTGCTTTTGCATGGGGATACGTGCTTCTATTTATTACAGACTATTGATGTCTGACGTCACTGTTGTAAAACTGCAAAGAAGAGAAACTTCCACTGGTACACATACCATATGTAAAAGGCGTCAGTGAACTGCCAGGCAGCGTCCTCCGCCGACGAGGTTTCAAACCGATTTTTCGTAGCAATTACACAATCCACGAAATGATAGGTTCCAACAAGGATGTAGTCAACGTTCTTAACACTGCAGGTGTTTACGAACTACGGTGTGAGTGCGGAGCTGCCTACATAAAAGAAACTGGGAGACTTGTCAGCTTACGAGTAGCAGAACACGAATGCTTTGTCCGATTAAAAGAACATAGCCGGCCGAGCGGTTCTAGGCGCTGCAGTCTGGAACCGCGCGACCGCTACGATCGCAGGTTCGAATCCTGCCTCGGGCATGGATGTGTGCGATGTCCTTAGGCTAGTTAGGTTTAAGTAGTTCTAAGTTCTAGGGGACTGATGACCTCAGAATTTAAGTCCCATAGTGCTCAGAGCCATTTGAACATTTGATTAAAGGAACATAACAAATCGGCGTTATTGGAACACTACCGTGACTGTGGACAACCTATCAGGTTCCAGGAGGCTCGAGTACTGGTGAAAGAAACGTGGATGCGAGAACGCAAAATACGGAAGGCGATCGAAATTATTAAACAGCCTGACAACATGAACTGAGAAGATGGCTACAAACTCCCGGCGTCCTGCCTGCCGGCCATCCCAATCCAACGGGCCGCGAGCGGTCGCGGGGCAGAAGCTACACGGGACACGGACGTATCTGCATAAACAGCTGTAGAGCAACTGTCAGTCCACGTTCATCATGATCAAGGACAAGAGTTTCCTGTTATTACTGATAAGTGGGAAAGCTGTTTACGCATTGAGTACAATATAACAATAATTGGATAGATTTTTGTGTTTCGTGCGTGTGAGCTGTATTTGTATCAAAAGTAATTGCTATGGTTACATGCCCGGGACGCTGCCTAGCCGCTATCAACGTGTGAAACAAAACAAGTTACGGTGCATACACGTATGCGATGAGGCACATCGAAACCAGTTTCAGCTTATACTATAGCCATACTGCATGGTACAGCGCGTATTAGATTGCAGCCTCTGTAACAATGTATGATTCAATAAATGGTCTCTAGCATTGAAGAGTCCGCAGCTCGTGGTCTTGTGGTAGCGTTCTCGCTTCCCGCGCACGGGGTCCCGGGTTCGATTCCCTGCGGGGTCAGGGATTTATCCTGTCTCGTGATAAGTTGGTGTTGTTGTGTCGTCTTCACCATCATTCATCCCCGTTACGGTCGGAGGAAGGCAATGCCAAACCACCTCCACTAGGACCTTGCCCAGTACAGCGGTGCGGGTCTCCCGCATCGTCCCCTACGCTCATCGGAGTATGGGACCTCATCATCAGCAGCATGGAAACTATACATTTCTGGACATAAGTTCATTGGACATTTTTTGTTCCGTATCCTCTCAGCGATCAATCCCGGGAGTTGGTACAAGGTGAGAAAGAAATCGCCCTGTATAATGGGTAGCATAGCCAACGGAAGGTTTTTGTTCTACATTACCTTCCTGTCTATTACTTAGAAGTAAACGGTATTTATAGCAAAATTGAAACTGTCAGTGATTAATTCAGATTTTATTCGAAAATTGTGGTACTGTAACATTGAACAGAGGCAATTTGCTGTAGAAATTAAAAAAAAATCAGATTCGTCATACAATGCTGGAAACCCCAATTTTATCAACAAAAAGGTGAAATAAAAAGAAACGCAAAACAAAAATGAATCGAACATCGCCTCAATATTTCACCGAGCTTGTATAAAATAGATTCCTGTTATGCGTAAACAGCTTTCCCACTTATCAGTAATAACAGAAAACTCTTGTCCTTGATCATGATGAAGAACGTTCTATTAAGTACAATATAACAATAATTGTATGGATTTTTGTGTTTCATGCGTGTGAGCTGTATTTGTATCAAAAGTAATTGCTATAGTTACATGAAAGCGCAAAAGTTATGCGAACAACTAATTTTTATTACTTATAAAATGCAAACTGATTTCGTAAAGATGTAAAATATACTATGAACTAACACCAAATGATGTGCAGTTTTAATTACGTGCAAAATTAACAGACAAAAAACAAAGAAGTCTTTGTCTCCAAATTTCTGCCACATACATTCATTTATCTTTCTCTCCTTACTGTTTAGTACGTCATTTACGTACTGTACTGAACCAAAACTAATGAACAGTAGTTTCGGGGTGTAGTGCAACAATAGTTAGAAGATATCGATAGAATGATAGAGGTAATAATAAAACAATTATTGAAGTACAAAACACAAAGTGAACGAGATTCGGGATGAGTACAGAAGAGGAGGCTCGAGTGAGATAGGAAAAGGCGAGCGCCTATTTCCTGACGTAAAGAAACTGGGTCTGCTTACGGGCAGCAGAGACTAGCTGGAGGGAGGACAAGCAACGTGGCCAACCTGTCCCCACGTGCTCGGCGTGGCGCACGCGTCCGGTGTGAGCAGACAAGAGGGCGTCCATCGCTGCTCCACTGATTTAAGCGACGTCAGCCGCGGCCCACTTGTTCGCCGCCGCTCCTCGCGTACCGTGACGCCGCAGCTACGCGGAAACACACTTGCCGTCGAATTTACTGCACCTCATTTAAGCCTGGCGGAGCCGTTGAACGACATACAGCGCATTCCGCTCGTGCCAGCGAGAACAATAGGATCGAATACCGTGAATGTGTCAGTCGCGCTGCCTTCATCACACCTACAAAAACTGCAGTACCCAGTCGCGTCTGGAAATACGTCGTACGTAACTCACGGAGATTACAAAATTAATGGCCTTAGATGCTTTCGATGAGAGCTCGATACGTCATAAAGGCTGACAAGCAGGCTTGGGGTGCAAACTTTGTCCTTAATGGGACTTCATTGGAGGAAACAACACCCCGAGGGACGAGACCACGTGCAGAAATCAGTCTGTGGCCGATGTACAAATTCATCAATCGATACTGCTGAGTTGGTCGCTTGAAAAAAAAAATGCAACACCCTCAAGGACTATACAGTGGCACCAGAGTGTAATATGTGTATGCTGAGGGACGTAACGCTAGGGATTCATTTGTCTCCGCCGTCGGGGATGAGATGGCGTTCGGAAGGCTCATCTCTGCACCCTCTGTTTTAACTCTGCACGCAATAACTGTGCTGAGTTTAGAGATGAACAGTGTTTGCAAGATTTATTGTAGGTTACAACCATGCCTCGCCGACTAGTAGAGTGAAGTGCCCATATTTCGTGTGGTTGGCGAGATCTCCATTGCTTGGTGCAATACTTCCTAGTTCGCTACAACCAGTAGAGAAGGTCATTCTGATACGCCATTATGAGTTTGTTGCCGGTGCTGTCAACGTTTCGTTCTCCGCAGCTATTTATGCATTGTGGTTCAAAATGGTTCAAATGGCTCTGAGCACTATGGGACTCAACTGCTGTGGTCATCAGTCCCCTAGAACTTAGAACTAATTAAACCTAACTAACCTAAGGACATCACACACATCCATGCCCGAGGCAGGATTCGAACCTGCGACCGTAGCAGCAGCGCGGCTCCGGACTGGAGCGCCTAGAACCGCACTGCATTGTGGTCAGGATGAACATTTTCTGCAGAGTTGAGTTGGAAGGCCTTCCTCTAGCCAGGTAAGATGTACATTCAAAGTATTTCATATGATATGTATGTGGTGTCTTCCCACTGAAACAGTGCACAAAGGAATTAAACACAGTAACGGACAATTGGCACTGATTTTTATCAATGGAACAAGATGAAACTTTGTGCCGGACCGGGATACGAATCCGGCTCTCCAGCTTGCTAGTAAGATGCGCTGACCACTATGCCATTCGTACGCAGTGGTCACCACAACAGCATGGGCTACCCTAGCACACTCCCCGTCAGACCCAAATTCTTGCCTTATGCCACTCACTACTGAAGTAGTACCTCTGCTCACTAGCCACATTACTCGCGGTCTTTCGTAGATTTCCGTAAGAGCTCGAGCTTGGTGCACACACACACACACACACACACACACACACACACACACACACAAGCACCAGAGAAACTGTTTTAGGCATACTTATTCAAATACAGAGGTATATAAACAGGCAGAATACGGCGCTGCGGTCGGCAACGCCTATATAAGACAAGTTTTCGGCGCAGTTGTTTCATCAGTTGCTGCTGCTACAATGGCAGGTCATCAAAATGTATGAACGTAGTGTTATAGCTGACGCTCGAGCCATGGGACACATCATCTCCGAGGTAGCGATGAAGTGGGGATCTTCCCGTACGACCATTTCGCAAGTGTACCGTGCATATCAGGAATCTGGTAAAACATCATACCTCAGACATCGCCGTGGTCGGAAAAAGACCCTGCAAGAACGGGACCAACGAAGACTGAAGAGACTCGCAACGTTACAGAAGCGCAACCCTTCCGCAGATTGCTGCAGATTTCAGTGCTTGTCCATCAACAAGTGTCAGCTTGGGAACCATTCAAGACAGCGTAATCGATATGGGCTTTCGGAGCGGTAGGCCCACTCGTGGACCCTTGATGACTGCTCGACAAAGTGAGGATTTACTACGACCGGCTGTGGTCAACTCATACTTCTAAAAGAAACCTGGATTGAGTGTACCGGTTGCTTTCGCTGGAGTTACGAGCTTTGTGCAGATGTCAAAGTTGACACTGGGAAAGATTTTGAATGTGAAGACTGAAATTTTTCTCGCTATAGCCGAAACTTCTGCAGAGTAACCCACAATTATGCAGCACTCTTTACTTCTGAAGCAAACTTTTATTACGAATAAAGACTATGTTAGAAACTCATTAAATTTTAGTGTTTATTTATAATCCATAATTAGGGAACCTGAAAATACACAAGTGCAGGTGTGAAAGGAGGCCTGTCGACACCGACCACAGCTAGTGCTAGCAAGAAGGGAAGGAGCAGATTGTGTAAAAAAACACCGTAAGTAGATTGCAGACAAACTTTACAAAGAAAACGCTGTTTCTAAGCTAAAACAATCAAAAAAAATGTTGAAACGTGTGTATCCAATTTACAGAATGACCACAGAAGATGCTTTGTAAATAAAAGCGAAACGCGTCTGGTGTAACTCTTTTTAATTACATTCCAGTCAGCTCAATACAGATAACCGGTAATAACAGATACTCCTAGTAATACTGGCGTATTTATTTTAGGGGCTGTTAACATGGTTTGTTCAAACACCAATTGATCTATTCCAAAAGTAACCCTTGTCTCCCGTTACACTACATCACACTCAGTACCTGTAATACCTACAATATGTACTCCCGTAACAGGTAACTTAGGAAATTCCTTTATTTTTACACTTAATAGCCATTCCTCCGAAGTTATTGATACTTCGCTTCCTGAATCAATGTAAATTTTCACTCCTTTGTTTCCTATTCTTCCTATTACAACTGGTTTGCGTTGCCTCTTTTATAAATTTTCCTCTTCCGCTAATAACGAATTGTTAGTAGGTGATATTTTACTATATTGGATCATTTTAGCTACGAGGTGTGTTTTTGAAATTAAAAAAAAAAGACGTGCTAAGATATCTCAATAATTTTATATTTACATGAAAGCCTGTACCTTAATCTACTTTTCTACATAATTCCCGTAAATATTGAGGCACTTGTCATAAAGTTGTACCAGTTTTTGAATACCCTTCTTATAGAAGTCTGCCGCCTGACTTGTTAGCCACTGCATCACCACTGTTTTGAGTTCGTCTTCGTCTTGAAGATGCTGACCGCCCAGGTGTTTCTTCAAGTGCAGGAACAGATGGTAGTCACTGGGCGCAAGATCGAGGCTGTACCGTGGATGATCTAGAGTTTCTTATCGAAAAGATGAGATGAGATCTTTGGTCTGATTCGCCACATGCGGACGGACATTGTCTTGCAGCAAAGCGGTACCCTTGCTCAACTTGCAACGTGTTTTGTTCGCAATCGAACTGCGCAGATTGTGCAATGTCTTACAGTAAGCTGCTGCATTGATTGTCTCATTACGAGGCAGAAATTCCACAAGCAATACTCCTTTTCTATCCCAAAAAACTGTGCACATAGTTTTCCGGACAGAAATTGTTTGCTTAAACTTCACGTTTCTGGGTGAATCTGAATGCCGCCATTCCATGGACTGTTGCTTTGATTCTGGTGTGACGTAGGCCACCCATGTTTCATCGCCCGTAACAATTTAACTTAAGAAACCATCACCGTCGTTGCGGTACCGCTCAAGGAAAGTCAATGCACTGTCTAAACGTTTGGTTTGGTGCACATCGGTCAACATTTTCGGTACCCAACGGGCGCACAATTTTCTGTTATTCAAGTGCTTGGTCACAATGCCATACAAAACACTACGAGAAATAATAGGAAAGTCATCCCGCAAGGAGGAAATCGTAAAACGCCTGTTTTCTCTCATCTTATTGTCCTCTTCCTGCACCAAACTTTCGTTAACGACCGAAGGACTCCCATCGTCTGATTAGTACTTTGGAAACTACTTTGCTAAATTAAACCCATTTCCTATATATAAATCCTCTATTACATCTTTAGTTACTTCTGTTATATTTTCAGGTTTACTATTCTCTAATTTCTTTTTATTATCGTCTATTGCTTTCCATATTGTATCGAGTTCTTGTTTACTGTAAATTGTACCTTCCCCAGAAATGATTCTGTCATTATTTGTTTCTGTTTATCTTTTACTTCTTGTTCTACGAATAACTGTAAACGTTTTCCCAAATGTTTTACAGAATCAGGTGTCCCTATTTCAGTCCGCATCTCATGGTCGTGCGGTAGCGTTCTCGCTTCCCGCGCCCGGGTTCCCGGGTTCGATTCCCAGCGGGGTCAGGGATTTTCTCTGCCTCGTGATGGCTGGGTGTTGTGTGTTGTCCTTAGGTTAGTTAGGTTTATGTAGTTCTAAGTCATAGGGGACTGATGACCATAGATGTTAAGTCCCATTGTGCTCAGAGCCATTTGAACCCTATTTCAGCATTTTCCTATGTGGACGATATACGCTTATTTGTACCGCTTGGAACTAGCACTTTTTTGGACCGTAGGTTGTCTCCTCCTTCAAAAGCAACAACATTCGTATTTATGTAGGAATATTAAAATTGTAATTCGGAAATTTGTGTTAAGATCTTATGGGACCAAACTGCTGAGGTCATCAGTCCCTAATTAAAACTGTAATCTCTGTATATCTTTGCATGCCACTTTTAACAACAAACTCGAAGAAACACGAAATCACATGTAAAAATTGTCATATCCCACCAGAGACTGTTGGACTGAATACGACCGATTATTTTCAGCAGCACTCGGCACATAGAATTATTTCATCGAGTGTCTGACGGACTTCTTTTAACGTGATTAGTGCTGATCTGAAGACAGAACATATTCGGGCTGTGAACACATGAAGTTAAATTTATGGTGCATTTTCTGACCAGTATGTAGTAGTTAAACTATTTTACTTATACGATATTGCAGTTAAGAAGAAGGATGAAATGTTCCTTCGGACATGGATGCATGCATCACATTTAACATTAAACTTTAAAACTGTAGTTGGAAAACATTATTTACATGCTGCACCTATTATCACCCTAACAATTATTCAGTTTGATTTGTACATCAGGAAAAATCAATTATTTTTTATCAAGAAAGCATTATGTTGGGTTATAACATCCTCTGCAACAACAAAGACCAGCATAAGTAATTTAGCACTAACGCAAATACAACTATACCGTCGCACAGTCGTGTAGATTTTAAAAAAACGTGGTAAAAAATCTGAAAAAGTGATAGTCACCGAATAAGCAGATTACTTTAGAATCTTGTAGAGGAGTCTTTGGTACATGTTACACTGGAAGGTAAGTGGGATATCTCTGATACCTGCGACGCTTCTCTTATCTATCCCGCCTGCGAAAAAAATAATAGAAGCAGACTTACTTGTTACCTGTCATATATACATAACAGAGATTCGTGCGGAAGTCAGTGTACAAGCGTTCTGAAATCATACATCAGAAAGAATTTTGCATGTTGAAAAAGACGCTGTGGAAATATTCTCTCCAAAAACTTTAAAAAAATGCAATGTTGATACTAAAATGGGATTTTGATGGTTCTTCGGGGCATAGCGAGTACAAACAAAAGTTTAATGATGGAGGTAAATCGGACGTTAATGTTTTTATAGCTTCATTGGTTCCATTGCATCTAGTACCCAAAGAGAATTTCTTACAAAAAATAAGTAGTGACATGAAAAATGCCAGCGCCTTCATCGTCGCGTTACAGTAGACCTACACTATGTGATCAAAAGTATCCGGACACCGCCAAAACATACGATTTCATATTAGGTGCGTTGTGCTGCCAGTTACTCCATATCAACGACCTCGTGAGAGAGCAGAATGGGACGCCCCGTACTTTAAACGTCGTCATCTGATTGAGTGTCACTGCACACTCCTAAAACATCCCTAGGTCCACTGTTTTCGATGTGATATTGAAGTGGAAACGTGAAGGAACTCGTGCAGTACAAAGCGCAGAGGTCGACCTCATCTGTTGACTGACAGACCGCCGACAGTTGAAGAGGGTCGTAATGTGTCATAGGCAGACATCTACCCAGACCATCACACAGGAATTCCACACTGCATCAGCATCCACTGCAAGTACTATGACAGTTAGGCGGGAAGTGACAAAACTTGGATTTCATAGTTGAGCGGCTGCTCATAAGCCACACATCACGCCGGTAAATGCCAAACGATGGCTCTCTTGGTGTAAGGATCGTAAACATTGGACGATTGAACAGTGGAAATAAGTTGTGCGGAGTGAAGAATCACGGTACACAATGTGGCGATCCAATGGCAGGGTCTGGGTACGGCGAATTCCCGATGAACGTCACTTGCCAGCGTATGTAGTGCCAACATTAAAATTCGGAGGCGGTGGTGTTATGGAATAGTCGTGATGTTCATGGAGGGGGCTTGCACCCATTGTTGTTTTACGTAGCACTATCACAGCCCAGGGGTACATTGATGTTTCAAGCACCTTCTTGCTTCCCACTGTTGAGAGCAATTTGGGGATGGCGATTGCATCTTTTAATACGCTCGAGCACTTGTTCATAATACATAGCCTGTGGCGGAGTGTTCACAAGACAATAACATCCCTGTAACGGACTGGCCTGCACAGTATCCTGACCTGAAGTCTACAGAACACCTCTGGGATGTTTTGGAACGCCGACTTCGTACCAAGCCTCACCGAGGGACGACGATACCTCTCCTCAGTGCAGCACTCCGTAAAGAATGGGCTGCCATTCCCCAGGAAACCTTCGAGCACCTGATTGAACGTATGGCTGCGAGAATGGAAGCTGACATAAAGGTTAAGGATGGGCCAACATCATATTGAATTCCAGCATTACTGACGGAGGCCAGCATGTTCAGTCAGGTGTCCTGATACTTTTGATCACATAGTGTATAAGGCTACAATTTTTAGATGAAAGTGTAACATTTACTTTAAACCAGAAGAAATATATTGAAGGCCAAATTGCGGCTCTACGTCAATTTCAAATCGTATGGGAAGGAAAGGGTTTTCACAAGGATTGATGGGAACTTCTGTAATGCCTCACATAGTACATTATCTTTGCACTGCTACTTGAATGGAGCAACGTCAAAACCATTTAATAGTGTTGATTTTGTTAATAATATAGTGATCAATGTTGCCAATATATGTTACTGATTATTAACGTTACACGCTTTGAGTATTTATTTCACCTTGGACATAATGGTAATCACGATTAACGGATAATAAAAAGCGTTTTGAGACACGGAAAAAACTATTCAAAAATAATTTTGATCGTCCAAAGGTATGATATAAGAACTCCAATGACGGCAATACTGCTCGTCGTTTTTTTTAAAACCATGCTCAAATCCTGGGGTTGGATGAAAAATTCATTCAACGATTTCACGTTAGCTTGCAGGTCATGTCATGTGGCTATAAGGTGAAATCGAAAAATTTCGAAAATATCATCATAATGCTTCTTAAATGTGCATAGATAAGTATCCCTTCTACTACATGACTATGTCAGTTCATACTGTCTTAATGCACGGTGCTCACATAATAGGATCAGTGATGCAGGAAGCTAGAAATGAAGATATCGAAAAATATCAAGGAGTGTTTTCAGGAAATATTCACTCATCAGTTCAATGGAAGATGTATTTATTTGACTCCTAGTATCTTCGGATCCTCTTTGTTGTGACCTCAGAAAAATGAAACCGGAAAAAAGTAAAAATTTGCCAATGGACGCCATAGAAAAAAAAAATGGCTCAAATGGCTCTGAGCACTATGGGACTTAACATCTGAGGTCATCAGTCCCCTAGAACTTAGAACTACTTAAACCTAACTAACCTAAAGACATCACACACATCCATGCCCGAGGCAGGATTCGAACCTGCGACCGTAGCTGTCGCGCGGTTTCAGGCTGAAGCGCCTAGAACCGTTCGGCCACAAGGGTCGGCGGACGCCCTTGAGCTTTTATATTTCCCTGATGACGAACGTGAAAATTTTCTAGAAATTTGATACTGACTCTGATTTTAAGCATGATAACTATCCCGACAGAGAGATGATTCCTCAAAAAGTTTCAAAATAAAAATCAAAGAAAAACGAACTATTTATTTTGCGATTGTAATACTATAATCATTATTTGCGATTTTTAATTTTGGAATTAACCCATCCATTTTCTAACCTACCTGCCCGATAAAGGGATCTGACATTCCACACTCCGATCCGTAGAACGGATCTCCTGATAACGACGTCCTCTTGAGTAGTCCCCGCACGGAGATCCGAATGGGGGACTATTTTACCTCCGGAATATTTTACCCAAGAGGATGACATCATCATTTAATCATACAGTAAAGCTGCATGCCCTCGGGAAAAATTGCGGTTGTAGTTTCCCCTTGCTTTCAGCCGTTCGCAGTACCACAACAGCAAGGCCGTTTTGGTTAGTGTTACAAGGCCAGATCAGTCAATCATCCAGACTGTTGCCCCTGCAACTACTGAAAAGGCTGCTACCCCTCTTCAGGAACCACACGTTTGTCTGGCCTCTCCACAGATATCACTCCGTTGTGATTGCACGTACTGTACGGCTTTCTGTATCGTTGAGGCACGCTAGCCTCCCCACTAACGGCAAGGTCCATGATTCATGGGGGGTATAAGCATGCGTATTCAAATACAGAGACATGTAAACAGGCAGAATACGGCGTTGTTGTCGGCAATGCCTATATGAGACAAATAGTGTCTGGCGCAGTTGTTAGATCTATTACTGCTGCTACAAAGGCAGGTTATCAAGATTTAAGTGAGTTTGAACGTGGTGTTACAGTCGCTGCACTGGAGATGGGACACAGCATCTCCAAGGTAGCGATGAAGTAGGAATTTTCCCGTACAAGCATTTGATGAGTGTTCCGTGAATATTAGAAACATGGTAAAACACCAAATCTCCGACATCACTGCGGCCGGAAAAGGATCCTGCAAGAATGTGACCAACGACGACTGAAGAGAATCATTCAACATGACAGAAGTGCAACCCTTTCGTAAATTTATTCAGATTTCAATGCTGAGCCATCAACAAGTGTCGGCGCTCGAACCATTCAAAGAAAAATCGATATGGGCTTTCGGAGCCGGAGACCCACTCGTATACCCTTGATGAATGCACGTCTCTCCTGGGTCCGTCGACACCAACATTGGACTGTTGATGACTGTAAACATGTTGCCTGGTCGGACGAGTCTCGTTTCAAATTGTATCGAGGGGATGGACGTGTACGGTTATGTCAGCAGTGGATTGTTCGAACTGCTGGAGTCTCTGTAATGGTGTGGGGTTTGTGCAGTTGGAGTGATATGAGATCCCTGATACGTCTAAATACTACTCTGACAGATGACACGTACGTAAGCATCCTGTCTGATAACCTGCATCCATTCATGTCCATTGTGCATTCCGACGTATTTTGGCTATTCAAGCAGGAAATTGCGACACCCCACACGTCCAGAACTGCTACAAAGTGGATTCAGGAATACTCTTCTGATTTAAAAACTTCCTCTGGCCATCAAACTCCTCAGACAAGAACAGTTTTAGCACATCTGGGATGCCTTGCAAGGTGCTGTTCAGAAGAGATCTCCATCCCCCTCTTGCTCTTACGGATATATGGACAGCCATGCAGGATTCATCGTGTCAGTTCCCTCGAGCACTACCTCAGACATTAGTAAAGTCCATGCCACATCGTGATGCAGTACTTCTGTGTGCTCGGGGCGGCCCTACACGAGATTACGCAGGAGTACCAGCTCCTTTGGCTCTTCAGTTGCTACTCTGTCCAGTTCGCAAGAGGCACATTCGCGAGCAACAAAGCGTCTGTTTCTCCGAAATAAATCGCGCTTTTGAACCCAAATGCTTATCTATGGTGCTGCCTTCAGTTACTAATAAGCTGTCCAGAAAAGCGTGTGGGAAATTCAGCGCCTTCTTTTCTGTTATCCGAACGGATAATGTTGCGTTCCACGTTAGAATCTCATCCACCTCAAGCATGGTGAGTATCAGCTTTTTATTTGGTTAGTGCAAAATTTCGTATCGTTTTTCCATGAGTTAAATAAATACCATAGATACACATAACAGATACTTTATTTATCAATAATATATTCTCCATCACTATTTACAGCATTCTGTCAACAATTGGATAACATTCCGATGCCGCTACTTAGAAAACACGTGGTTTTGAGGCGAATAACCCATCGAGCCATGTTCGGGGCGCATTTTCACTCGGAAAGGAAGTTCCTTGAAGGTTGTTCAGTAGAGATAGGAGAAGGTGAAAATATCAGGGCGCAAGAGAAGGTTAATAAGGTGGGTGCAGAATGGCTTCCCAACCTTACTTGTGTACGGTCTGTCTAGTAGAATGCGCACGAGCGTTATCGTGGAGTAGAATCACTTCATTCAGTCTTCCTGGCCGTGGTTCTTGGATTCCACCTGCAAGGCATCCCAGTTGACAACAGATGTCAGCAGTGATGGTTACATCTTGGGGAAGCAATTCGTAGTATACCGGACCGTCTCTGTTCCACCAGATGCATTAGTTACCTTCTGCGAATGGGTGCAGGTCTTTGTATGGGGAACTGGTGCTTTGTTTGAGCTCCACCGTTCCCTTCCTTTCCCTTACGTTAGCATAAAGAAACCATTTCTCGTTACCAGTAACGGTACTGGATATGAATGGTCGGTGTGAAGACGAGTATGCAGAGATGAACACATGGCCCCCTCTGATTTTTGTGATTTTGGCTTAGAGCACGGGGTACCTATACACCTGATTCTGGAACGTCTCCACCGAATGCAAATGTCGCACGATGGTGAAATGACCTCAGTTCATCACGTTCTCGAGTACACTGACGTGCATCGTTGTGGGTTAATGCGTTTTTCATCAAGCTTCGAAGGTCTTCCTTAACGTGGAGAGCCATTAATGTTGAACGATGCTCCCTAGAAGGAGAAAACTATTTTCCCATTTTCTCGTCGTGTTCTGTCCAATGGCATTATCCCCACACACGGCGGAAATGTTTCCGACTGCCTCCGCTACTGCCTCCCCTCTATTGAATTCAAACACAAGAATATGTCGTATATGTTGCGTTTTCTCCATTTCGCTCTCCATTTTGTTACGTTCATAGTCCCGCTCACTATCTCAAAATAGCAACAGTGAGCTGGAAGCAAAATATGCAATCGCTAAATAAACCCATAGCAACCGGAATGCTAACATGGGAAAAAGAAACGCTTCGTACTTATGCAGCAAACTAATATAAGCGCGTCACTTGTGTGTGCTTGCGGGGGCCCTACACGATATTTGGCAGGTGTACCAGTTTCTTTGACTCTTCGGTGTGAGGGATAAAGTAAACAATTATTTGTGACAGTCATTTTTTATTTCTTCCCACGACGCGTTTCGAAGGCTTACAGAGCATTTTTGTCTGCTGGTTGGAGCCATTTGCATGTTTCGAGTTTCATTTCCCTCCAAATAGTCTAATCAGCACTTGTTAACGTAATAAGGCATTGGAATTCGACACTTTAAGCAATAGTAAAGCTACTTACATGACGTTGCAGCTGTAATAACAATGACGACCGTTATAAATAAACATTGTCGTCTTTAGATATCACACAAACACGTAACAAATACATAAATAGTCCAGAAAGTGTACAGATGTACAGACACAATGCCTTGTAATTCAAGAGAGCATTCGTTACCAGCTTACTCTGTGAATCAAAGATTCATGTAACATACAAAGAAGTGTTCAAATCCTTACATACTTTTCATTTAAAAATGTAATTACTACAAATACAAAAAAGAGCGGTCTATAAACCTATACTTCAGCATATTTATTCGTTAATGTGTCGGTTTGGTAATTTCAGAGTTGTTTTGATGATCTAGGTCACTCCAGAGCAGAGGTTAGTAAAAAATATGCTTGAGGACCTTCTAAAAAAGTTCGGTATTATTGTCTCAGTTATGTCATTGTGAACGATGTTTTGCCAATGTTTTCTGTTGTGAATAAAAATTTCGAATTCTTCATATTCTTAGTTTGTGGCCTAAATTTAGTTTATGAAGTGTTATAAGATTATTACCAATGTTGTCAAAACCTGATAATGAATGCTCTCTGACTTACAAGGCGCCGTATTTCTATATCTGTGCAATATCTGGACTGTTGATGGTGTTTCGTATATCTACGACAACCCTCAGGGTTATTTCTGCTGCAACACTTTATGAGCACAGAAAGTAGCTTTAGTATTGTCTAAAATTTATAATTCCAGTGCTATATCACAAATCACGTGCTGATTGTACATTAACTAAAGGCAGACGACTGTAGTCCGCGGGCCGTTGTGGCCGAGCGGTTCTAGGCGCTTCAGTCTGGAACCGCCTGGAAGCTTCGAATCCTACCTTGGGCACGGATGCGTGTGATGTCCTTAGGTTATTTAGGTTAGTTCTAAGTTCTAGGGGACTGATGACCTCAGAGCCATTTGAACCATTTTGACTGCAGTCCACTGATCCAGCTGAAGATGGGGGTGTAAGCCCTCGAAACGCGTCGCGTGAGAAAATAGAAGGAGACTGACACAGATAGTTGCTTAATTTATCTTTTGTGTCATAAGCAGCCGCAGCTTCCAAACCACACTACAACAAGGACGACATGAAGCATTGAGTAATACACTAGATTTCGGGCGTGCAGTCGTAAAACTCCATTTCTGCAATTGTTATTTCCGCCGTTTCCTATCGAACCCTTAGGTTGGGGGTAGGTTCTTTGATTGATTATCAAACAACATGGGTTCCGGATTCGAACCTAGCCATATTTCTGGCTAGCCTAGCCATAATTCTGAATAAATATCAGCGATGATGGCCGAAGACATCCGGCATAAGAAGTTATCATCGCTCTGCCAACGGTCTTGTCAGAGAGGGCGTAAGAGCAGACAGAGGTTCAGAGCATACTTCTGCATTAAAGAAACGTAATGTGTATCCACAGGACGTGTGAGCTGTAACTGATAAAGTTTACATGATGATCTCTCCATCCGCAAAAGATTCCGAATTAATCCCCTGTTCGGATCTCTGGGACGGGCTTGGCAAGGGGGAGGTGACCATGAGAAAAAGATCGAATGATCAACGAATATATAACATTTTTCAAGTTGGGGCATGGAATATCAGATGTTTGAACGCTAGGAAATCTAAAAAGTGAAATGCAGTGGCTCAATCTGGATATAATAGCGTTACGGAGGTAAAATGAAGATAAGATAAGGATTTCCGGTCAGTAGATTGTAGCGTAATGCCAACAGCAGCAAAGAATGTTATAACGCGAGTAGACTTCGTTATGAATAGAAAATCGAACAGGGAGCGAGTTACTGTGAACTTCAGTGATAGAGTTGTTCTTATCAGATTCGACAGCAAACCAACGCCGCAGTGGTAGTTCAGGTATATATGCCGACGTCGCAAGCAGAAGATGAAGAGACAGGGGAAGTATATGAAGATATTGAACGGGTAATTCAATATGTAAAGGGATATGAAAATCTAGCGACCATGAGGGATTGGAACGCGATCTAAGAGGAAATAATAGAACAAAGGGTTGCAGGAGAATGTGAGTTGGCTTAAGAATGTGAGAAGAGAGAGAGTATTTGAGTTCTGCAATACATTTCAGATGTTAATAGCGAAGAATTTGTTTAAGATTCACAGGAAGAGCAGATATACTCGGAGAAGAGCTAGAGACACGGTAAGATTCCGTCTGGATTACGTCATGGTCAGAGACAGATTCCGATATCAGCTATCGTAAGGCGTACGCAGGAGCAGATATAGACTCAGGCCAAAATTCAGTAATTGTGAAGAGTAGGCTGAAGTTTAAGAGAAACATTCGGAAAAATTATTGTGGAAAGAAGTGGGATAATCAAAAACTGAGGAAAGCTGAGTTTGCTAAGGAAGTGAACACTGGGATAAGGAATATCAGACTGGGTAGTTCAGTTGAAGATGAGTGGCCATCGCTAAAAAGGAGAATCAGAGACGTTGAACAGTCAAACGTAAGTACAAGAAAGGTTACTCTGAAGAAACCTTGGGGAACAGAAGAAATACTTCAAATGATAGACGAAAGAAGGAAATACAAAAACGTACAGAGAAAGATTGGAATACAGTGATATAAATCTCTTAGGAATGAAATAAATAGAAAGTGCTTGGAAGTTAAGGTGAAATGAAACTTCCTGGCAGATTAAAACTGTGTGCCCGACCGAGACTCGAGCTCGGGACCTTTGCCTTTCGCGGGCAAGTGCTCTACCATCTGAGCCACCGAAGCACGACTCAGGCCCCGTACTCACAGCTTTACTTTTGCCAGTATCCGTCTCCTACCTTGCCCGCGAAAGGCAAAGGTCCCGAGTTCGAGTCTCGGTCGGGCACACAGTTTTAATCTGCCGGGAAGTTTCATATCAGCGCACACTCCGCTGCAGAGTGAAAATCTCATTCCGTTAAGGTGAAATGGTTGCAGGAAAAATGTGAAGAAATCGATAAAGAAATGATCGTTGGAAAACTGACTCATCATATAGAAAAGTCAAATTAAAAGCAAGGGTGATAACGTGAAGAGTCCAACGGGAATACCACGTCAATCGCAGAAGAACGAGCAGACAGGTGGAAAAAGTGCATTGAGGGCCTCTATTAGCGGGAGGACTTATAACGTGAAAGAAGAAGAAACAGAAGTCGACAGGCAAGAGATAGGGGAATCACATTCAGAATCACGATTTAAAAGCGCTTTGGAAGATTTGAGATCAAATAATGTTGAAGGGATAGATAACAATGCGTTGGAATTTCTAAAATAATTGGCAGAAGTGGCAGCCGATCGATTATCCAAGTTGGAGTGTAGAATCTAAGAGATTGGTAATGTGTCACCACACTTTCGGAAAAATATCCACACAATTCCGAAGATAGCAAGGGCAGATAAGTGCGAAAACTATAGCACAATCAGCTTAACAGGTCATGCATCCAAGATGCTAACACGAAGAACATATTGAAGAATGGAAAAGGAAATCAGTTTGGTTTTACGAAAGGTAAAGGCGCCAGAGAAGCAGTTCTGACGTTGTGATCGATAACGGAAACAAGACTGAAGAAAGATCCAGACACATTCGTAGGATTTGTCGACCTGAAAAAAGCGTTCGATGAACAAAAATTGAGCAAGATTTTCAAAATTCTGAGAACTAATTTAACAAGCTATAGGAAAAGGAGGAAGATATACAATATGTAGAAGAACTAAGAGGGAGCAATAGGATTTGAAGATCAAGAATGAAGTGCTCGGACTGGAAAGAGTATAAGGCAGTAATGTCGTCTTTCGCCCCTATTGCTGGTTCTGCACATCGAAGAAGTCATCAAGGAAATAAAAGAAAGGTTCAAATGGGTCAAATGGCTCTGAGCACTACGGGACTGAACATCTGAGGTCATCAGTCCCCTAGAATTTAGAACCACTTAAACCAAACTAACCTAAGGACATCACACACATCTATGCACGAGGCAGGATTCGAACCTGCGACTGTAGCGGTCGCGAGGTTCCAGACTGAAGCGCCTAGAACCGCTCGTCCATAGCGGCCGGCTACAAAAGAAAGGTTCTACAGTGATACTGAAATTATGGGTGAAATGTTATCAAAGACAAGATTCGCTGATTATATGTCTGTCCTCAGTGAAAGTGACAAAGAATTACAGTCGGCCGAGGTGGCCGAGCGGTTCTAGGCGCTACAGTCTGGCACCGCGCGACAGCTACGGCCGCAGGTTCGAATCCTGCCTCGGGCATGGATGTGTGTGATGTCCTTAGGTTAGTTAGGTTTAAGCAGTTCTAAGTTCTAGGGGGCTGATGACCTCAGAATTTAAGCCCCATAGTGCTCAGAGCCATTTGTACCATTTTTAAGAATTACAGGATCTGTTGAATGAGAAAAGAATATGGAATGAGAGTAAACCAAGAAAAGCAAAAGTAATGAGAAGTATCAGAAGTGAGAATGGCAAGAAAGTTAACATCAAAATTGATGGTCACGAAGTTAAGAAATTCTGCTGCCTTGGAAGCAAAATAACCCATGATGGACAAAGCAAGGACATAAAAAGCATAGCCGCACAGGCAAAGAGGGCGTTCCTGGCCAAGAGAAGTCTACTGGTATCAAATTTAGGCCTCAATTTTAGGAAGCAATTTCTGATACAGTACGTTTGTTGCACAGAATATAAGGCAGTTAATCATGGACGGAGGAATATTGGAAGAGTAGAGTGTCGAATCGTTTAAGATTTTGTGCTACAGAAGAATGGACTTATAAGAAATGAGGATGTTCGCTGCAGAAGCGGTGAAAAAAGGAACGTATGGAAAACACTGCCAAGAAGAAGGGACACGTTGAGAGGACATGTGTTGAGGCATCAGGGAATAATCGCCACGGTAATAGAGAAAGCTGTAGAGGGTAAGAACTGCAGAGGAGGACAGCAAATAATTGAGTTGCAAGTGCTACTCAGATTTAGAGGTTGAGGGAGGAGAGAAATTCGTGGTGGGCCGCGTCCAACCAGTCCTCCCGAGTGACTGGACAGTCGGTTCACCTGCAAGGTGACCGAAAAATGGAGTTTCTGGTCTCCATGGTGAAACTTAACGGATGATGTAAGAGCTGGAGAGACAACGTACCGTTGCGGTGAGGTACCACGTGGAGAGGGCGCGAGGCTGCAGAGTCGCCCCGGCCACCAGCTGGAAATCGCAGTCGCTGGACCACGAGTGCCGCCTCTTGGCCTCGCCTGTGAACACAAAGATACGGAGCGGCGTTAGCGGCCTCTGGCAGGAACTGAGAGCTGCTGCATTCCTGCAGTCATATTGCTTCTCCTTCTGTCAACAAATTACCGGATCTTCTTTTCTTTCGGTCTGCTTCTCCCAAAGCCTCACTGCTTCGGAAAGACACGGAATAAAGAGAAGAAAGTTTTAATTTTAGGTTTGGCTCTGAGCACTATGGGACTTAACTTCTGAGGTCATCAGTCCCCCAGAACTTAGAACTACTGAAACCTAACTAACCTAAGGACATCAAACACATCCATGCCCGATGCAGGATTCGAAACTGCGACCGTAGCGGTCGCGCGGTTCCAGACTGTAGCGCCTAGAACAGCTCGGCCACTCCAGCCGGCTTTTAATTTTAGGACAGACTGCCAAACAGGTTGTAAACGGGTTGTCAGGGGACTAATAATTTACACGTGACGTATGTTCATTTTATCTTGTCGTCATAGTAAGAAGCGACAGAGTTTACTTCACCATTTTTCCCTTTTCGTTGTAAGAGATTTTCTTGTGGCAATGTGTGGTCGGACTTGGTATGCTTTAGTAGACCCATTGTTTAAGTGCTTATTTCGTTTTCGCTACTCTAGTGAGAAACTACTGACTCTGAACGTCTATATTTCCGAATTAATGGTCACACTGACGTAACCCGTGAGTACGATCGTTTGCGGACTTGTTAGGTATAGCTTACAAGTTATGTGAGCTATGCATTTGTGTGCGCTCCCCTACTACTCAGTGGACGTTCAAAACGGTGATTCCTTCTTCCCCCACAACCACCGCCCCCTACCCTACCACACTGGTTGCACAGATATGGACTACACTATTTTGCAAGCACCCTACTGGCGGTACTGAAGCTATGGGTGCGAATTAATGAATCGTGCCTACATCTGCCAGAAAGTCCTCAAACGGTGCACCCCCCCTCCCCCCCATCGAAGAGAGAAAGTTCCATTCTCGGAATAGTAATAATAATAAAATAATCAGCGGAAAAATGCTCCTACTGTAGCACAAAAAGACGAATATGCTCCTGTTTATTAAAAGACTGACTGAAAAGTGGGGTACCAAATGCCTCATTTTACCTTCCTCAACAACGTTAAAAAATTTCCCTGAAATTTTGGCATTCGAAAAAATTGCAGTCTTTTTAACATGCAACTGTCCTCTCACTCCCACAACGCCCCCCCCCCCCCCCTCCCCCAACTGTAACTTGCTCACGCAAGTCGTTCGTACCTGTCCACTCCCACATCTCACTCACTCATTCAGCCAAACTCATTGTCAGAATCTGTTTCTGTCTCTCTAACCGTTACTGTCTCCTGAACCTGCCAGGAAGTTTCACATCAGCGCACACTTCGCTGCAGAGTGAAAATCTCATTCTGGAAACATTCCCCAGGCTGTGGCCAAGCCCTGTCTCTGCAGTATCCTTTCTTCCAGGAGTCCTAGTTCTGCAGGCTCGCAAAAGAGCTTCTGTGAAGTTTGGAAGGTAGGAGACGAGGTACTGGCAGAATTGAAGCTGAGAGGACGGGTTGTGAGTCGTGCTTGGGTTGCTCAATTGGTAGAGCACTTGTCCACGAAGGGCAAAGGTCCCGAGTTCAAGTCTGGGTCCGGCACACAGTTTTAATCTGCCAGGAAGTTTCGTTACTGTTTCCTGCCTTACAGCCACAGTTTACTTCTTTCTGCCCTACTACTATTGTCTTCTCTCGCTCTCACTGTCTGCCTCTTTACTGCTGTCTTCTCATTCATTGCTTCCGACTGCTGCTGTCTCTTCTCACTTTCATTATCTCTTTTCCTCGTTGTCGTTGTCATAGACTCTCTGGCTCTCACTCACTTCCACTTTCTCTTTCTCTTTATTCCTCACCATCGGCACTGACTCCTTCACCCTTTTCCTAATTCTGTTCCATCACTATCAACTTTGTTCCACTGCCACTGGTCTGTCTCTCATACAGCCACTGTCTCCTTCGCTCTTTCTATACCACAACCACTGTCTACTATCTTCCAGTTTTTATTACTTTTTCTTCTCTATTCCACTGCCATCACTGTCTACTGTCTTCCAGTATTTATTACCCTTTCATCTCTTTCTTACTCTTACTCTCTCCTTGCATGCTAAAAATTTTGGGATTTTTTTTTAAAGATGCTGAGGAAGATAGAATAAACCAGCTGGTATCCCACGTTTCAGTCAGAGTCTTTTAATAAATAGGTGAATATTTGTTTTTTTGTGCTCCGTAGGGGCACTTTTCTGCTCATTCCCTTCTTTTTCCTGCTATAGCAGGGCGTGTCACTCAAATGAAAAGAACTTTATAGTCAGTAAAATCTTGATGGTTTACTTACGTGAAATTGAAGTAACGTAAAACTATATCATTCTATTTTTCAGATCGGATTTTGTGTGCAAAAAAATTTTCATGTGCTTCCACGGAGACACTTTACAACATACACTCCTGGAAATGGAATAAAGAACACATTGACACCGGTGTGTCAGACCCACCATACTTGCTCCGGACACTGCGAGAGGGCTGTACAAGCAATGGTCACACGCACGGCACAGCGGACACACCAGGAACCGCGGTGTTGGCCGTCGAATGGCGCTAGCTGCGCAGCATTTGTGCACCGCCGCCGTCAGTGTCAGCCAGTTTGCCGTGGCATACGGAGCTCCATCGCAGTCTTTAACACTGGTAGCATGCCGCGACAGCGTGGACGTGAACCGTATGTGCAGTTGACGGACTTTGAGCGAGGGCGTATAGTGGGCATGCGGGAGGCCGGGTGGACGTACCGCCGAATTGCTCAACACGTGGGGCGTGAGGTCTCCACAGTACATCGATGTTGTCGCCAGTGGTCGGCGGAAGGTGCACGTGCCCGTCGACCTGGGACCGGACCGCAGCGACGCACGGATGCACGCCAAGACCGTAGGATGCTACGCAGTGCCGTAGGAGACCGCACCGCCACTTCCCAGCAAATTAGGGACACTGTTGCTCCTGGGGTATCGGCGAGGACCATTCGCAACCGTCTCCATGAAGCTGGGCTACGGTCCCGCACACCGTTAGGCCGTCTTCCGCTCACGCCCCAACATCGTGCAGCCAGCCTCCAGTGGTGTCGCGACAGGCGTGAATGGAGGGACGAATGGAGACGTGTCCTCTTCAGCGATGAGAGTCGTTTCTGCCTTGGTGCCAATGATGGTCGTATGCGTGTTTGGCGCCGTGCAGGTGAGCGCCACAATCAGGACTGCATACGACCGAGGCACACAGGGCCAACACCCGGCATCATGGTGTGGGGAGCGATCTCCTACACTGGCCGTACACGTCTGGTGATCGTCGAGGGGACACTGAATAGTGGACGGTACATCCAAACCGTCATCGAACCCATCGTTCTACCATTCCTAGACTGGTAAGGGAACTTGCTGTTCCAACAGGACAATGCACGTCCGCATGTATCCCGTGTCACCCAACGTGCTCTAGAAGGTGTAAGTCAACCACCCTGGCCAGCAAGATCTCCGGATCTGTCCCCCATTGAGCATGTTTGGGACTGGATGAAGCGTCGTCTCACGCGGTCTGCACCTCCAGCACGAACGCTGGTCCAATTGAGGCGCCAGGTGGAAATGGCATGGCAAGCCGTTCTACAGGACTACATCCAGCATCTCTGCGATCGTCTCCATGGGAGAATAGCAGCCTGCATTGCTGCGAAAGGTGGATATACACAGTACTAGTGCCGACATTGTGCATGCTCTGTTGCCTGTGTCTATGCGCCTGTGGTTCTGTCAGTGTGATCATGTGATGTATCTGACCCCAGGAATGTGTCAATAAAGTTTCCCCTTCCTGGGACAATGAATTCACGGTGTTCTTATTTCAATTTCCAGGAGTGTATTTCTCCGTTCTATGTCACTTTATAAATTACGTTTTCGCCTCACAGCGAATTTTAGGTGTAAAAATAGACTTACTTTGAACCTCTACATATATGAAATGAATAGAGATATCAAGAAAATTTTCAACATTGTTCGAGATCGGTGTCTTAGGTATATATCGCAAAAATTACAGTCATTTGCTGTTCATAGCCTTCTTGGAAACCGCGGCTCGGCTTTGGTATTCAGAAAGCATGTTTTTGGGGTGTTTCTCGATACTGGATAAACATTTTTGAAACGGGAATGTAACATTAAAATCTGAGCAATTTCCTGCAGTTATTTATTGTTTTGTTTCGCCTCACACCGGATTTTACGTATCTATTTTAAGTATACAAGTACGGTAAATTATTTAGTAAAGGGATAAAAACATACAGAAAATTCTTAAGGTTGTTCGAGATCTGGATCCGTGGAATACATCGTAAAAATATCAGCCATTTGCAGTGCATAACCGTTTTGGAATCAGTGGCTCGGTTTTGGTACCCAAAAATCATATTTTTATAGTTTTCTCAGGAATTTCCCGTGAACTAAATGGTACCACCAAAATCCCCTTATATAAAGAGCACAGTAGACAGAATCTAACGCAAATAACGGATTTGCTGCATTTGTCTATGCTGCAGGAAGTGTGTGTAGTATTACAAGCGCGACTCTTAAAAAAAAAGAAAAGTTCACATGTGTGTGGAATCGTATGGGACTTAACTGCTAAGGTCATCAGTCCCTAAGCTTACACACTACTTAACCTAAATTATCGTAAGAACAAACACACACACCCGTGCCCGAAGGAGGACTCGAACCTCCGCCGGGATCAGCCGCAGTGACCGTGACTGCAGCGCCCCAGACCGCTCGGCTAATACCGCGCGGCAAACTGCGTCTCTGTACTGTATGATAGTTACGTTAAGACTGTCCTACTGTTGACTACACAAATGGTTCCAAGCCCAAGGGCTATCCAAAGCACTTGACCCTACCTTTCAATCACCAATATAAACCTAGGTATGAGGCCCGATATAATAGCGTTTTTGTGCGCGGTGTTTTGGAAAATATTACGTAGCGCATGCTGTTGCATGCATACCGATGAAATGATGATAGTAATAATAATAGTAATAGTTTACGTTGTAACTGGTGAAGTTTCCAGCGTTACATACCGCGTGCCGAGGTCTGTATTGAGATGTGGCAGTGTTAATAAGTACATAACCATTAGGGCCACCGTTATTTTGCGTCGTATGTCGTCTCACAAACACACCAACAGCTGGCTGGAGGGAAAGTAGCTGCGATGCTTATCTCGGCAAGTGACAGCGCCGGCTGTAATGTAATGACCGTTCTTGTAGCCTCTGCCGTTTCGTGGGAACCGCAGCAAACAGAGACAAGAAGCTAGAGGTCGTATGTACCGAGTAATACGACATGGCGTCTTTATCAGAGATCTCCGAGTACTACTTCGGACTGCATTTACGGCGCAAGGCCAGCGGCCCGTGCTCGGGGATACGCGATAGGAAATCTAGCCGCCAGGGCCCCCAGAAAACACGGCAGACGTGGCTGGCCGGCCGCGGCATTAAATGTCGTGGTTTAGGGTTCCCGACCTCCCGCCGCCTGCGTGAGTCGCCGACCCCGCGGAAGCTCGCCGGCTCCCGTGTGTCCCGATGCCCCGCGCAGGTAATCGCACAGAGGCGAGGGGGCGCCGTCGCGTCACACCTCAATAGCCCAATCAGCTGCGCGACGTGGAGGCCACAAAGCACTCACGCGCCGGCAGTAATAGCACAGCAGTGTCCATTCAGCGCTGTTTCGCCGTTCCTTCTCCGAAGCACATGTCTGTACATGCTTGCAGACGTTCTGCCGTGTTCCACAGTGGTCCCCAGCAGACATTTCCGACCTCAAAAAGGATTAGACACAAAGGAATTACCTACCTTGAAACTTGCTGGCAGATTAAAACTGTGTGCCGGACTGAGACTCGAACTGAGCTACCCAAGCACGACTCACGCCCCGTCCTCACAGCTTCAATTCTGCCAGTACCTCGTCTCCTACCTTCCAAACTTCGCAGAAGCTCTCCTGCGAACTTTGCAGAACTCAGTCGGTAGAGAACTTGCCCGCGAAAGGCAAAGGTCCCGAGTTCGAGTCTCGGTCCGACACACAGTTCTAATCTGCCAGGAAGTTTCATATCAGCGCACATTCCGCTGTAGAGTGAAAATTTCATTCTAGAAACAACCCCAAGGCTGTGGCTAAGCCATGTCTCCCCAATATCCTTTCTTCCAGGAGTGCTAGTTCTGCAAGGTTCGCAGGAGAGCTTTTGCGAAGTTTGGAAGGTAGGAGACGAGGTACCGGCAGAATTGAAGCTGTGAGGACGGGGCGTGAGTCGTGCTTGGGTAGCTCAGACAGTCTGCCTTCGGCAGTGCTACGGCACGGACGTCTGTTTACGTCCCTGCCGGAGTAGTTCGCGCTCGCGCAGTTGTTTACCTCTTCGGAGTACTCGCGCGTTTAGACGACTCGATACAGAATGGCACATGCATACCGAAAGTCGACTCTCAAGATTAGTTTTTCGAACGTATATGCGAGACCGAAAGCCTACGAAATAGAAAGGTTCCTACGAGACGAAGTTAAACTTGACTACAACGAACTTATCGGAATCCACCTCTCCATAGTGAGCAGTGTCGTTTACGTCAAGCTGATTAACGATGCAGTATGTGACAGAATCATCCGAGATACTAAACATGGACTCAAATTTCGTCACTCTGATGGACATGTTGGAGAAGTAACTATTGATCATGCAGGACTGGGCTTACGAAACATACGCATTTTCGAACTTCCCTTCGAGGTTCCGTCTGACTTGGTCATTGACGCCTTACGCCCGTATGGAAGAGTGCTCAGCCACGTTCAAGAAAAATGGTCCAACTTCACGACTTACCCCGTTCTGAATGGGGTGCGTCAAATCAGAATAGAACTGACACAAAATGTACCCTCGTACTTGTTCATCGGCGGATGCAGAGCTATAGTCATCTACGATGGACAACCCAAAACATGCTCAGGATGCGGGAAAGAGGGCCACGTGCGTTCCGAATGTATGCAGCGGAGGATAGTGCAAGTTCCAAATGGCGAACCTGTACCTACGTCCACGTTGACGCCGCTGCCACTAACGTATGCGGACGCATTCCGAACAGATCCCATCCCGAAGAATGACCAGGTACAGAATCCTGACAGTTTACGGCAACTGACTGCAGCACAGACCGCCTCCAGTGACGAAACGACGCACACTTCTGCCGCTCCGGCGCCGACGACGCCCTTAACCGAGCGGAAAGGATCGGTAGGAGATATGGAAATTGATCCTGCGGTTGTGCCGACAGCTGCTTTCGTCCCTGAGCACCGGGAGTCACTTCCGCACTCGGATACGGAGGCGCACACGCGCAAACAACGGTCGCCGAAGCGCCACAAGAAACGACGGCTAGCGCCGTCGGATACCTGCTTACTGCAGTCCATGTCAGACGATCTTGGGTGTAACGTCGATACAGTGCATCCGGAGGCGCAACGGGAGGTTCTACCCCCCACACAGCAGTACGACGCCAATCACGCTAGACAGGAGTTGAATACAGACACACCGGACGGAAAGCCGACGGAAGGAGACCCTCCACCCACCGCAGCAACGCCACCGCCTTCGGTCAGCCCGACCGGAGAGACGCGACGGGAGCTGGACCTCCAGCACAGTAACTGGGCCGACGAATCCGATGCTGACCCACACACTGACGACGCACCCGCAATGGCGAGTGCTGCGTCCACCGGATGTTAACCGCGCAGAAGATGCAGATTGACGCACAGACAGCAGGTCACCGGGCAGCAGCACACAAATTAACATAAGCGTTCATGTGCGCTTTACGCACTGAGGAACAGCGGCAGGCATATCGAACAGCCTCTATTAATATTAATACGATCAGAACGCCTGTAAAATTGCAGTTATTACGAGACATGTTGCATGCGTCAGACGTCGACATCGTTCTGCTGCAGGAAGTATGTGTTGAGAGCTTCCCCGACCTCTATGAGTACGATACGTACATTACACCTACTACCGACGGCGGCAGCGGAACAGCGATACTTCTACGTAGTGGCATAGTAGCCGAGGACGTGGTGTACCTGCCGTCAGCGCGGGGACTGGCTCTCACAGTGCTGGGAGTACGGGTCGTTAACATTTACGCACCGTCGGGGTCCGACAGACGGCGCGACCGATCCCGATTTTACGCAGAGGAGATTGCAACACTATTCTTAGGTCGGTATGAAAATGTCTTATTTGGAGGCGACTTCAACTGCGTGCTCGCACCAAAGGATCAACACCCACGTTATACTTCATGCCCGGAGCTGCGACAACTCATACAGGACATGAATCTCATTGATACATGGGAGAAGATACATGGCGACAGACGTGGATACACCTACGTCACGAGTCACTCTGCAAGTCGGCTCGATCGCATTTACGTAACACGTCGTCTCGAACCTGCGATCCTCGATGCGGAATTGTGGCCTGTCGCCATTTCAGATCACATAGCATATATTTGCACGGTCTCCCTGAGTCGCCAACAAGTTTGGAGGAGTCGCAGTGTTTGGAAACTGAATACAGCACACCTCAGGGAACCTGAGTGCAGACGCATAGTCGAAGATACTTGGCACGTGTGTGAACGACGCCTCCCGACATATCCGACGACGTTGCAGTGGTGGCTGGAATGCGTTAAGCCTGCATTGCACCGAGCGTTAATTGCATACGGAAGAGAGCAGATGATGTGGAGGCGACACACGACGGAATTTTATTTCACGATGCTCCGCGAACTTTCTGTACGAGCACCTTCACAAGAGCGTCGAGCCGGTATAAAACGAGCACAGGCCCAAATAATTTCCATAACGCGCCGCCGTCTGGAGGGAGTCGCAATCCGTGCAAGGGCCTTTGAACGAGTCCGTGGAGAATCACCGTCGATGTATCACGTTATCAGAGAAAAACAACGTAGCCGCAGAACCTTAATACAGACGGTCGTACTGCCAGATGGTCGCCGCATGACAACGCAAAAAGACATTGCCAAAGCTTTCGTGGAACACTACGGTCATCTCTATGAAGAAGCGGAACACGATCAGCCAGCCTTTCAGGAGGTCCGTCGAACGCTCTCCGCGTGTCTCGACGAGCCGGCCAACCTGGAGTTAACAGGTGAAATCACAGTTGACGACGTAATGGGAGCGATTGATAATGGAGCGTCGCACAAATCGCCGGGGCCCGACGGGTTTCCGTTAGAGTTCTATCGTACATTTAAAGATCTCATGATTCCACGATGGACTGCCATGTACTGCGAATTGATGTCTCCCAACGTGCCTCTTCCACCCGCCTTCGTGGAAGGAATGATCATCCCCATCCACAAACCATCTGGCGGCACAGGGATACAGGCCTACCGGCCACTGACCCTTCTTAATTGCGACTACAAGATCTACGCCAGGATACTTGCAGCACGTTTTAAACGCGTAATACGTCAAGTGATTTCACTCGACCAAACCCAGCTAGGAGGAGACAGTAATATACAAACGGCACTCAGTGACTACCGCGATGTTATCGCACTGGCATCAACATGTCGTCTCCGGGGTGTATTGGTATCGATAGACTTCGATCGCGCATTTGACAGGCTGAGTCATGCTTATCTCACGGACGTTATGACAAAAATGAAGTTTCCGGAAAGTTTTGTCACCGTCGTTATGAGACTACTCCACGGAGCCGCATCCAAAGTGCTCATCAACGGACGCTTGGTGGGGCCCATCACCATCTCACGATCGGTCAGACAAGGGTGCCCGCTGTCAACGATATTGTATGCCATCGCTGTCGAGCCCCTGCTCTGCGGGCTCCGGAATCGACTCCAAGGAATGACGATAAGGCACAACAAGTTTATATGCCGAACATACGCAGATGACCTAGTGTTTTTAGCACGGTCAGGAGACGAGGCAAGAGCCTCCTTGCATTGGATTAATTTGTATTGTATGGCTACGGGAAGTCGCCTGAACATGGCAAAGTCGGGAGCGATGAACATCGGGAGAGGACTCCCGACAGGAAGTGTAGCACCATTACAGCCGATCAACAAGATGAAATGCCTAGGAATTATCTTCACTACAGACGTTCGACGCACGGCGGCACTAAGTTACAGACATCTTCTGCAAACAATTCGTGCGAGTGTCCGAAGTCACAGGTTAAGGGCACTGGATATGATACAACGGGTCACCTTTGCCAACACTTATCTAGCCTCTCGCATCCCCCACCTGGCACAAGTTCTTCCTATGCCGGTGGTGCTGGCCCGCCGAATCCTGGCGGCACTAGGATATTTTGTGAGCACGGGTCTGCTTTTTAAGGTAGGATACGAAACCCTCACCCTTCCTCGTAGTCGTGGAGGTCTTGGACTAGTCCACGTACGCGACCGAGCAGTGGCTATTTATGTAACCACAATGATAAAGATGTGGACACGACACCAGACAAGTCTGACGGGCACCTTGATAGACGTACTCGCTCCACCTTCTCGTTCGGCTCCGGTAGCGGTGGCTCACATCTCGCCATCGCTTACCCATATGCGAACCTTTTTTGTGGAACACAGTTATGTACATATGGAACTACCGACTACCAGGACGGCAACGGCACGTGATATATATCACATCTTAACTCGACGACGGCCGAACAATGCCGTAGAGCGCCGCCAACCAACAGTTACGTGGTCAGTGGTATGGCGTACAGTGCACCATCCACACCTTGATACAGGAACGCGCGCTCTGTGGTATCAGGTGGTAAATGGGAAATACGTGACTCGTTCCAGGTTGCATACAATTCATATGGCGGACGAGCCACTGTGTCCGCAGTGCAATGTTATAGACACAGAGGAGCATCGCCTGATATGCGGTCCTTCGGCGGACGTATGGTGTTTGGTCAAAAAAATGATCGCCTTCCTCCTTCGGGTGGGGCCGCAAACAGTAGAACCACGCACATTACTTCTCCCAGATAGGACATATTATCCCGGAACAAAGACAAACGCCGTGACTTGGATTCGAGGTTTGACTGTACGTTATCCTTTCCGAGACGGCAGTAAGAATGTGCTTGACTTCTGGGCCTTATTACAGGAACATCACTCACAGCTTATGAGACATCCGAGATATAGAACATATTACGCAAATTTTTTAGGGAGTGCCTTGCTTGATCCCCCACACAGTTGGGGTGTCCCGGGTAGGAGAATGTAATTATTACCTATAAGTATTAGAACAAGAAAGGACCAGGACAGTGGAGAGGGTCCACAAACACACGTGAAGACGTACCCGACACCAACGCGAGGTATGACGGGATTAGCGAGGTACGCGCCTGAAAGAGGAACGTAGACCGTTGTTGTTTTGTCCTGACGGAAGCAGGATTTATTTTTTATTTTTTATTTATATATATTTTTTATTTTTTATTTTTTTTCACACTTATGTAAAAAAAAAGGTGGACAGTCCACTTATTTACGTTTCCCAGAAAAATTTATGTTATGAAGTCATCGTCTTCTATATTAAAAAAAAATGCTAGAAGCAGTTTATGTTTGTTATGGCAAAAAAAAAAAAAGTCGGTAGAGCGCTTGCCCGCGAAAGGCAAAGGTCCCGAGTTCGAGTCTCTGTGCGGCACACAGTTTTAATCTGCCAGGAAGTTTCATCTGGATGACTAGTTTTTCAAAATGCGCTTATTTTTGTATAAAAAGGAAAACTGAATATTCAGATATTTATCCAATAGGCTAAAGGAATAGAAGTTATGAATAAGTTCAATATAAAGACAGCACCCCAGCAAAAGCTGAATTACTCGAATATCGGCAAAAGCTGGTGCCGAGCGAAAAAAAAAAAAAAAGTCGGTAGAGCACTTGCCCGCGAAAGGCAAAGGTACCGAGTTCGAGTCCCGGTCCGGCACACAGTTTTAATCTGCCAGGAAGTTTCATATCAGCGCACACTCCGCTATAGAGTGAAAATTACATTCTAAATTACCTACCTTGGCAGCGAGCGGACATTGACTGAAACCGGCGGGGAAAGATGAAAATTTGTGCCAGGCCAGGATTCGAACCTGGGACTCCTGTGTACTAGGCAGATACTCTGACCACTTTGCCATCAAGACACAGTGGTCATTGCAACCACACGGATTCAGAAAATATCTTTCTTGTGAAACACAACTAGCTCTTTATACTAAGGAAGTAATAAGTGCTATCGACGGGGGATGTCAAATTGATGCCATATTTTTAGATTTACAGAAGGCTTTCGACACCGTTCCTCACAAGCGTCTTCTAATCAAACTGCGTCCCTACGGAGTATCACCTCAGTTGTGCGACTGGATTCGTGATTTCTTGTCAGGAAGGTCACAGTTCGTAGTAATAGACGGAAAGTCATCGAGGAAAACAGAAGTAATATCCAGCGTTCCCCAATGAAGTGTTATAGGCTCTCTATTGTTCCTGATCTATATTAACGACATAGGAGACAATCTGAGCAGCCGTCTTACGTTGTTTTGCAGATGATGCTGTCATTTACCGTCTTGTAAAGTCATCAGACGACCAAAACGACTTGCAAAATGATTTAGATAAGATATCTGTAGGGTGCGAAAAGTGGCATTTGACCCTGAATGAAGAAAAGTGCGAAATTATTCACATGAGTACTAAAAGAAATGAGCTAAATTTCGATTACGCGATAAGTCACTCAAATCTAAAGGCTGTAAATTCAACTAAATACTTAGGGATTACAATTACAAATAACCTAAATTGGAACGATCTAATAGATAATATTGTGGGTAGAGCAAACCAAAGACTGCGATTCATTGGCAGAACACTTAGAAGGTTCAACAGGTCTACCAAAGAGACTGCTTACAATACGCTTGTCCGCCCTATTCTGGAGTACTGCTGTGCAGTGTGGGATCAGCATCAGGTGGGACTGACAGATGACATCGAAAAAGTACAAAGAAGGGCAGCTCGTTTTTCATTATCGCAAAATAGGGGAGATAGTGTCACAGACATGATACGTGAACTGGATTGGCAATCGTTAAAAAAAAGGCGTTTTTCGTTGCGACGGGATTTTCTCATGAAATTTCAATCACCAGTTTTCTCCTCCGATTACGAGAACATTCTGTTGGCACCCACCTACACAGGGAGAAATGATCATCATGATAAAATAAGAGAAATCAGGTTTCGCTCGGAAAAATTTAAGTGCTCGTATTTCCCACGTGCCGTTCGAGAGTGTAACGGTAGAGAGACAGTATGAAGGTTGTTCACTGAACCCTCTGCTAGGCACTTTATTGTGAATGGCAGAGTAATCACGTAGATGTAGATGTAGATGGACTACTGTAGCGTGTAGTGCCCATCGCCTATTATTCTCATTACTCGCAGTATTTAGGCGACTCGCGTCAGTTCGAGACTGGTCTGGATCTACACTGAAGAGGTCGTTGGCCTTAGTTATACACTCCTGGAAATGGAAAAAAGAACACATTGACACCGGTGTGTCAGACCCACCATACTTGCTCCGGACACTGCGAGAGGGCTGTACAAGCAATGGTCACACGCACGGCACAGCGGACACACCAGGCATACAAAAACTGCCACAGCGTCTACAAAAATGCATCGTCAGAACTAGTGATTATGTCGAAAAATGGCTAAATGTTCAAGCTGTAAACTGATGTAAATCATTGTAGAAATAAAGAGGTCTATGTACTTATAAAAAACTAGAAAACCTTACTTTGGGGATTACCCTCGTAGCATGCCGCGACAGCGTGGACGTGAACCGTATGTGCAGTTGACGGACTTTGAGCGAGGGCGTATAGTGGGCATGCGGGAGGCCGGGTGGACGTACCGACGAATTGCTCAACACGTGGGGCGTGAGGTCTCCACAGTACATCGATGTTGTCGCCAGTGGTCGGCGGAAGGTGCACGTGCCCGTCGACCTGGGACCGGACCGCAGCGACGCACGGATGCACGCCAAGACCGTAGGATCCCACGCAGTGCCGTAGGGGACCGCACCGCCACTTCCCAGCAAATTAGGGACACTGTTGCTCCTGGGGTATCGGCGAGGACCATTCGCAACCGTCTCCATGAAGCTGGGCTACGGTCCCGCACACCGTTAGGCCGTCTTCCGCTCACGCCCCAACATCGTGCAGCCCGCCTCCAGTGGTGTCGCGACAGGCGTGAATGGAGGGACGAATGGAGGCGTGTCGTCTTCAGCGATGAGAGTCGCTTCTGCCTTGGTGCCAATGATGGTCGTATGCGTGTTTGGCGCCGTGCAGGTGAACGCCACCTGGGACAATGAATTCACGGTGTTCTTATTTCAATTTCCAGGAGTGTATATACGTGGCGTCCGAAAAGAACAGACACCATTTATATCCAGCAGCCCTATTAATTTCAATCAACAGCCGCTCGCACCCAAGGTCTGTAATTCGTTTGTGTCTTAGTTCAAAATGGCTGCTGCATCGTAAATGATGTTCTTTACGACATGTCCGAAAGAACAGACACCACATGTATGCATTTTTCTTCAAACGCACTTTAATTTTCAAACGTGATCTCCTTGTCACTCCATATACAGACGAAACTGCGAGTACTAGCAGCTACTTGTCTACCTGGTCGAGCCACCGACTTACGAGGACATCTGTAGTAGCGTCGTACCAACTTTGCCAAACCCTCATCATTAGAGACAACCTCATTTGCTGACTGAAAATTTTCTACGCTGGACTGCAGCCCTCTGTCTGGGCCAAAATGTTGTCTTCATAGTCAGCGGTTCATATGAGCACAGCTGAAAATTAGAGGGAGCCAAGTCCGAACTGTATGGCGGGTGATCACACACTTCCCACAGAAAACGCTGCAGGAGCGTCCTCATTGGTACAACAGTGTGCAGCCCAGAACTGTGACGAAGAAGGAATTGAAAGACAGTTACCTTATGTGGAACTGCATTAAACCAGGCGAAATCTCTCGCCAGGCACCCATACTTGGAGGGAGACACTATTTTTTAGGCATCTTTATGCGCTCGCTGTGCGTACAGAACTGAGAGGAGCGATGTGACTCTATCTACGGGCATGCCAGAGACACTGCCCAAAATATCTGTGCAAAGCTTCGTCGGATTTTCACTGTGGTTTCCAGTTTGCGACCGACAGTTCCTTACTTTCTGTATAGCCCTCATACAATCGCCAGACCATACATGTGGGTTATTTGATTGCTCTGGGAGGTGGCTCATTGGATTACATTATATGAAATGGTTCAAATGGCTCTAAGCACTATGGGACTTAACATCTGAGGTCATCAGTTCCCTAGAAATTAGAACTACTTTAACTCAACGACATCACACACATCCATGCTCGAGGCAGGATTCGACCTTGTGACCGTAGCAGCAGCGCAGTTCCCGACTGAAGCGCCTAGAACCGCTCGGCCACAGCGGCCGGCACAATATATGAAATATTAGTTCACTTTATTGCATGAATGATAAAAAGATTTACTTAACTTGATGTAATTCTTTGCCACAGGGGTACTTGATAAATTATACCTGTCATCGAATATGAAAGCATCACTTTATGCATTAATTAACTAACTGTACTCTTGATTTACAGTATTAAATATTTACAAAAGTACATTTCCGTATGAGACATGAAAAGCTCTTTAATCCTACTTGATAATGATGATGATGACTGCTTTAACTGAGGTGCCTCTACGCTCGGCTGTATATTGACCTCCATGCGACGACACTGTTATGCGGACAAAGAGGCGTGTCTTCTTTAGCTGTTCCCATTCATCGTTGCAGGTTGCAGCGTGACGTAGCTAACATCTGTGGTATCGATGCACGCTGTCGACTTTGGTGTGCCACTGTGATCTTTGGACAATACCATAAAGTTCTCCCAGCAATGCTTCCATTCTTCACCCCATCCGAGTAATATGTCTTTCTCTGTAAAGTAGTTGTTTTCAAAGGTGTTGGCCTCTTCATTCGACGAAAATTTCTGATCTCACAGGTCAACTTTCAGCTTAGGGAACAAAAAAATTAGCTTGGAGCTAGATCTGGTGAGTAAGGATGGTGGTTAAATAGATGAAACTGCTACGGCAACCACTGAGGTGTGAGATGGCGCACTGTCTTATTGGAACGCCGCGCGCAATCACAGACTGCGTTGGTCCTCTCGCCGGAGGTTCGAGTAATCCCTTGGACCTGGGTGTGTGTGTTGGTCTTAGCATAAGTTAGTTTAAGAAGTGTATAAGTCTAGGGACCAATGACCTTAGCAGTTTGGTCCCTTAGGAATTCACACACATTTGAACATTTTTTTCTTATTGGAACAAAATTTTGTTTTGAAAACGTGACCATTTTTGTCAATTTCCGCTTTCACTTTGTCAAGTGACGTCACGATCTATGATTCTGTAACAGTTTTTCCTTTTCCTCTAGCACCATTTGGCAAACTTGAGCAATTTTATCGTCAGTGAATGCAGTTTTTGCCCGTCCCATCGTCACCCAAGCTGGAAGGGCCACATTTAATTTCAGAGGCCCAAAATTTCACGGTAGTAAATGATGGTGCAGAGGCCCTGTACACAGCGTCCATCTTGTGTTTAATTTGCGTAGATGCATTGCCTTTCCAAAACAAAAATCTGATGACAGCTCGATACCTGATTTCGTCCATTTTCACAAAAACACTCACATCGGCTCACCGAAATGACTTTCAAATAAAAACTGCATGGCCAAAGTGGCTGACATTTTGGTGAGTGCTTCACTACATATGTGCAAACTAATTCCACAACTTTTGTTGACCAGTCCTGATATCGTCAAGTTAAGGTAGAAAACTTTTCGAACTGCCCTCGTACTTTCTTTACATTGGGTTGCACAGGCACTAAGATTTTCTTAAAGGTTAAAACCTTTGTCCACCAACGCTGACTCCAGTAATTTAAAAGAATTTACTATCGTTCACTACAAGTTTTGAAGATCATCTAAATATATCACTTGACGGTATTGTAGTCACACGCAATTTTGAGAAAATTCGATTTGGGTTTTCAGGACTAGTGGTTTAAACCTAAACATCGTGACATATTACGGCTACGTTCGTGTCAGGGTCGGTATAAGACCCAAGCGACACAAACCGCCGCTTGAGGCGCCATGCTGAGAGGGGTGCCGAAAGCACCACTACTTTTAGTTTGTTGCTATACAGGACGTATCAGGATTAGTACTCCTAGTGGCCAATTAGGGCGGCAAGCTGAGAGTCACGCGAGGAGCGTGCAAGTACAGGATTTGTTTACATGTGTATCACAGTTACTGCGCAAGAGGAAAGGGGAGATGCTGGGGGGTAGGCAGGACGTCAAATAATAAGGTGGAAAATCGGTGCGCGTTGTGTGAAAAAATGCCCCCCTGGAATGTGGATTACAGAATTCTCATACCGTAACAAATACTGACAAGGGAACCTCCCCATCGCACCCCCCTCAGATTTAGTTATAAGTTGGCACAGTGGACAGGCCTTGAAAAACTGAACACAGATTAATCGAGAAAACTGGAAGCAGTTGTGTGGAACAATGAAAAAATAAGCAAAATATACAAACTGAGTAGTCCATGCGCAAGATAGGCAACGTCAAGGATTGTGTGAGCGGAGGAGCGCCGTGGTCCCGCGGTTAGCGTGAGCAGCTGCGGAACGACAGGTCCTTGGTTCAAGTCTTACCTCGAGTGAAAAGTTTACTTCTTTAATTTATGATCTGTCCGTTCGTTCATTGACGTCTCTGTTCACTGTAATAAGTTTAGTGTCTGTGTTTTGCGACCGCACCGCAAAACCGTGCGATTAGTAGACGAAAGGATGTTCCTCTCCACCCCCATGGGAACCGAAAACATTTGATCGCAAGGTCATAGGTCAACCGATTCCTCCACAGGAAAACATGTCTGATATATTCTATACGAACTGGTGACGGCATGTGCGTCACATGACAGGAATATGTTGTCGACCCACCTAACTTGTACACTTGGCGAATGGGTAAAAAATTCTTTTACCTTGCCCGATACTACGGAACAGTTACCTTGCATCGGACGGACGGACGGACAGATAATAATTGTCTGAAAATAAAAAGTTAAATTTTTCACTCGAAGAAGACTTGTACCAAGGATCTCTCGTTCCGCAGCTGCTCACTCTAACCACGGCACCACGGCGCTCCTGGGGTCACACTCTCCTGGATGTTGCCTATCTTGCACATGAACTACTCAGTTTGTATATTTTGCTTATTTTTTTCATAGTTCCACACAACTTCTTCCTGTTTTCTCGATTGATCTGTGTTCAGTTTTTCAAGGCCTATCCACTGTGCCAACGTATAACTAAATCTGAGAGGGGTGCGATCGGGAGGTTCCCTTGTGAGTAGATAACCATCGATTCTAATTTTTTTGTGTCGCCTATAAAATTTAGTATTAGACGTATTGAGAGTGACCAGCTTGTTTATATCAAAAACGACAATTTTAGATACTTGACCAGCCCCGCCCGCCACCGGAGTAATAGTAGTAAGATTCGTCTGTGGATCAGTTTTACAAGGATACTGAAATTATCATGTTGTTACACTTGAACGACAAAGAAGCATGTAATTCATGTATGCAGCCATTAATATACTTACATGTCTGGTTTGACAAGAACTGGGCGGGCAGTCGGCCGTAGCCTTATATATTGCACACGTCCACATGCGTCAACGACCATTCAGCGCCTGTCAACCGCGATGATGAGGAATAGAACGCCCTGCAGGCCGTTGTGGCCGAGAGCTTCTAGGCGCTTCAGTCCGGAACTGCGCTGCTGCTACGGTCACAGGTTCGAATCCTGCCTAAGGCATGGATGTGTATGATGTCCTTAGGTTAGTTGGGTTTAAGTAGTTCTAAGTTCTAGGGGACTGATGACCTCAGAAAAATCCCATAGTGCTCAGAGCCATTTGAACCATTAGAACGCCCTGGCAGAGAACCTTATACCAACTTTAACGTTGTGGCCTGTATGGAAGCATGCATTGGCGTGTGTGGTGATTACACACACACACACACACACACACACACACACACACACACACTCACTATTAAAAACCACATCCCGCCTCTTGTAATGATGAGAGACCATCATGAATCGCGTTGCTTTCAGTGTAATTATAGTCTTTCAATAAAAGAGTTATTACTGTTCGTGTCAGTGTGTATTTATTTAATTTAACTTCTGTTCTATACTGTATCAGGTTTTTCTGTGTATGGTCCCAGTTTCATCTATCTTACGTGGCAGTGACATCATGCGAAAGCTACTTTCGTCCTTACGTTTTGCACAATAGTGCATTTATCAGCTGATAGCCTAAAAAAACTGCCACAACCACTTTACCTCGCCACCGACACAGGAGGCAAATGCCTCTGCTTCCTACAGGCTGGAGGCCCTCACCGTATGCAGCGACCAAGACCGCGTTCGTTAACTGGACTGTCTCGCGCGGCGCTCAGACAATGGGCTGCGACGTTGCTTATCAACGCCGCTGCCGACAATGGACAGCGTTCTGAGCGCGGACCTCGACGTCGAGGAATGCGAATTACCGCCTTTATCTGCTGCAGTCGCCGGGGAAAGCACTTGGGGCTGCTTCTCTCCGACCAGCCGTGTAGGGCAGGGAATGCGCAAGCGCCGGGACAGTAGCCACGGCGGCGAGTTGTACTTTTGTGTGGAGGTCCTTGCAGATTGAAACCTGAGCTGATTGCTTCCTAGGATAAGTACACCAGCACAAAATCGCACAGACATTTATATCTAAGTTTTGGACAATAATTTCACTATCTGACGTAGCCTTTTCAAGCTAATATTGAGCTTTATATTAGTTGAAACTTACTGGCAGATTAAAACTGTGTGCCCGACCGAGACTCGAACTCTGGACCTCTGCCTTTCGCGGGCAAGTGCTCTACCAACTGAGCTACCGAAGCACGACTCACGCCCGGTACTCACAGCTTTACTTCCGCCAGTATCCGTCTCCTACCTTCCAAACTTTACAGAAGCTCTTCTGCGAACCATGCAGAACTAGCACTCCTGAAAGAATGGATACTGCTAGCGCTAGTTCTGCATGGTTCGCAGAAGAGCTTCTGTAAAGTTTGGAAGGTAGGAGACGGATACTGGCGGAAGTAAAGCTGTGAGTACCGGGCGTGAGTCGTGCTTCGGTAGCTCAGTTGGTAGAGCACTTGCCCGCGAAAGGCGAAGGTCCCGAGTTCGAGTCTCGGTCGGGCACACAGTTTTAATCTGCCAGTAAGTTTCATATCAGCGCACACTCCGCTGCAGAGTGAAAATCTCATTCTTTATATTCGTTAGTTACTACGGACGATAATAGAGGTTTCCGATCTCAATGTGTTAGCCTCCTGCTAGCGTTTTTGGGTAATTTCCAAGAATGATTGTTTATCGAAGTCGCGGGGTCTAAACGATGCATATCGAACGTGCGATTGTAACTCGATCATGCGACTCTCGTGGCGGGTGTTATGAGTATGTTTACGGTGGTCACTACAGCAACGACGAAAGAAGGGCGTTACAAAAATACTTATAATTGCAAAGGTCGTCACCATGTGAATGTCCATGTGATGTGTACGCTACGGGAACAATTCCCTTTTTGCCATGGCCTCGGTAAACTCTGCCAATATCACGCAGAAGTATGGGTAGAGTGTCACTTGCACTAACTTTTCCCTGCGAACGCAACTTGTGGAAATAGAGGTGCTGAAACAAGTATAGTTCGTCTCTTTGTCCTGGACGCCCTTCTCTTTTAATGGAAGACTTCACAGATTTGCATAGCCGCTCTGTGTTCCGCGTGTGTACACTAGGGTTACCCGAAGACACGAACTCTACAGAGTAGTTGATGAACTCGTGGTCGAATCCTTCTGCTTTGAGTGTCTTGCAGGACTGAAACCCGTCTGTAATGACTTTACTACAAGGCAGTACGAAGTGCTTTATCAGACCCACTGAAGTGACCTTGTCTCGGGACAATACTCTCACAACGAAACACTTCCGGGACTCTCGTTCTATCCCACCGAATTCCCAAATATGATCGATTTCACTCTTTGAAGGTCGTCCTCTCTGCTTCTTCCTTCTTGCTATGTGAGATCCGTCCACTTCAACAACGTTACTCGGTCCACCAATAGGTACACTGTCGTTCGCCACTACCACGTAACACACTTCTGTGCAAAACCCGAAATATTCGCACATGGTAGTGGCAGATAAGTCAGTTTCCGATGCTGTTACTTGCAAGGTGCAGTCTCGAATCCAGCAAGGTAGAAGAATTACGCTGGCATGGAAGGATAATTTGGAAGAGTCGAACCATGTAATCTTCCTGATGCTCGTTCGTTTTCCGCAATGAATTTGTGACAGTATTTCAGCATCGAAACTCTTCTTACAAAGTTTTACACAATTCGCACCACCACAGTCTACGTGGTCCCTCCTTTCCTCGTCCGGTATTACTCCATATTTGCTACAAAAAGTGAGACAATTTTCTGCGCTGAATAAGCGTGGAATTAGATTTTTCCATGTGAGAGAATCTGACGAAGAAACGTCAAGAACGCCAGACATAAATCGTCTGGGTTTCCCTAGCGACTCACAAATAATTCGTGGAGGTATGTAACTTAGAGCAACTAAGGGAATGACGGAAAACAGATAAAAATAACGATCACAAATAATAGATCATAACGCCCGCCACCAGTGGCATGATCGATTTACAGTCGCACGTTAGATATGTATCGTTTGGACCTCGCGACTTCGATAGTCAATCATTCTCGGAAATTACCCGCTTTTGTGTTAAGGAACACACTGAGGAGCCAAAACAATAAAACGCCTGCTTAATAACGTGTTGGTACACATCTGGAACGGTATACAACAGCGATTCTGCGTGGGATCGAGTCGACCAGTCACTGGTACGATTCGGGAGGTATGTGGAAGAGGTCACAAAATTCCCGTAAATTATGGGTCGCCGGTTTATGGGCACAGTACTGACGACCGACAGCGTCCCACATGTATTCCAGCGGGCTCAGATCGGATTAATTTGGTGGTCTTAAGTTAACTGTCATGTTCCTCAAATCACGGTAACACGATTATGGCCTTGCGAAGTGGACAGTTGCCCTGCAGGAGCCGTTCGCTGTGGCCGAGCGCTTCTAGGCGCTTCAGTCCGGAACCGCACGATCGCTACGGTCACAGGTTCGAATCCTGCCTTGGGCATGGATATGCGTGTTGTTCTTAGCTTAGTTCTGTTTAAGTAGTTCTGAGTCTAGGGGACTGATGACCTCAGGTGTTGAGTCCCATAGTGCTCAGAGCCATTTTGAACCCTGCAGGAGGTGACATCGCCGTCGGGGAAGACAGCAGGCATGTAGGGATGCAGACGGTCCACAACAATGTTCACGCAGTCCACAACTGTAATGGTGTCTTCGACTACTAAGACAGGTCCCATGGCAGTCCAGATGAATGCTGCCCATAGCATAACACTGCCCACAGTGGGCTCCGTCCTTGGCGTAGTGCCTGTTCCGTCTGATCCGACCAGGCGACACACTGCCAGTGACGGAAGGTCCGATCTCCGTGATGCCGTACCAGGTGCAATGTAACTGACGACGTGGTGGGTCAGTATGGGAACACGTAGCACTACAAAGTGCGCCGAATAGTGTACTCCAAACTAAATGTGCCTGCACCGGCATTCTACCAGATATGCCACAGATCGCCACCTGTCCTGTTCTACAGAGAGGACAAGGTTCCTAATACCACGTTGTATGATGAGATGTGGACATCAAAAAACAACTTATTGCTAACTCATAGTTTCACCTTCCTTCAAGCACTTTTCGTGGATGCTCAAGACAGTAGTACGTGAACAGCAGATCAGCTTCACTGTTTCCGAGACGCTCATTCCCAGTCATCGGTCCATAATAATGTGCTCTTTGTGAAACTCGCTTATGTCAGTGGTTGCCTTACTTTGTGTCCCGTATCGCTGCTAGTGTGATTGCTCATTCGTCTCTGCTCCGCTTATATACCATCCTTACCGCATTACCTGCCCGCAGCGTACACAGGAATCTTTCAGTCTCCCGAAGGGTAGTGTTCAAAACGTTTCGACCCACCAGTGTAGCGTCGAGCATGCGAACCAAAGTAATCGCCGCTCCACTGTGTGGCACTCATTATGACAAGACCAGATTTGTTGGACACCACACTCAGAGAACATGGCCGCCAGCAGACAGAGGTGGCTTCCGAACAAGTACACAATGCTGCCAGAGTGTTTTCCAGAACACGAATTGGATTTCTATGATAGGCATTTATTTTTCGGTAAGATTCACATGCTCCTTAACGACATATAACGCTTGTTATTAAAAAAAACTAACAGAATCATTGTAATTTGTTAAGCCATTTTACGCATATACGATCATTTCTCCCTGATAAAACTTGTTTTAATACGTAAACGGTCATATTTGTTATATTTTTACTTTCATCAGAGGCAAAGAAATTTGCTCACGCCATTTCTTTCTTCTGTTTCAGTTTCTTAGATTGGCACACTCACTTTCTTTCCTGAAAAATGGCAAATATTTATCTCTCCCCCCCCCCCCCCCCCCCCGTATTTCGTTTGAATTCGTGTTATGGACTTTATCCTTGCTTTATACGCAGGTAGTGGATTAAGCCATTATCGACGCTGGACAGCGGAGAAGTATCTCAATCTGTTGTTTAGTCTTAATTAAGTTGGATGTGTGTGCAGTATAATTCACAAAGAAATACATAAAATGAAGCAAACTATTCAAGTAAAATGTCAACAAATAGTTTCTCAATACGGCGAAAAAGTATTTTCGATTGCTTCTAAAAAAAACTGTGTAGTAAACCGTGTGAAGTAAGAGCAACTGCAGAGAATTCATTTAACGTTCAGTAGAATGTGGGACCAGAAAAAAAACAAACACGAAGTGCAACGAATTGAAAATGGAAAAACACCACAGCAAATACTGCTTGGGGAAATCCGCCATTCTTAGATGACCATTCTCCTAACAACTTTGTACAGCTTTCTTTTGTGCTGACATTCCCTTTAAATGAACTGAACTATACAAAATTTCGTGAATTCTTAAAAAAATACACAGGGAAAGCTCTTCTAATTTTTTACACATTAAGAAAAGAGTTCATCAGTTGAAGCTATCAAAAAACAATGCAACAAATCAGACGACGGGTTGTCAATAAAAAAAATTTAGGTTTCAGCTGCTGGAACCACAAACTTCATGGCAAGAAATACTGCAAATGTAATTGCAGAAGTTTGGAAGAACATGGTCCTGGCGAAAAGTTTCTAATAAACTGAACGTTTAGAAAGAGAAATTTTCCACTGTTAGTAAACTGTTCGACAGATTTATGGTTACCGTATGGCCCGAAGGCGTTAAAAATGATAATTTTCTACCCTTTGTAACGGATGCTGCGCATTTTATGACGAAAGCTGCTGATTCACTAAAAGCATTATACAGTAAGATGGTGCCTGTGACTTGTTTAGCTGATGTCTTAAGCAGAATTGTAGAAGTGATTTGCAGTAAATTCAGTGATACTGACAAATTTATTGAGGGTCAAGGAGGTACTTTTCTGACGTTTTATACGTAATCGTTAATACCGAAGCGAGCAAAGTCGTTTTTCTTATAATTTTAGAAAAGTTCTGTTTAACTGAATAGTTGTTTAACACTTAGATGCTTCTTTGTTTCTATAACAACCTGTTGTTATTTTCGGTTTCTAGTAGATTTTCAATCTTTTCAATTTCTAAATAACCTTTCCTTCTTTCTTTAGGTTCAGTGGGACGCAGAGGGTGCTCGCGCGGACTTCCGGGCACTTAGTGTTTGTAGATTGTTTCGTGACATTGCGAAACCAGTATTTTCTCGTGCGTGCGGTTTCTGAAATTTTGAGAAGAAGGCTACACCACCTGGCGAAATATTGTGGAGATACAGAAACAAAATCCGACGGTAACGCCGTGCAATGTATTTAAAACGAATGCGTCGGGAAAGCCTTAAGGAACATATTATTAATATTATTTAGTTTGTGATATGCCTCATTAACGGAAGTCTCATGTAACGTATCGCTGTAAGAGAGCTCGAGCTGCGAAAATAACTCACAGTCGGCAAATGTCGCAGCTATCTCATAACAAAACTACGATATGCGAGCAGAGCCGCGTGTAGCAACTAGTAGACCTAGAATATTGCACTGTCCAGCCACATTAATGTTTCCACCTCTCAAAAGCCTAAATAACCACCTTTTGCAGGCGGACCACTGCGAGACGTGCAGGAAGAGAGTGAATGATTTTGTGGAAGGTACCGACAGGGACGTGGAGCCATACCGACTCGGTCTTCAACACTCGATAGAGGTGGTCCCATAGACTCTCGATGGGGTTTAAATCTGGGGAATTTAGTGGCCAGGGGAATACTACAGTAAACTCATCCTGCATCCTCGTGCTCTTCGAACCATGCACGTACAATGCGACCTATGTGACACGTTGCATTGTCGTGCTGGTACATGTCACCGTTTCGAGGAAAAACGAACTACGTGTAGGGGTGGACATGGTCCTCATGGACAGATGTCTACTTGTATTGATTTCTTTGTGCCTTCCAGAACGACGGAATAACGCAGGGAATGCCACGAAAACGTTTTCTAGACCACAAGGCTCTGATAATTGTTGCAAGGTGTTTCCTTCCAGACGCCGCACACGCCAACGGCCATCTGTCCGATGGAGCATAAAACGTGGTTCCTCTGAAAAGACCACCTGTCACCGCTCAGTGGATGTCCATTTGCGGTACTGTCTGTAGAATTTCAGCAGTCACAGTGGGCGCATGAAACAGGCACCTGTTGCGGAGGCCCACACCTAGCAACTTTCGCTGAACAGTATCTGGGGAGACACTGTTGCTAGGTCAGCTGCTCAGCAGCTGCACGTTTATTCGCCCTCATACATCTCCGTAGCCGTCGTTCACCACTGTCATCTGTGGCCTAGGGTGCATGGGCGAGGGTTTTAGATTGCATCGCTTTGCCATGAACGATATACTTTAACCAAACCGGCACGCGAGAAGTTTACTAACTTAGCCGTTTCCGAAATGCTTCAGCCCTTGGCCCGAAAGAAAATGATCACGTCCTTTGTCGGCCGAGGTGGCCGAGCGGTTCTAGGCCCTTCAGTCTGGAACCGCGTGACCGCTACCGTCGCAGGTTCGAATCCTGCTTCGGGTATGGATGTGTGTGATGTCGTTAGGTTAGTTAGGTTTAAGTAGTTCTAAGTTCTAGTGGACTGATCATCTTAGATGTTAAGTCCCATAGTGCTGAGAGCCATTTGCACCATTTGATCACGCCCTTTCTGATGTCAGATAAATCGCTACGTTTTCACTTTATGACAAAGACCGCAACGCTTTCCGTGTTCACACGATACGCTTTATATACGGCCCTATTGTCTGTGGTTATGGCATGTTGACGACCAACATATGCGGTAGTCACATTAATGTGACAGGACCGTGAATGTAGGTCTGTCCGAGGACTCTTCTTGAAAGTGGGAAATATCTACACTTTTTTCATCGGTTCAGCACCTTTCGGTGATGCAACGAACTATGCTAAAGTTCTGCTAAAACTGGAGCAATCTCTGTGTGATCAAAAGTATCCGGACACCTGGCTGAAAATGACTTATAAGTTCGTAACACCCTCCATCGGTAATGCTGGAATTCAATATGGTGTTGACCCACCCTTAGCCTCGTTGTCAGCTACCACCCTCGCAGGTATACGTTCAATCAGGTGCTCAAAGGTTTCTTGGGGAATGGCAGCTCAAACTTCACGGAGTGCTGCGCTGAGGAGAGGTATCGATGTCCCTCGGTGAGGCCTGGTACGAAGTCGGCGTTCCAAAACAACCCAGAGGTGTTTTGTAGGATTATGGTCAGGACTCTGTGCAGGCCAGTCCATTACAGGAATGTTATTGTCGTGTAAACACTCCGACACAGGCTGTGCGTTATGAACAAGTGCTCCAGCGTGTTTAAAGATGCAATCAACATCGCCGAATTGCTCTTCAACAGTTGGAAGCAAGAAGGTGTTTAAAATATCAGTGTAGGCTTGTGCTGTGATAGTGCCACGCAAAAGAACAAGGGAGCAAGCCCCTCCATGAAAAACACAACCACATCATAACACCACCTCCTCCGAATTTTATTGTTGGCACTACACACGCTGGCAGATGACGTTCGCCGGGCATTCGCCGTAACCAGACCCTGCCATCGGATCGCTACATTGTGTATCGTGATTCGTCACTCCGCAAAACGTTTTTCCACGGTTCTACTGTCAAATGTTTACGCTCCTTACACCAAGCGAGGCGTCGTTTGACATTTATCGGCGTGATGTGTGGCTTCTGAGCAGCTGCTCGGTCATGAAATCCAAGTTTTGTCACTTCCCGCCTAACAGTCACAGTACTTGCAGTGGATCTTGATACAGTTCGAAATTCCTGTGTGATGGTCTGGTTAGATGTCTGCTATTACTCATTATGACCCTCTTCAATTGTCGGTGGTGTCTCTCAATGAACAGACAGGGTCGGTCTGTACGCTTTTCTGCTGTACGTATCACTTCACGTTTACACTTCACTATCACATCGGAAACAGTGGACCTATGGATGTTTAGGAGTGTGGAAATCTCGCGTACAGACGTATGACACAAGTGACACCCAATCAGCTGACCACGTTCGATACCGGCCGTTGTGGACGAGCGGTTCTAGGCGCTTCAGTCTGGAACCGCGCGACCGCTACGGTCGCAGGTTCGAATCCTGCCTCGGGCATGGATGTTTGTGATGTCCTTAGATTAGTTAGGTTTAAGTAGTTCTAAGTTCTAGGGGACTACTGACCTCCGATATTAAGTCCCATAGTGCTCAGAGCTATTTGAACCATTTTTGAACCACGATCGAAGTCCGTGAGTTACGCGGAACGATCGAATCTGCTCTCTCACGATGTCTAATGACTACTGATGTCGCTGATATGGATTACCTGGCAGTAGGTGGTAGCACAATGCACCTAATATGAAAACATATGTTTTTGGGGGTGTGCGGATACTTTTGATCACATAGTGTACCTAAACCGTTTTAGTTTTACTTGATTCTCTGTACTGCAGTGATATACGAGGGTTGTCCAGAAAGTAAGCTCCGATCGGTGGCGAAATGGAAACCACTGGGAAAATCCGGTAAAGCTTGGCACAGGTGTGTTGGGCAGTGGCTCTAGTGTGCCCGTCGATCGTGTCGCGTCGCTCTTTTCAGTTTTAGGCGTACGCACTTACGATGCGTAGGGAATAGCGTCTCCCGCCAGGTATAAGGGCCTGGTTAGAAATTTCGCCTGTGGCAAGCAACCCACATAACACAACTGTCGATCAGTTCCTTCTTCATGCCAATTCCCGGCAGCATATTGCAGTGGCAATAAAATGGTTCAAATGGCTCTGAGCACTATGGGACTTAACATCTGAGGTCATCAGTCCCCTAGAACTTAGAACAACTTAAACCTAACTAACCTAAGGACCTCACACACATCCATGCCCGAGGCAGAATTCGATCCTGCGACCGTAGCAGTCGCGCGGTTCCGGACTGAAGTGCCTAGAACCGTTCGGCCACCGCCGCCTGCAGGGGCAATGAGGACACTCTTGCAGCATTTCCAATTCGCTCCCCCTGGGTGTTACTTCTGCTCACAAGAACTACTGGCTATGAGGACAAAGTTTTTCCACAGACAACGAGCTGCAGACCAGTGCAGATGACTGGCCGAAAGCACAGGTGGCTGCTTTCTATGACAAGGATATTGGAAAGTTGATAAAACACTACGACAGAACTCGATGTTGGCGTGGCGACTATGTAGAGAAGTAGGTGGAAGGTGTACCTAACTGTTGCAATTAAAACGTTCCTGGTTGTCACTGTGGTCTCCATTTAGCGACCGATCGGAACTTTCTTTCTGGACAACCCTCGTAGCTCAGTATCTGTGGATACCGTCTGCAAAATGTGCTGCGAATAGAGTTACCAGGAAATAATTAATAAATTTAATAATTCATCTTCACTTATGAAAATGCATGACGTAGTCGAACAGCGTAGGTGGAGAATCTCTTGGAACGAGGGGATATTCGGCGAATGACACGTTCTCACATCTTAAATCTCATTGAGCTCGTGTGGGTTGCGTTGGAGAAACGCATTTCGGCAAGTCACATTCACCAACAGCAGCTGTCAACCGCTCGGGTAGAGGAGTGGAACGTCCTACCACAACAAGTCCTTACCAACATTGTGACGAGCGTAGCAGCACGTTGCAGAAGAAACATTGCCGTCCATGGTGATCAGACACCCTATTAAGAGTCATGTCCAAGCTTTTAGAATGTCCAGGAGACCCTCGTGAATCGCAGTGACGAAAGTGTAATTAAGACACAATGGTATTACAGACATTGGCTGCAAGTGGACATTGATTTTAATGAATGGGGAAAGTTGAATTTTTGTGCTGGACTGGAATTCGAACCCGGGTCTCCTGCCTACTAGGCTTATGCTCGGACCACTAAGCCATCCGACACAGTGGCCATCGCAACTGCAGGGACTACTCTAGCACGCTCGGTCAGACCGAATTCTCAACTTATTCACAAACTACTAATGTAGCGCCCCTGCCCGTCATCCCCATTACTCGCGGCATTTCGCCAATTCCCGCAAGAGTTAGAACTTGATGTGCATTCGCGCTGAAGGGATCACTGGTCGTTTTCGCCTTAATTATATATCTCTGGTTTTTATTCTTTTGGACATGTCCGGAAGAACAAGCACCGTTTTGACCCAGTATCTACTATGAATTAAGACACAAAGGAATTACAGACATTGGCTATAAGTAGGCACTGAATTTAATCGATTGGGAAAGTTGAAAATTAGTGCCGGACTGGATCTTCTGCTTTCCAGGCAGTTGCACTGACCACTGTGCCCGGATAACTTAGTGGTCGGAGCACCTGCCTAATAAGTAGGAGACTCGGGTTTGAATGCTAGTCCGGGACAAATTTTCTGCTTTCTCCGTCGATTAAAAACAATTCCTACTTACAGCCAATGCCTGCAATTGCTTCGTGTATTAATTCATCTTGGATGCTGGATCGAAATCTTGTCTGACACCATATACGAGGGTAATCCCCAAAGTAAGGTTTTCTAGTTTTTTATAAGTACATAGACCTCTTTATTTCTACAATGATTTACATCAGTTTACAGCTTGAACATTTAGCCATTTTTCGACATAATCACTAGTTCTGACGATGCATTTTTGTAGACGCTGTGGCAGTTTTTGTATGCCCATGTCATACCAGCTCTCCGCCATGCTGTTCAGAAAGTTATGAACCTCTTCTCTCACCTCGTCGTCGGAGCTGAATCGCTTTCCTGCCAAATGTTCTTTTTACCTAGGGAACATGTGATAGTCACTATGCTCCAAGTCAGGACTACAGGGTGAGTGGGTGATTTTGTTCCACTGAAACTGTTGCAGGAGAGCAACGGTTTGCCGAGCGATGTGTGGGCGAGCGTTGTCATGGAGGATGTGTACGCCCTTGCTCAACATTCCTCTTCTCCGGTTCTGAATTGTCCGTTTGTGTTTTTCCAGAGTCTCACAGTACCTGTCAGCGTTAATTGTAGTCCCAGCGATTGAACTCCAACGACTAGGTGAACGAAGAAGTTCTTAACTTTCTGAACAGCATGGCGGCGAGCTGGTATGACATGGGCATACAAAAACTGCCACAGCGTCTACAAAAATGCATCGACAGAACTAGTGATTATGTCGAAAAATGTCTAAATGTTCAAGCTGTAAACTGATGTAAACCATTGCAGAAATAAAGAGGTCTATGTACTTATAAAAAATAGGAGACCTTACTTTGGGATTACCCTCGTATATGTATAGGGTAATTATCGTCTTTTAAAAAAAGTGTAATTTCTGTTCATCTCAACGTGTATTTCTTCAAGTTACCTTCTGTACTATACTGTAGGAGTTGTTTTTATGTATGGCCCAAGATTCATGGACCTATTTTACTTGACAGTGGCATAAATATTGACATTTTTATCGGTTGTAAACTGTAGTTAACGTATTTTATGAATGTAATTAGTATAAAAGATACAGTTAATGTTCTTGAAACAACTGATATGCAGTGATAATTTAAGATTAACGTCTTTATTAAAAAGATGTTTATAAAAATAAAAAAAAGATCGTAAAGAGGCGCGATTGTACGGCCGAGGAGGAAGGACATACTTTGTGGTACACACCTTGTTTTGTTTCGCGATACGGAAGGCAGCTATTGAGCGGCTACACATATTTTATGTAAGTTATTCTGTATTCTGCTAAAATAAACGAATTACTGTTATCACAAAAGGAATTTCCTTGTAATATTTGTCACCTCAAGTGCTCGCAGTGGTTAATTATTTTTAATAATAATTTTTTTCAGTAATTTGCGCTGCGGGAAGCTCATCTTCCGAAGCAGCCTCTGGTCGGCCATTACGCGCCGAAGTACACTCCTGGAAATTGAAATAAGAACACCGTGAATTCATTGTCCCAGGAAGGGGAAACTTTATTGACACATACCTGGGGTCAACTACATCACATGATCACACTGACAGAACCACAGGCACATAGACACAGGCAACAGAGCATGCACAATGTCGGCACTAGTACAGTGTATATCCACCTTTCGCAGCAACGCAGGCTGCTATTCTCCCATGGAGACGATCGTAGAGATGCTGGATGTAGTCCTGTGGAACGGCTTGCCATGCCATTTCCACTGGCGCCTCAGTTGGACCAGCGTTCGTGCTGGACGTGCTGACCGCGTGAGACGACGCTTCATCCAGTCCCAAACATGCTCAATGGGGGACAGATCCGGAGATCTTGCTGGCCAGGGTAGTTGACTTACACCTTCTAGAGCACGTTGGGTGGCACGGGATACATGCGGACGTGCATTGCCCTGTTGGAACAGCAAGTTCCCTTGCCGGTCTAGGAATGGTAGAACGATGGGTTCGATGACGGTTTCGATGTAACGTGCACTATTCAGTGTCCCCTCGACGATCACCAGACGTGTACGGCCAGTGTAGGAGATCGCTCCCCACACCATGATGCCGGGTGTTGGCCCTGTGTGCCTCGGTCGTATGCAGTCCTGATTGTGGCGCTCACCTGCACGGAGCCAAACACGCATACGACCATCATTGGCACCAAGGCAGAAGCGACTCTCATCGCTGAAGACGACACGTCTCCATTCGTTCCTACATTCACGCCTGTCGCGACACCACTGGAGGCGGGCTGCACGATGTTGGGGCGTGAGCGGAAGACGGCCTAACAGTGTGCGGGACTGTAGCCCAGCTTCATGGAGACGGTTGCGAATGGTCCTCGCCGATACCCCAGGAGCAACAGTGTCCCTAATTTGCTGGGAAGTGGCGGTGCGGTCCCCTACGGCACTGCGTGGGATCCTACGGTCTTGGCGTGCATCCGTGCGTCGCTGCGGTCCGGTCCCAGGTCGACGGGCACGTGCACCTTCCGCCGACCACTGGCGACAACATCGATGTACTGTGGAGACCTCATGCCCCACGTGTTGAGCAATTCGGCGGTACGTCCACCCGGCCTCCCGCATGCACAAATGCAGCGCAGCTAGCGCCATTCGACGGCCAACACCGCGGTTCCTGGTGTGTCCGCTGTGCCGTGCGTGTGATCATTGTTTGTACAGCCCTCTCGCAGTGTCCGGAGCAAGTATGGTGGGTCTGACACACCGGTGTCAGTGTGTTCTTTTTTCCATTTCCAGGAGTGTATTAATTTTTTTAGAAGTGTTAACAGTAACTGTAAATGCGAGAGATTTCGTTGTAAGAACCTTTCTACATTGCAACAGATAATTAATTTACGTTAAAGTTCATTTTTGAAATTATACGGATTCCATGAGTTCAGTAAGTTTTATCTTGGCCGCACCACGGTAACAATCTAAATTCTCTCGAGCCTTGCTTTGCAATCAATAAATAGACATTAACTAAATTACATTCAGTTCAGTTAACGGCAACTATATTTTAGTCACAACGTTCAAAATGTAAAGTTGGTACATGAATAACAGCGGCCCTTCAAGAACCCGTCTCATATTTACTTATGCACGTAAGTAAAAGCGATAAGAAAAGACAATATCGCTGAGAGAAAGAATCATGCATTCTTTCTCTCAGCGATATTGTATTTTCTTATATATAATTTTTTTTATTTATAACTTAAGATAAGGCAACAACTTAACACTCGCCTGCTCTCATTATTCATCACATTTAGTTGCGACGCTAACGTATTCTTACCACATGGCTCATACGCATAACCAATGTATAGTACGACAACTGCCAAGACAAAAGAAAGAGAACAAACATTTTAATGACCGGACAGACAATTGATAATGTTGTGAAAGTAAAATAACAATGAAATTAACACCCTTAGATGCTTACAGGCGTAGACATACGTCAACGTGGACAGATGAAAATGTGTGCCCCGACTGGGACTCGAACCCGGAGTCTCCTGCTTACATGGCAGACTCTCTATCCGTCTGAGCCACCAAGAACACAGAGAAGAGCGCGACTGCAAGGACTGATCTCTGGCAGGCCTCCCGCGAAACCTACATTCTCAACGTATTGTCCCGCACTACATTCGTGGTGCCCCCGCCCATTATACTCATTACTCGCGGAGCGTTGCCGATTCCCGTGAGAGTGCGGGCACAGTTTGTGCATTTGCACAGAAGAAGCAGAAGAAGAAGATGGTCAAGTGGCCTGTGAGCCTTATATATATATATATATATATATATATATATATATATATATATATATATATATATATACTAAGATGGTATCTGTTCTTTCGGACATCCACGACGCTGTTGCTGTTTGAGGCTGCTCTTTATTGCGGTTTATGTTCTTGGACCATTTCTATTTTCCTTTTTTTTCCACTGTTCAGTACACCTTATTGGTTCAAATGGCTCTGAGCACTATGGGACTTAACTTCTTTGGTCATCAGTCCCCTAGAACTTAGAACTACTTAAACCTAACTAACCTAAGGACATCACACACATCCGTGCCCCAGGCAGGATTCGAACCTGTGACAGTAGCGGTCGCGCGGTTCCAGACTCTAGCTCCTAGAACCGCTCGGCTACTCCGGCCGGCACACTTTATTCATGCTTGATCTGTGTTCAGTTTTTGGCGGGTCATCTTACCACTAACTCTGAGCGGGGAGCGACGGGGAGCTTCCCTCGTGAGCGCACGGCCCGGTGCGGTCCCCGGCCGGCGCGCAGCCAGCCAAACAGGCGGAGCGCAGCGCAGCTAATTGAGACGACGTGTGCGGCGCTAATTGGCGCCTGGCAGTGAGGCGGCGCTCCCCTTTACGGCCGGCTGGCAGCACACGAGCCCTGGCCGGCGGAGGGCGCGTGACAGCCGCCAGTAAGGCAGCGCACTTCATGGAACGCGTCCGTCTCCAGCTGCGGCAGCCGCTTACGACGCTACCAGACGTTCTCGGAAGCGAGGGAAGACGCGCCCCTACTTAACGGGCCAGTTAGCTGCATGACGGCCGACAGCGGTGTTATGTCCAGACTACTCCCACTCAATTAATAGGCACACTGGACAAGTAATAAGTCTACTCCCAGCAGACGTCTCACTAATAGCGCCCCTGTCCCCGATAACGGCTTCTCCAGGTTTGCCGTATCCTGCAGTGGTGTAAAGTTTGGGTTTGCGTTAACTTCTGTCCACGTTCATGACGTTCAGAAGTGGGTTCCTATCTCTATTGTTCAAATTGTCAAAGATAATATATCAAAAATAACTTCTTTGGAGCGTGTTCCAACTAGCGATCTTAGAGCTCACGAGACTTTAACGTGGAACGAAGCAGTTGGTCCTATTGCGGTTAAGTTGCTGGAAATGTTTCTGTGGACAAGCTGCAGCTACATCTACATAATTACTCTGCAGTTCGCAATTAAATGACTGGCAGAGGGTTCATCGAATCACATTCAAGCTATTTTTGTGCCCCGCCACTCTCGAATAGCGTGCGGGAAAAACGAACACTTAGATCTTTCTGTGCGAGATCTGATTTCTCTCATTTTATTATGAAGACCATTCCTTCCCGTGAAGGTGAGCTCCAACAAATTATTTTCACACTCTGAGGAGAGATTTGGTGACTGAAATTTCATGAGAAGGTCCTACCGCATTGAAAAGCACCTTGTTTTAATGATTGCCACCTCAATTCACATCTCCTACCAGTGCCGCTGTCTCTCCTGTTTCGCTCTAGTACAAAACGAGGTGCCCTTCTTTTAACATTTTGAGTGTCCTCCATCAATCCTACCTGATGCGAATCCCACACCAAACTCCAGTACTCCGGAAGAGGACGTCCAAGCGTAACGTAGGCACTCTCTTTAGTAGACCTGTTGCATTGAAAAGCACCTTGTTTTAATGATTGCCACCTCAATTCACGTTACTACCCGTGCCGTTGTCTCTCCTATCTCGTGATAGTACAAAACGAGTAGCCCCTCTTTGAACATTTCGAGTGTCCTTCATCAATCCTACCTGATGCGGATCTCACATCACACACCAGTACTCCGGAAGAGAACGTACAAGCAGAATGTAGGCAGTCTCTTTAGTAGACATGTTACATTTTGTCAGTGTTTTGCCAAAAAATCGTATTCTTTCGTTTACGTTACACACAATATTATCTACGTGATCGTCACAACTTAAGTTATTCGTAATTTCAATCGCTAAGTATCGAGTTGAATTCACAGCCTTCAGATTTTTGTAATTTAATGTGTAGCCGAAATTAAACTATTGTATTAGACCCAGACGTATTTGTAAATTGAATCCAGACGATTTGTTGTCAGTTTGGGTAGCCCAATTTACTGTAATGGGTGATTGCACTGTGTGTGTATATATATATTAATAACACTACACAACGATGTCGCCAGAAGCTACAGCATTCTGTCGTATGGGTTTCTCTGATGCGCCACAATGAACAATTAATTTAAACTCGCTGGTAGATTAAACTTGTGTGCCGGACCGAGATTTGAACCTGGAGTCTTTGATTTTCATGGGCAAGTGGTATGTAATTTTTTTCCCTTTTTTAAGACGCGCACAAGATGTACTACACTAATACACATTGCAAAAATATGGACAGCTACGAAAATACCGCCATTGCATATAAACTTTCTGCCTTATCTCCCTGCACATCTTCTTCTTTCCGAAACGTTCCTGCTTATGCAAGTCGTTCACAGAGCATCTTACAAGTTTCTTTTTTCTCCCCAGTTTATCATTCAGCATCTCCACCCATTGCAGTTCTCTTCATTTCCAGTCATGCTTCACATGGTCTCTCCACCTTGTTCGTGGTCTTCCAATTGGTCTTCGTCCAGAATCTGTCCATTGTAGGGCTCTTCTCTGAAGTATTTCTCATCCAATTCTTTCAATGTGGCCAAACCTGATAAGCTTGCACATCTTTGGCCTAATACCGTTTAAATGTCGTGTTTGTAGTCTGTTGTGGGAAAAGTGCTATTATCAAATGCATCAGATTCAGAACGACATTTTCTAGATTTAATACCAGTGCTGAGCTTCGTAAATAAGCCCAGCGACACGAGAATATGCTGTAAAGTCTCTCCCTACTGATGGTGTCAGAGGCTTTGTTCAGATCGACAAAGGCCACATATGATGGCACTCTAAGTTTGCGGCACTTTTCTTGTAGCTGGCGTAAGGTGAATATCATGTCACTTGTGGATCTGCCAGCTCGAAATCCGCACTGTGACTCAGGGTAGATTGGAGCATCCAAAGTTGCCAGTCTTTTCAGGATTATCCTCGCATACGCGTTTCCACACATGCCAAAGAGAGATATTCGTCTATAGTTGTTATAATCACCTCTGTCGTCTTTTACCTTTCCGTTTCCAGAAACAGGTGTAATTATCTTCATGCAGGCTGTCTTTCAGTGAGAGAGGAGTTTCCTGTAACGCAGCCACAAAAATGGAAAGACGCAGTAGTTCTCTGTCGATTATGGCTGTTTTTTTCTGACTTCGGGGGCAGCATCTGTGGCAGTGTCACGTCCGGATAAGGTAGTTCTGACATTCGTGTTATTGAATTGCTGGTTTTGTCCATATGAGCTACTTTGTTCTTGTTATTCCCATGTGCCTCATAACCAACCTAGTATCAAGCACTGCCAGATGCTTGCTGCTCCATACACCCATAGAGGCGCAAGATGTGGGACGGACAGGTACCTTGCTGACTGGGGGCTCCCATCTTGAGGAGGGCGATAGCCACTCAATTAGCCGCAGTGGACTGTCCCACCGACTAGAGTCACCCCTGGCGCCCGCAAACCGAGCCTCAGCGCAAGGCTTAAAACTGGTAACGGCAGCTCCCTGTGTTGTTATCCGCACCTCTGCAGGCCCAGGCGGAGTGTCCTCTCCACAGGCACTGAATCACCTGGGGAGTAATTGAAAACCACTGTTTCCACAGGAGTGACTGGTCACTACGTGTAGAGTTGAGTGGATTGTAGGTGTTTCCGACTTTTTCAGGATGAGCCCTACTGTCTCCTACGTTAGTCCGGATTCATTGCCCATCCCGCGAAGCATATGCGCCGTACCAAAGCCCTCCCTCTCCGCCGCAGCTGCTGTTGGGCTAGGATCCTGCCTCAAACACCGCAGTACTGGGGTGAGAGAGACAGGAAACTGAAAGACACCCTCGGACTTCGAAACCTATTACCGCTGTGGTCGAAAATACAAGAGATGGACAAGGGAGACCGACAGGAAAGAATGGGTCTGACAGAAGTAAATGGAAGTAGTGTCAGACTCAGCTCGGGGCCCCGCGGACGCCACCCGCGAACCTCTAGATGAAGTCCCCTGGAGTAAGACGTACAGAAAAATGGCACACGTCACTGGATAGAACAACTCAACAAGTATCGATTCGTAATATGCGCCGTGGTGCAGTTGCACAGCACGCGATAGGGGGGAAGCGTGTCAGTGTCACTATATGTAGACATATTGTCCGCTCTGTCTTGTTGCCTCGAATTAATTCGCGCCTGCAGATAGGCAACCGAATCAACAGAGTTCCAAAGCGGGCTGCAGGCGTTCCACTTCCCGGCCAGCAGCAGCAGGGACAGCAGTGATCGGCACGCTTTGACATTTGCCGCGTCACAGACTGCACAGATTCAATACTTTTATGGTGAGTGAAATCTTGCAGAGATGTGCAGTCCAGTGATGTGTGTCTATTTTCTGTATTTTTTTGTAGATTTATGCAGTCGTCTTCTGGAACCCTGGAGGTACAGGGTCTGACAAAAAGACTTCCCGTATTTCAAAAAGTAATTAGAAAGAAACGAACAATCAAAGATATAGGGAAAATACTTTTATTTGTGATCAGAAAATAGTCTATTATGCCATTTTACAATATCTGGTTTTTAAAATGATGTGGGGTTATGGCGTCCTCCTGGCGAAACCCTTCCCTGACGTTGTCTATAGGTTTTCGTGACATTTTAGGTGGAATGGCAGCCGCTTCTTGCGTGATTGCCCCTTTAAGTGCTCGCAGAGTTCTGGGGCCATGTTTGTACACTTGAGCCTTGAAGGGTTCCCAAAGAAATGAATTACACGGTGATAAAGCGGGAGACCACTGGGCTAGGCGATGTCTCCTTGCGAAGAGAGAAGACGTCTAGGAAAAAACGCTCTCAACATTGCTAGAACTGCATGTGAAGATCTCTGTACAGGATTCTTCTTACATTCCACTCAGGCGATCCCAGGGCAGCTGCGTGCTTAAGTGCTGAACGCTCTGGAGACCGCTGAATAGAAGCTCTCACATGCACCACATTTTCCGGCGTTGTTACAGTTCGAGGTCGAGAAACAGAATTTCTTTTCAGTGCAGAATACGACACGCTAAAATCTGATACCCAAACTCGAATAATTTTTCTATCAAAAACGAAATCGCGTTGGCCTAGTTCGAACTGAATACGAAATGCTCGCTGAATAGTAATCACAGAGTCATCATTACGAATGGACTCCTCCACAACAAAAGCACGATGCGCACCTAGCCCAGCCACTGCGGCTATTGCAATTGGCACGTAAGGCACTATCGATAGATACTCCCTCTACGTCGGTATCCCCACCACAGCCCACACAAAAGGCCTCTCCAAATACGGGAGGTCTTTTTGCCGGACCCCGTACGAATAAATAACTGTACTTTCTCGTTATAGCGTATAACTAGGAAAGTCATAATTCTTTAAAAAAATCGAATTCCATATATAAAACCGCTTCAAACTTGTGATTACTTTACAAATAAGTTAATGTGTTAGACATTTGACGTTAAGCTTGCAGGCGAGATAAAGTTTACAAAAGGTTTGAAATTATCTTTAAAGTTTCTTGGAAGTCCTAAGGGCTCGCATTATGAAACATTGGATCAGTATAGTCAGTGTAATAAGCACTCCGTCTAAAGCAAAAGACGGTTTTTCACTTATCTCAACGTTTATGACGTCATATCTCCTGAGCTATGTGCCGTACAATGATATAATTTTGCAAGCACATTGTGTGGTATACGTGAGTACTGTCTGCAACATGTGTTGCGAATAGAGTTAGTAGGAAAGAAGTAATAAATTAAATTTTCATGCCTGATGCTGAAGTTTTATGTATGGACAGCGAAAATCTGTTAAACGATAAACTTCTTTCCTTTCACCAGTTTGTGGGGGGATTCTAGCGAATAAAAGTGTCGAAAAGGTTTGAAATCATGTGTGAAGTTGGAAGCAGCTAAGTGCTCTGTTTCTCAAATACTGGATGCATGTAGTTGGTGTGATTGGCTTGCCGTTAATTACGCTGACTCCAGACATACAAACGCTTTTCAGCCGTAATACTTGTCTTACTGTGTTATTGTAGTGACTGTGTTGTTCAAAAGAACGATGCAATGTTACTTCTGACCCGATTGCACGTTCCAAGAAACAGGCGACTGCAGCCATTATTATAAAATACATGAAATGTATTCGCAGCTGCGAATGCGAAAAACCTATCAGCTCTTTATGGGATGCAGGAACGACGACAAATGGAAGTTTTGGTGTGGCTGCGGGTTGTTCACGGATAGCCAAAGCTATTAAGGCAACCGCTCGCTTGCAGCGGGAAAGCCGGGTTTGAATCCCGGACCGACACAAATTTTGTCATCTCTCTCTTATACACATGATGGTTGTTCGTATTTGCAACTTCGAATAAATGTCATGTACCACTGTGTCAAACCTGTAACATAAGGCTAAACCTCTCAGTGAGGATATTATGATAGCATTTTAATTTTTAAAATTTGGTCAATAACTATATGAAATATGGAAAATCTATTCTGTTGTCTCTGGAAACCGTTCTAGCAATATGCAACTGAGGACGTGCATCGTAAACCTTTAACCGTGAACCGGGTTAGCTGTTTACTAATACAGATTATAATGTCACTATTGTCGTTCAGCAATGCTTTCGTTATAGAGTCCTGGATGCCACCAGCCACATAGGAGGTCGCTCAGCACGTAGTAAAATTTAAGATATAGGTGAACTTCAAACTTTCGATGAGTAATTACCCGGTCGTTAATACAATATACTCAGTAATTTGCTTGAAGTGAGTTCAGCAGAGTAATATCGTTCTAGTTGTCTGCAGTCAGAAACAGCAGAAAGAATACGCCGAAAAGCATCGAAGATAACTTGAAACGTTGGTGATACTGGATAGTAAGTTTCCGAAAATGGAAGTTATCAGCAATGTATGGTCAGAACAGAAACCTGTTTTTATTTCAGAGGTGTTCAAAAATGTGTGTGAAATCTTATGGGACTTAACTGCTAAGGTCATCAGTCCCTAAGCTTACACACTACGTAACCCAAATTATCCTAAGGACGAACACACACACCCATGCCCGAGGGAGGACTCGAACCTCCGCCGGGACCAGTCGCACAGCCCATGACTGCAGCGCCTTCAGAGGTGTGCGTGAGGGATAGTCACTTTCAGGAGCCATGAGAAGAAGTAATGATAGCACACTTACTTCCATGATTTGGGCGTAAGTGATTGGCTGTAACGTCTCAGGATGTCCATGTTTATTTTATTTTTCTAAGCTCGAACTGTAGAGTAAATAACTTAGTTATCAGAGAAAGTAAATTGAAGTTACGACATAATATCTCTCCAATATCGAGGTAATTACCAACGGAGAGTAGTACAACAAGATTGCAGGAGGAAGTTTGTGACTTCGTCGACGGAACGATGTTGATTTTTTTTAAATCGTAGCGCTTCAATTTGCTCACAAAATTTTTGTTTCCAGAATGAGGAGAAGAAGTTAGATTTCGTAAATTCGTGGTAAGATCTTATGGGACCAAACTGCTAAGGTCATCGGTCCCTAAGACTACACACTACTTAATCTGAACTTCAGCTAACTTACGCTATGGACAACACACACACCCATGCCCTTGGGTGGTCTCGAACCTCCGATGGGGGAAGACGCACGGACCTTGACAAGGCGTCTCAAACCGCGCAGGGTAGAATTCAATGTCTCGACAACATGTAGGCCATTAGTGGCGTAAATGAAGCTTAATGGAAAGAAAATAGCGTGGGAATCGGTCGTTGAGTTAGTAAAGGATCCTCTGATTTGGCGAATCTATTAGAATGGTAGAAAAAATCTTTTTCATAATACGAGGTTTGATCAGAGTCACGCCCTAACCAACCTGATGCACGATTTTGTGGTTCCTCTTAAACACTACACGCTAAATTGATTTCCCAAAATGAAAAAAGGCAATTTTTTCCCTAGAAATCCTTGACAAATATTGGCAAGCTCTACGTTTCTAATAACAGCACTATCGACGGTGTGTAAGACCGTGCAAGAAAAGAAAAAAAAGGAGACGCTGCGAAGTGGGCATGAGCACGCAGAGAGCGGTCGGGGCGCGATGAAATCTTGATCAGCGGTGGCCCGGCGGCGCGGCGGTGAAACGTATCATTACACGCCAGGTCGGGCTGCAGGAATTCCGGCCCAGAGTAATGCCGTATCGCGTTACCTCGCGGAGCTGCTTGCGTCCGCCAGTCCACACTGCTCCAATAACATGCGAGCGGGTGCGCAATTACCGCTGCAGTTTCGCGAGCGTTTCATCGACCGTCGTTATTATACACTGCTCCGACTCTAATCAAACGCCCCGCTCTTCCTGTCTTTCCATCTCGTATAGTCACGTGGATGTCTGCAAGCATTCTGAGATGTACAGCTGCCCCGGCTCCGTCCAGTCCCTGTCTCTTTGCGAATGCCGAGGGGGTTGCACAGGGATTGTGGTACTGGGTTCGTATTCGGTGTGAGCGGAATTCAGATCCACGCCTGTCCGCTCAGAGTCGCGTTTTCTGTGGTTTCACCAACTCGATTGAGTCGGAAGCCGCGACGCTTCGTCTGAAAAAGACTCGGCCCATATCCTTCATCTTATTTGCTCGTATACACTAAGCTGACAAAAGTCATGGAATAGCGATCTACAGAGATACAGATAGCGGTTGTATCGTGAACACAAGATATAAAAGGGCGGTGCATTGGCGAAGCTATCATTTGTAATCAGGTGATTCATAGTCGCAGGTCAGGAATTAACAGATGTAAGTAGGCTGTTTAGGTTTTTATGTTGGTAACGCTACGTAGCGCTCTGTATGAAAATCACTGGCTGTGCTGTGTGAAGTTTGTGGCTGTTTGGCATTGTTGGAATTTGCTATTGTAGCGTTGAGCAGTTGGCTGCTAACAGCGCGTAGCGTTGCGCAGTTGGCGGTGAGCCGCCAGCAGTGGTGGATGTGGGGAGGGAGATGGCAGAATTTTAAGAGCGGACGATCTGGACCTGTGTCCGCCAGAAAGAGTAAATTTGTAATACGGGATGTCATGAACTGATATAGATATTATGACTTTTGAACACTATTAAGGTATTGTTCTCTATCAAAATTTTTCATTTCCTCACAATGCCTATCAGTAGTTAGTGCCTTCAGTAGTTAGAATCTTTTATTCAGCTGGCAGTATTGGCGCAGGCTGCATTGCAGTCGTTTGACTAACGAAGATTTCTATGAGGTAAGTGATTCATGAAAGGTATAAGTTATCGTCAGTCAGGGCCATTCTTATGTAGGGATTTTTGAAATTCAGATTGCGTTGCGCTAAAAATATTGTGTGTCAGTTTAGTGTTGGTCAGAATAAGTAAAGAGAGAAATGTCTGGGTACGTTCAGTTCTGCTCAGCTCTTTGAAAAACAAATAATGTAAGAGGTTTATCAGCACAGTCATTCATAAATTTTTCTAAGGGGACGTTTCACAGACTTTGAAGGGGGACTGGTAGTCGGAGACTATGAGACATTCCATTTCGGAAATTGTTAGGGAATTCAATTTACGACATCTACAGTCGTAAGAGTGTGCCGAGAATACGAAATTTCAGGCATTACCTCTCACCACGGACAACTTAGTAGCGGACGGCCTCCACTTAACGACCGAGAGCAGCGGCGCTCGCGTCGAGTTGTCAGTGCTAACAGATATGCAGCACTGTGTGAAATAACCGCAGAAATCCATATGGAACATACGACGCTCGTATCTGTTACGACAGTGCGGCGAAATTTGACGTTAACGGGCTATTGGCAGCAGACGACCAACGCGAGCGCCTTTTTTGATGGCACATCACTTGCAGCGCCTCTCCTGAAGTCGTGGCCATTTCGGTTGGACCCTGGACGGCCTGGTCAGATCAGTCCCGTTTCTGTTGGTAAGAGCTGTTGGTAGGGTTCGAATGTGGTGCAGATTCCACGCTGCCTTGGATCCAAGTTGCCAATAACGCACTGTTCAAGCTGGTGGTGGCTAGATAATGGTGGGGGCTGCGTTTACATCGAACGGACTCGGTCCTCTGGTCCAACTGAACCGATCATTGACTGCAAACGGTCATGTTTGACTGCGAGGAGACCGTTTGCAGCCATGTTCCCAAATAACAATGGAATATTTACGGATGTCAATGCACCGTGTCACGTGTCACAACTGTGCGCCATTGGTTTGAACAACATTCTGGACAATTCGTGAGAATGATTTGGCCACTCAGATCGCCTGATATGAACCCCAATGAACATTTATGGGACATAATCGAGAGGTCAGTTGGTGCACAAAATCCTGTACCGGGACTACTTCCGTAATTAGGGACGGCTATAGATGCAGCACTGCTCAGTATTTCTGCAGGATGCTTCCGACGACTTAATGAGTGCATGCCATGTCAAGCTGCTGCACTTCGTTGGGTAAACGGAGCTCTGACACGGTATTAGGAGGCATGACACCTCAGTGTACACACTATCTGACCAAAAGCATATTCACACCTTTTGATGGATATTAATGCTGGGTGCGGTCTATCTTCTCCTTTATGGCTATCTGGCGATGCTTCCTATGAAGCGTCTAAAAGTGTAGGAATTGCAGCATATTCTTTTTCGAGAGCCGAACCTGTAGAAGGTAGCGATGTTAGACATTGAGGTCTGGAACAAACTAGGCGTTCCTTAACTCAGCTCAGAGGTGTCCATTGGATCCTGGTTGGGACTCTGCGCAGGCCAGTGCGTGTCAGTAATGTCATTGTCCACAGAGCATTGCCTCACAGATGCTGCTTTATGACCGGGTGCATTGCCAAGCTGATCATCATCTCCGATCTATTTCTCTACTTTACGGAGTACACAGTGTTGTAAAATGTGTTCTTACCCTTCCATAGGACCACATTCTAAACGCAAGAAAGACTCCTGTATCATAACGCTAGGGTGTACTGCATAGTTCAGTGACAAATCGATGGACTTAGTTGACTAAATCAAACGCTAGTATCAACTTTCGTCAGCCATATGGACGTAACGATGTGTTGCCTAGGTGCAGGATCATCGCTTATAGGGCTGGATTACTTTTAATATCCGAAGACCAGCTAAACTAAGACAGCAAAAAGATGGCATACACGAGCATGATTAGGAAACGTTGTCTTCAGCTTTGTGCTGCGGATACGCCTATGTCGAGGGAGACGCTTTGCGCGATCGTCCTCCTGCCGTTACAGCCTTAACGCCAGGACCATCTCTAATAACCTCGTTGTCGACGGGATCTCAAACGCCAATACTTCTTTTAACTATGTAGGCTTCCGCGGTCACAGTCAGCGACATACAAGTTTTATGAGTATTGTACCGCGTCATAACGTAAAAAGCTGTACTGGAGAAACCATCTTTTCCGCCACGATTACTGTGGCTTCTTCTGGATCTACTGATCGGTATCCCCCCTTCTAACAGCCGTGTACCGCAAGTCTCTAGAGGAACGGAAGGTTCCAAATGATTGTTAAAGAACACAGGTAGTCCCAGTCTTCAAGAAGGGTCGTCGAGCAGATGCGCCAAACTGTAGACCTATATCTCTGACGTCGATCTGTTGTAGAATTTTAGAACATGTTTTTGCAAGAGTATCATGTCGTTTCTGGAAACCCAGAATAGACTCTGTAGGAATCAACATGGATTCCAGAAACAGCGATCGTGTGAGACCCAACTCGTTTTATTTGTTCATGAGACCCAGCAAATATTAGAGACAGGCTCCCAGGTAGATGCTATTTTCCTTGACTTCCGGAAGGCGTTCGATACAGTTCCGCACTGTCGCCTGATAAACAAAGTAAGAGCCTACGGAATATCAGACCAGCTGTGTGGCTGGATTGAAGAGCTTTTAGCAAACAGAACACAGCATGTTGTTCTCAATGGAGAGACGTCTACAGACGTTAAAGTAACCTCTGGCGTGCCACAGGGAAGTGTTATGGGACCATTGCTTTTCACAATATATATAAATGACCTAGTAAATAGTGTCGGAAGTTCCATGCGGCTTTTCGCGGATGATGCTGTAGTATACAGAGAAGTTGCAGCCTTAGAAAATTGCAGCGAAATGCAGGAAGATCTGCAGCGGATAGGCACTTGGTGCAGGGAGTGGCAACTGACCCTTAACAGAGACGAATGTAATGTATTGCGAATACATAGAAAGAAGAATCCTTTATTGTATGATTATATGATAGCGGAACAAACACTGGTAGCAGTTACTTCTGTAAAATATCTGGGTGTATGTGTGCGCGACGATTTGAAGTGGAATCATCATATAAAATTAATTGTTGGTAAGGCAGGTACCAGGTTGAGATTCATTGGGAGACTCCTTAGAAAATGTAGTCCATTAACAAAGGAGGTGGCTTACAAAACACTGGTTCGACCTATACTTGAATATTGCTCATCAGTGTTGGGTCCGTACCAGACCGGGTTGACGGAGGAGATAGAGAAGATCCAAAGAAGAGCCGCGCGTTTCGTCACAGAGTTATTTGGTAACCGTGATAGCGTTACCCCTACTTATACCTCCCGTGGAGATCACGAATGTAAAATTAGAGAGATTCGAGCGCGCACGGAGGCTTTCCGACAGTCGTTCTTCCCGCCAACCATGCGCGACTGGAACAGAAAAGGGAGGTAATGACAGTGGCACGTAAAGTGCCCTCCGCCACACACCGTTGGGTGGCTTGCGGAGTATAAATATAGATGTAGATGTAGAAGTAGATATCGTAAAGCATCATAATGTAAAAAACTTTACTGGAGAAACTAACGTTTTGGCAATAGTTGCAGTGGCTTTCTTCTAGGTCTTCTGATCAGTAGACACAGAAAAAGGCCACTGTAGCCGCGGTAGAAACGTTGGTTCATCCATTATGGTTTTTTACACTAAGAACGACACTGAGGAAACTTTTAAGTGTTTAATATTCATTGCTTTAACGCCAGGAGTTCATGTCACCCCGTCGGCCCAAAACCGTTGGACCATCATCACTGTTCCCGGCCCTGGTGCGTTTGGCAGTAGAAAAACTACAGTCTCTCAGACAGACACACCACCATGATGTCTCTGGTCCCGTAACCCAAGGAGAGGAGTTGTTTGGCCCCACTGCTTTGCAGGCCTCAGACACGACTACTTCGTTACACGTCTTACGACGGTAGTACGGAAATTGCCACCATCTTTATTTGACACGAACTGGCTTCCATAACCTCGCAAGCAGTATAAACTCATGTCAGTAGCTGCTAGGTCGCATCGCAGTAGTATGCTCGTGCACATTTCAGCCGCCGTTATACAGGAGTAAGCAGCTTGCACCGCGAACTGCCTGTGCCAAGCACTCGCAGAAGCTCACGTAAGAACTGTCACGCTTCACTCCCTCTGTGTCCGTGTCCTGTACTTACCTTCGCCAACCACAATCTCTTTCTTTGGTTACTCCCAATGGTACACCTATTTTCGCCGAATGTAACTCCCTGTTTCCTGATCACCTGTTTTTTTCTTGTTTTATTGTGTTTCTTGTGTTATCACCTTTTCCTGCGGACGAATGTCTTACCGACGAGAAATCCAAAATTGTGGGCTGATGGCGTCGTGTAGTGTAACAAAGCTTCCTCGCATTTAATCTGTTCTTGGTGATCCATATACAGGGTGAGCACAAAGTTTTGCCCTGATTATAACCGTTTATTACAGAATAACCATTTGACATATTAATTTACATTTGATGCCGTAACATAGGTTAATGTTACTAGCTTTTTTTAAAGGCCACTTACGTTACTAAACTTCAACGTGTGCCCCCTTGGTAGGTCGAAGAATGTCGAGGCGGTATTCCAGTTCCCGCCAGGTGTTTCGTAACAAGTGTTCTGTCGCAGTACCCACAGTAGCTTGTATGCTAGACTTCAGTTCGTGGACGTCAGCAGCTGGTGTGACGAAGACTCTGTCCTTGATACAGCCCCAGAAAAAAGTCAAGGGGCGTAACGTCTGGAGAGCGGGATGGCCAGGGTGTTGGACCGTGTCTTCCAATCCACCGATCCGGAAATGTTTCATCCAGGAAATCACTGTGGAACAATGAACTGTTGCAAAACGTCTAAGTAAATGTTAGCAGTGATGGATTTTTCCGCGAAGAAAAACGACCCAGAAACCTTGTTATGCATGAGGTTGCACCAAACATTCACTTTTTCGCTGTCTCGCTGTAACTGTACAGTAGCATGTGGAGACGCTGAACCCCATGTACGGACATTATGCCTATTTACCATTCCACTGACATGAAATGTGGATTTGTCGGTATCCGAGTTAAGTAATCGTTGGCGCCATCAATCTTGTTGAGAATCTCAGTTGCAAATTGAGCACTTGTCACCAAATCATTCGGTTGCAAGGCCTGCACGATTTGCACTTTGTAAGCATGCAACCTAAGCCTTTCATGAAGAATCTTCATCAAACTTGCTTGCGGTATTGCAAGTCCACGTGATGCTTGACGAGTTGATTTTGACGGACTCCGTTGAAGCAACTGACGAACACGATCAACTGTTGTATCACTCACACAAGGCCTGCCCCTTCGAGGAAGATCCTCAACGCTGCCTGTTTCGTTAAACTTTGCATACCATCGCTTTATTGATTTAATGTCAGGAGGATTGCGTCTATAAGGAGCCAAAATTTACGCTGAACACTGATGGGCGATTTCGTTTCGTGGAACCAAAGTACACATTGCGCATTCTCCTATTTCTACGCCATTTCGCCAGCAACTAATGTGATATAACAGATCGCGTCGGTGTTGTGGAGCACTAGCGCCATCTATTGGTCACAACAACTAGTAACACTAACCTATGTAACGGCACCAAATGTAACTTATTATATCAAACGGTTGTTCTTTTATAAACTTTTATAATCAGGGCAAGACTTTGTGCAAATCTTGTACATTCATTTCTTCAACTGCCTGTTTGTTATCTATTGATAGTTTCCCCCACGTCTCTTTTTAATATCATTTATACTCACAACTGAAATATTTGTTGTATGAAAAGTAGAATGACGTCTCCACTGTCAACAGACAGAAGATTTACTTCTTGACAGAGAACCTTTAGTGGTCAGGTGAAATGTAATCAAGGAATCCTACAATAGCAGCGGGTATCGATATCTTCGTTTACATAAAGAAATATTCATATAAAGAACTGTTTCCATAAAAATCAGTTATTTCACGCCAAATATCGGTATTCATGTATTTAAAATAATTTTGAAATTTTCAACATAAAATTTTCTAAATTCAGTTCTATTAATTTTGCTCTGACAAAGATGTAAACTCTTTGCTTAGTATAGCATCTTTATTTTTCTTGATCTTGCAGAGACCTGACGAGAAGTGGTGGTAAATGGAATTCGAGTCATTTTGTGAGGCTGCAGTATGCAGATGTATTATTCGTTTTGTTTGTTCACCCTGTGCCGTCATAATACTTCAAGTGTTACATAATACAAGCGTTGAAAAGTTCAGGTACGTTACTTCTTTCAGTATCCTGAGAATCACCCGATTTTCACAATCCTTTCATCAGCTAATTTTCCCTGTACTAGAAGAAAACCTGCAGACGTTAGCATGCCCCTAAAGAAGACAACGAAGCTACCATAAACATAATCAGCTAGGCACAAGTTCATATTTGCATATGTTGATCCCGTTCGATGCAGATCACTTGGAAACAACTACGAACGTCCGGTCTGAGGACAAGCCACTGAATATTTCTACATATTTCTACATGACTACTCTGCAATTCACATTTAAGTGCTTGGCAGAGAGTTTATTAACCACAATCATACTATCTCTCTACTATTCCACTCCCAAACAGCGAGCGTGAAAAACGAACACCTAAACCTTTCTGTTCGAGCTCTGATTTCTCTTATTTTATTTTGATGATCATTCCTACTTATGTAGGTTGGGCTCAACAAAATATTTTCGCATTCGGAAGAGAAAGTTGGTGACTGAAATTTCGTAAAAAGGTCTCGCCGCGACGAAAAACGTCTATGCTGTAATGACTTCCATCCCAACTTGTGTATCATATCTGCCACACTCTCTCCCCTATAACGTGATAATACAAAACGAGCTGCCCTTTTTTGCACCCTTTCGATGTCCTCCGTCAATCCCACCTGGTAAGGATCCCACACCGCGCAGCAATATTCTAACAGAGGACGAACGAATGTAGTGTAAGCTGTCTCTTTAGTGGACTTGTTGCATCTTCTAAGTGTCCTGCCAATGAAACGCAGCCTTTGGCTCGTCTTCCCGACAATATTATCTATGTGGTCCTTCCAACTGAAGTTGTTCGTAATTTTAACACCCAGGTACTTAGTTGAATTGACAGCCTTGAGAATTGTACTATTTATAGAGTAATCGAATTCCAACGGATTTCTTTTGGAACTCATGTGGATCATCTCACACTTTTCATTATTTATCGTCAACTGCCACCTGACACACCATACAGCAATCTTTTCTAAATCGCTTTGCAACTGATACTGGTCTTCGGATGACCTTACTAAACGGTAAATTACAGCATCATCTGCGAACAGTCTAAGAGAACTGCTCAGATTGTCACCCAGGTCATTTACATAGATCAGGAACAGTAGAGGTTCCAGGACGCTTCCCTGGGGAACACCTGATATCACTTCAGTTTTGCACTGCAGAGAGATATTACACAAGAAACCTAATTCATTTACTTAATTTGCACACCTAAAAAAATACAGTGTTGGAATAAATGCAACTTCCCAAAGAACATTGTGCAGCGACACCAGGGTATAATATGTGCATATTGTGGGGTTGTTGTGTTAGTGATTCGTTTATCACGGTCATAGGAAATTAGATAGCACTCAAGAGGTCTGTCTGTCCAACCACTGTTTTGACGATCCAAGTTGTCAATGGGCTGAGTTTAGAGGTGACCAATGTTTGCAACATTGATTCTAGGGTATAATGACGCCCCACCGACAAGTACACTATGTGCTCAAAAGTATCCGGACACCCCCAAAAATACACGTTTTTTCTGTTAGGTGCATTGTGCTGCTACCTACTGCAAGGTACTCCACATCAGCGACCTCAGTAGTCATTAGACATCATGAGAGAGCAGAATGGGGAGCTCCGCGGAACTCACGGACTTCGAACGTGGTCAGCTAATAGGGTGTCACTTGCCATACGTCTGTACGCGAGATTTCCACACTCCTAAACATCCCTAGGTCCACTGATGTGATAGTGAAGTGGAAACGTGAAGGGACAGGTATAGCACAAAAGCGTACAGGTCGACCTCGTCTGTTGACTGACAGAGACCGCCGACAGTTGAATATGGTCGTAATGTGTAATAGGCAGACATCTATCCAGACCATCACACAGGAATTCCATACTGCATCGGGATCCACTGCAAGTACTGTGACAGTTAGGCTGGAGGTGAGAAACCTTGGATTTTATGGTCGAGTGGCTGCTCATAAGCCACACATTATCCAGGTAAATGCCAAACGATGCCTCGCTTGGTGCAAGGAGCGTAAACATTGGACGATTGAACTGTGGATAAACGTTGTGTGGAGTGACGAATCACGGTACACAATGTGGCGATCCGATGGCATGATCTGGGTACGGCGAATGCCCGGTGAACCTCATCTGCCAGTGTGTGCAGTGCCAACAGTAAAATTCAGAGGCGGTGGTGTTATGGTGTGGTCATGTTTTTCATGGAGGGGGCTTCCACCCCTTGCTGTTTTCCGTGGAACTATCACAGCACAGGACTACATTGATGTTTTAAGCACCTTCTTGCTTCCCACTGCTGAAGAGCAATTCGGGAATGGCGATTGCGTCTTTCAATACGCTGGAGCACCTCTTCTTAATGCACGGCCTGTGGCGGAGTGGTTACACAACAATAACATCCCTGTAATAGACTGGCCTGCACAGAGTCCTGACCTGAACCCTATAGAACACCTCTGGGATGTTTTGGAACGCCTTCGTGCCAGGCCTCACTGACCGACATCGATACCTCTCCACAGCGCAGCACTCCGTGAAGAATGGGCTCCCATTCTCCAAGAAACCCTCGAGCTTCTGAGTGAACGTTTGCCTGGGAGAGTGGAAGCTGTCATCAAGGCTAAGGGCGGCCAACACCATATTGAATTCCAGAATTTCCGGTGGAGGGCGCCACGAACTTATAAGTCATTTTCAGCCGGCTGTCTGGATACTTTTGATCACATAGTGTACTTACCCCCGTTGGACAGCTTCAGCCATTTGAATGGGGTCACTTGTAGGACTAGGGAAAGCTCGATGGACGGATTGGTGGACTGCCGTACATGTTGGCCGCAATCTGTTGGTGATGTGTCACTGCTTTCAACACTGGTTTGTGGAACATACCCACATATGAAGATCGGCTCCTAGATGTCCGCATAGAATAGACGCACGTCAAGAGTAACGCACTGGACGAGCAGCGCTGGTCGACTGAACAACATTCAGGGACGAAATCCGGGTACATGTAGCACCTACCGTGTCAACAGCAACAAACGGGAACTGTTTGCTAGTTGTAGCACTAAGATCACATGTGCCTCTGGTCAGGCTACCACTCAACTCAAGTCGTGCGACTAGGGCCTCCCGTCGGGTTGATCGTTCTCCGGGTGCAAGTCTTTCGATTTGACGCCATTTCGGCGACTTGCGCGTCGATGAGGATTTCATGATGACGATTAGCGCAAAACAGTACCCAGTCCCTAAGCGGAGAAAGTCTCTGACGTAGTCGGGAATCGAACCCGGGCCCTTAAGATTGACATTCTGTCGTGCTGACCACTCAGCTACTGGGGGCGGAGAGGCTACCACTGACACCACAGCACCGCCAGCCACTGTTACTCTCGTGTAGTGAAGAAGTATACTGGAGAGTGAACTGGTACTCTGTTGTCTTGAGTGATGAGAATAGGTTCTGTCTATATCCAAGTGTTGGACGTAGATGTGTATGGCGTAGTCCTGGTGAGCTGCCTGTTGCAGAGGAGATTCACCCACGACAAATTGGTCTCATCCCATGCTTCGTGTTGTGGGGGCCTAGGTTGCAAGTCGTGGTCGCATTCGGTGTTTCTGCAGGGTAAAATAACTTGTGCCCACTACACTGCAATGACGGTTATCCCTGTGCTACAAGCACTTGTTCTACAGGGAGATGATGTGCTTTTCCAACAGGACAACTGTGTCTACATGCGGCTACTGCGATGCAGCCTACTGTTCGTCGTCTACAACTATTACTCGAACCAGCAGGCATACTCGTTGTCAAGACTCAACAAGAACCATTGCTGAATTCCAAAAAAAGGTGTAAGATGCTTGGGGCAAGATGTCACTTGGCACCTTTTGATGCTAGATTAAGTGACCTTGTCCTTGCATTTATTCCGGAGATGCACCTAGGGTTATTTATTTGCCAGTGTGTTATTTGTTTGTAGCTTCCCTCGTGTCCCTTTTTAATATCGTTTGTTCTGGTAACGGAAGTACCTATAGCAGGAAGACAAGTCCGATGTCTCCCCGGTCAGTAGACACAAGATTTGCAAGTAGGAATTCTTTCACCTGCTAATAGGGAAATTGTAACAGTCAAGAATACTGATTTCTCTACTTAATTAGTATACCTTCAAAAATATCAGTGTGCTACAACCTAATGTACTGATGTATATATGCAGACTGAAGCGACGAATCAAAATTTGTACCTACATCTGGTTTCAGATATAGGTCTCTCGCTCACTTGCCAGGTGCGCTAACCACTGTCCCACCCTGGAACAGTGGCTATGCACAGCTGCACTCAGTACCGCAGCGCGCCTCTCTCCTCAATCCGAACTGCCATTCACACCTCAGCCCAGGCTCTCCAAGTATATTGGAACAGGACCCCAGCGTCAAACGAAACGGGGTTTCCTACCTGAAACCCAGGCATTGGCCCTTTAATCTAATGAAACTACGCAGAAGAGTAAAAAGAAACTGGTACAACTGCCAAATATCGTGTAGATACCCCCGCGAGCATGCAGAAGTGCCGCAACACGACGTGGTATGAACTCGACTAATGTCTGAAGTAGTACTGGAGGGAATTGACTCCATGAATCCTGCAGGGCTGTCCATAAATCCGTAAGAGTTCGGGGGGAGGGGTGGGGCTGAATCCCAGAAATGCTTAACAATGCTCATGTCCGGCGAGTTTGGTGGCCAGCGGAAGTATTTAATCTCAGGAGAGTGTTCTTGGAGCCACTCTGTAGCAATTCAGGACAAGTGGGATGTCGCATTGTCCTGCTGGAATTGGCCAAGTGCGTCGGAATGTACAATGGACGTGAATGGATGCATGTGATCACATAGGCTGCTTATCTACGTGTCACCTGTCAGAGTCGTATCTAGACGTATCACGGGTCGCATAACATTCCAACTGCCTCCACCACCTTGAACAGTAACATTCAGACATGCAGGGTCCATGGATCATGAGGTTGTCTCCATACCCCTACACGTCCATCCGCTCGATACACTTTGAGACGAAACTCGTCGGATCAGGCAACATGCTTCCAGTTATCAACAGTTCAATATCGGTGTTGACGGATTCAGGCGAGGCGTAAAGCTCTGTGTCGTGCAGTCATCGAGGATACACGAGCGGGCCTTCGGCTCCGAAAGACCATGTCGATGATTTTTCGTTGAATGGTTCGCACACTGACACTTGTTGCTGCCCTGCATTAAAATCTGCAGCAATTTGCGGAAGGGTTGCACTTCTTTCAGGTTCAGCGATTCTCTTCACTCGTCGTTGGTCCCGTTCTTGCAGGATGTTTTTCCGGCCGTAGCGATGTCGGAGATTCGATGTTTCACTGGATTCCGGAAATTCACGGTACACTCATGAAATGGTCGTACAGGAAAATCCCCACTTCATGGCTACCTCGGAGACGCCTTGTCCCATCGCTCGTGCGCCGACAGTAGCACCACGTTCACACTCATTTAAAATATTGATAGCGTACCATTGTAGCAGAAGTAAGCGATCTAACAACTGCGTCAGACACTCGTGTTATATAGTCGTTGCCGACCGCAGCGCCAGCTTCTGCGTGTTTACATATCTCTGTATTTGAATACCATGCCTACACCAGTTCCTTTGGGTCTTCAGTGTATATGCATCCAGAGTCTCAGGATGCACAGACAGAAGCGACTAATGAAAATGTATGTCAAGACCAGGATGCGAACCTCGGTCTGCCACTCACGACGCCACCCTGGCACAGCGGCTTTGCACAACAGTACTGACTACTCTAATTGGACCCTCCCCTCATACCGCATTCCTATTCACAGTTCAGTCCACTTGGTATTCTCCCTAAAGTCCAACAGCTTCGCAGAGGTTCTCCAGCTGCACCGGTATAGCACCTCAACATCGAACGAATCAGGGGATTTTGCATGAAAGCCAGGCATAGGTGCCGGCCGGGTGGCCGAGCGACCGTCGCTCAGAACGTATTGTTACATTTAGTGAAACTGATATTTTAGTGATAAAACATTTATGTATACAAATTTTCTGGAAGTGAAGAATAGAAATATCTTGTTTTTGGAAAAGGAGGTAAACTTCATTGTCGTTGCGGTCTATCAATCGACAGAATTGCAAGTGTACAAAGTTCACTAAACTACAGGAAAAGAAATGCATTCTCCATAGTTTTCATTCAATAAGTAACAAACTCACATAATTTCTTAATTACAGTAATTGGATTATGTTCTTGTACAATAGTATGGAGCTGAACGCCACCAACCAATTTTGATGTAGCAGGACGTGTAGTTTGAAGGAAGTTCGTGTGCTAAACGATCTCCTTTTCTCACGAAAAGCAGACTGCTGTTTGATCTTCTTTACTGACAACAGTGGCCCCTTAGGTATGAAAAGCTACGAAAACTTGGGCTCACAGCTATCCGCAATACAGCCAAGTAACTAACAGAGTCGCATTTTAAACCATAAAGAACAATAACTTCCTCCAAATTGTAATACGTCACCAACCGGTGCAGAAGCTGATGATTCAAGGAGGCAGCAACCAAAATTCAGGTACGAGTTACGACTTAAAGTAAAAATCTCAATCAAAAATCAATCTCTCTCTCCAAACACATATATAAATATTCATATTATTAAAAAGAAAAAAGTCATTTTTATAGACTGGGACAGTGGGAATTCTAAATGAGATGAGGTGTGAATGGGAATTTGGACTGAGAAGGTAGATGTACTAGGATAGTCTGTGCATTTGTGTAAAGCTACTGTGTCAGGGTGGCATAGTGGTTAACGCACCTGCCTGGTGAGTAGGAGACCCGGGCTCGACTCTCGGCGTTGGCGCAAAATTTAAATTCGTCGCTTCATTCTCCATATAAACATCACAGGTGTCTGAGACTTGAGAAAGTCTCTGGGACCACATAGTTTCAACTGGCAATGTGAAGAGGATTTTATACAATGGCCGCTATCGACAGGGGATCTCAAGTTGATTCCGTATTTCTAGATTTCCGGAAAGCTTTTGACACCGTTCCTCACAAGCGACTTCTAATCAAGCTGCGGAGCTATGGGGTATCGTCTCAGTTGTGCGACTGGATTCGTGGTTTCCTGTCAGGAAGGTCGCAGTTCGTAGTAATAGACGGCAAATCATCGAGTAAAACTGAAGTGATATCAGGTGTTCCCCAGGGAAGCGTCCTGGGACCTCTACTGTTCCTGATCTATATAAATGACCTGGGTGACAATCTGAGCAGTTCTCTTAGACTGTTCGCAGATGATGCTGTAATTTACCGTCTAGTAAGGTCATCCGAAGACCAGTATCAGTTGCAAAGCGATTTAGAAAAGATTGCTGTATGGTGTGTCAGGTGGCAGTTGACGCTAAATAACGAAAAGTGTGAGATGACCCACATGAGTTCCAAAAGAAATCCGTTGGAATTCGATTACTCGATAAATAGTACAATTCTCAAGGCTGTCAATTCAACGAAGTACCTGGGTGTTAAAATTACGAACAACTTCAGTTGGAAGGACCACATAGATAATATTGTCGGGAAGGCGAGCCAAAGGTTGAGTTTCATTGGCAGGACACTTAGAAGATGCAACAAGTCCACTAAAGAGACAGCTTACACTACACTCGTTCGTCCTCTGTTAGAATATTGCGGCGCGGTGTGGGATCCTTACCAGGTGGGATTGACGGAGGACATCGAAAGGGTGCAAAAAAGGGCAGCTCGTTTTGTATTATCACGTTATAGGGGAGAGAGTGTGGCAGATATGATACACGAGTTGGGATGGAAGTCATTACAGCATAGACGTTTTTCGTCGCGGCGAGACCTGTTTACGAAATTTCAGTCACCAACTTTCTCTTCCGAATGCGAAAATATTTTGTTGAGCCCAACCTACATAGGTAGGCCAGAATGAGATTTTCACTCTGCAGCGGAGTGTGCGCTGATATGAAACTTCCTGGCAGATTAAAACTGTGTGCCCGACCGAGACTCGAACTCGGGACCTTTGCCTTTCGCGGGCAAGTGCTCTACCAACTGAGCTACCGAAGCACGACTCACGCCCGGTACTCACAGCTTTACTTCTGCCAGTATCCGTCTCCTACCTTCCAAACTTTACAGAAGCTCTTCTGCGAACCATGCAGAACTAGCACTCCTGAAAGAAAGGATACTGCGGAGACATGGCTTAGCCACAGCGTGGGGGATGTTTCCAGAATGAGATTTTCACTCTGCAGCGGCAGATATGAATCTTCCTGGCAGATTAAAACTGTGTGCCCGACCGAGACTCGAACTCGGGACCTTTGCCTTTCGCGGGCAAGTTTCATATCAGCGCACACTCCGCTGCAGAGTGAAAATCTCATTCTGGAAACATCCCCTAGGCTGTGGCTAAGCCATGTCTTCGCAATACCCTTTCTTTCAGGAGTGCTAGTTCTGCATGGTTCGCAGAAGAGCTTCTGTAAAGTTTGGAAGGTAGGAGACGGATACTGGCAGAATTAAAGCTGTGAGTACCGGGCGTGAGTCGTGCTTCGGTAGCTCAGTTGGTAGAGCACTTGCCCGCGAAAGGCAAACGTCCCGAGTTCGAGTCTCGGTCGGGCACACAGTTTTAATCTGCCAGGAAGTTTTACATAGGTAGGAATGATCATTAAAATAAAATAAGAGAAATCAGAGCTCGAACAGAAAGGTTTAGGTGTTCGTTTTTCCCGCTCGCTGTTCGGGAGTGGAATAGTAGAGAGATAGTATGATTGTGGTTCGATGAACCCTCTGCCAAGCACTTTAATGTGAATTGCAGAGTAGTCATGTAGATGTAGATGAAGAAAAGCGCTGGCTACGCAGCAGAAACTCAAGGGACTGCGAAGTGGTTACAAGGATCCGGAAACCGCAGGTGCCCGCATGGTACAGTTTGGAGTCCGCCGCCGGCGCCGTCCTCAGAGCTGGTCTGCTGTGTCGTGTTCCAGCCTCCTCGCGCGGCCGCCTGCCCACGCAGGGGGCCCTCCGTGGTGTTGCGTGGCGCACCTCGTCCGCTGCCCGAGTGGCCCCGAATTACAGTAATCACGGGCCGGTACGATTCCTGATGCCGCACGTTTCCTCAGCAATTTAGCCGCTCAATTTGCGTGTGTGCGCACGTACCTCTGCTATCGGCCGCCGAACTGAGAGGACCGGCCGTCCGGGCCCGTCTCGGCGGCGGCTAGCGCCGGGACCTGTCTTTTGTAATCACGTGCCATTATGTTCGGACGTAATAAAAATCCGTTTCTCCCTCTCATTGTCGGCGCGGTGCTGTTCGGGCCGGCGACGGCCAGGAATTTAATGACGTTTAAAGGCAAATTGTCGAATTCTTTGCGCGCCGCTCACTTTCTTCGTTTTTTTCCACTTTGCTTCTCTCTCCCTTTTCACGTACCGGCCGCACGGTTAAGCAACGCCTTTTCGGTTACTCGTTATTTACGGATGGAACCTGTGGCGCTAAAATACTGTATGTTCTACCTGTCACAGTCTAGATTTATGTTCCCGCACAGCGATTGCATCTCGTGCGCGTTCGTCGAAGGGGCGCACTTTTATTTATATGCGGCTCGCATCGCGTTTACGACTACGTTCAGAATGATCTCCAACGAGCTCAGACCGATTAATGATAGTTAATGGTGATCTATTTGCTCCCTTCAAATTCCTATGTTTCAGAATACCAACAATCGTTTTCGAATGAGCGGTAGGCGACGGAAATACACTCAACTACAAAAAAGAATAACTACCGACCACGAACGAATTATCCAAATGGGACGGAAATCTGTAGATTTGGTGTAAAAAATTTGGAAATTTGTAGTAAGGACTTATGGGACCAAATTGCTGAGGTTATCGGTCCCTAAGCTTGCACACAACCTTTTTTTTCACGCTACTTAAACTAACTTTAACCAACTTACACCAAGGACAACAGACACATCCATGCCCGAGAGAGGATTCGAATCTCCGACGGGGGAGCCGCGCGGAGCGTGACAAGGAGCCTTAAACTGCGCGGCTACCCTGCGTGGCAGATGTGTTCATCAACAGAGATACAATTACAGAAAATGTGGATGATTTATTGAAGAGAAAGAGCCTCACAAATTGAGTAAGTCAGTAACTTGTTAGTCCCTCTATGGTTCTTATGCAAGCAATTATATGGCTCGGCATTGATTGAGAGAGTTCTTGGACGTCCTCCTGAGGCATATCGTGCCAAATGCTGTCCAACTGCCGCCTTTGATTGTCAAATACGGTTGGAGGGCCCTGCCGCCATAAAGTTCCAAACGTTCTCAGTTAGGGAGAGATCTGGCGACCTTGCTGGCCGAGGGAGGGCTTGGAAAGCACGAAGACAAACAGTAGAAAATTTTTCCCAGTACGGGCGAGCGTTATCTTGTTGAAAAATGGCGTCCTATTAAGGACAACAAAACAGGTCGTAGAATATCATCGACGTACCGCTGTGCTATAAGGATGCTGCGTATTACGAGCAAAGAAATCATGATATGAAAAGACATGGCACCCCTGACAGTCACTCCTTGTTGTTAATATTAATGAACCTCTGCAACAGCCGTGTGACTGCGATAAAGGCTAGAAGTTTCGGCATTCCACTCTGCCATCTTCAGGCAGATAATGTCATGTAGTACCCTAAATCCCTGGGTGTCATGGATTCAATCATATCACTAGTGCTTCATTCGAAGACTTGACAGCAACTCAAGTGTTCGAATGAAGCACTAGTGATAGGATTCAGTGCCCGACATCCAGGGATTTATGGCACTACATGACATTATCCTTTATTTGGAGAGAGGCGCATGGGGCCTGAAGATAGCAGAGTGGAATGCCGAAACTGGTAGCCTTCAAAGTAAAATAAAATAACATCTCAATCACACGGCTGTTGGAGAAATTCATTGATATTTACAAGTACTTAAGCAGCCGATTCCCCTGTCCATGGTGGATGAACCGAGATCACTGATGGTTGTCGACCGTATGTCGAGCGACACCAAGGTTCATATCTCACCGCTGTCCGGGTCGTCTCTAGACAAGTCTTCGGCCTGGAATATCACTGACTGAAGTGGAATTGCCGGCCGCGATGGTCTAGCGGTTCAGGCGCTCAGTCCGGAATCGCGCGACTACTACGGTCGCAGGTTCGAATCCTGCCTCGAGCATGGATGTGTGAGATGTCCTTAGGTTAGTTAGGTTTAAGTAGTTCTAAGTTCTAGGGGACTGATGACCACAGATGTTAAGTCCCATAGTGCTCAGAGCCATTTGAACCATTTTGAAGTGGAATTGTCTTCAGTCTTGGGTCCCGCTTCGAACTGAGTCCCTTGACCAGCGAAGAGATGTGTGGAGACGCCCCGGGCAGTGGTGGGATACCAGCCTGACTCTCGCCCCTCATACGGCCTAACAGCCATGAGTGCCACTTCATTTCATAGCAGGACCATTGTGGTTGTCACCCGCGGTATGTCGATGATGATCTGCGCCCCGTTTTGCTTCCTTTCATGGTAAGCCATCTTGGCATTACGTTTCAGCAAGCTAGTACACTTTCACAAACGGCGAGAGCTTCTACTGTTTGTCTTTGCGCTTACGAAGCCCTATCTGGCTAGCAGATGTCACCAGATCTTCCGCCAATTGAGAAGGTTTGCGCCAGCCAACCATCCCAGGAGTCTGACGATTTAACGCGTCAATTGGACAGGATTTGACACGTTATCCAACAGGTCTGTCACTCAAGCCGATTAACTGCTTGCATAAGGGCCAGAGGTGGACCAGCGAGTTACTGACTCGTTCAGTTTGTGAAGCTCTGTCTCTCAAACAAATCATCCACATTTTCTGTAATTTTAATCATTTGTTTGACTGTATATGTTAATCACATCTGCCGAATTCCGTCCCATTCGTGGTGCGTCGTTAATTTCCTTTTTTTTCAAAGCGAGGTGACCTCGGTCGAAGCAAATCGAAACACTGTCAAAACCTTTGCAAAATAATTTCTTGGCACAAAAGCTGAATGTGACTTTTAAAAAGCTAGCAGACCATCCTGTCCTTGGAAAAAACGCGACATTAATAACAGCACATGGGTTCAGTTATGATCATGTGTATCTAGATCATAGTTATATACGGTACTGCATCGAACTTAGAGAATGCAGAAAAGTACCCGATTCATACGTACGGTAATATGCTAATAGGGTGAAATTTAGGTATGACGGCTTGTATTATATTAGTTCATATTAAAGTATACCTCATTCTTCTCTTCCTCCTCATGTACTTTTGACGTTGTACTCAAGCTGTGGCAAATTTAGTTTATTTAACTTTGAGGACGATTGCCTTTCCTGTCGCCTACTTGTCACCACCGATTCCATGCAAATTTATTTTATATGTTGGACTTGGCCAAATATGAAATTGTGAGAAGTGGGAACTCCACATGGGCAAGCAACTAGAAAAATTTCGTCAGGTACGAGCCGGAGTTACGACCTGAGGGTTCCGTAAACGATTAATTATGTATGTAGACAGTTCATCCATTCCAGAAATCACGGCGACTTTTGACTGATATCGGCACTGATGCCGGTATCGATACCTGGAATTCCAGGACTTTTGAAAACGTTTTAATTTCAAGTTCGAAGTCGGATAACAAACGACAAAAGAAATATATTTTTCGTGTGATATAATTATAGACAAACAATTTTCTTATTTTTTCCTTTACTTGTGCTGTGAAGCCTCGCTTCATGCCAAATTTCATGATTCTAGCTGAACGGGAAGTACCCTATAGGCTTTAATGAGTGACTGTGCGAGTGTCAAAATATTCGACTTAAATATCCGTATCTTTTTGTCGCACTGACTTAGAATCTTAATCCTTTTACTCCACCAAACGACCATAGATCTCAGTATATAACATAAATTTCAACTTCATACGCCTACCGCTTTTTCACACAAAGTGAATAGGCGGAGACAGTCTGATAACAAATAACAAAATTTATTTTTTTTATTTATGTAATTACACGTCAAGTTACGTAGGACCAAATTGAGGAGCAAATCTCCAAGGTCATGGAACGTGTCAGTACATGAAATAGTAATAACAGATAAAAATTAAATGTTTATGAACCCGAAAAAACTCCATCCATAAGTTTAAGTAAACGCAATCAACAATATGGCAAGAATCAACTTAATTTTTCAAGGAACTCCTCGACAGAATAGGAGTGACCCAAGAGGAAACTCTTCAGTTTCGATTTCAGAGCACGTGGATTACTGCTAAGATTTTTGAATTCGAGTGGTAGATTGCGGAAAATGGATGCAGTAGTATAATGCACACCTTTCCGCACAAGAGTTAAGGAAGTCCGATCCAAATGCTGGTTTGATTTCTGCCGAGTATTAAATAAGTGAAAGCAGCTTATTCGTGGGAATAAGCTAATATTGATAACAAGAAATGACAGTAAGGAATATATGTATTGAGAGGCCAATGTCAAAATTCCTAGACTCGTGAACAGGGGTCGACAAGAGGTTCGCGAACTCACACCACTTATTGCCCGAACCTCCCGTTTCTGAGTAAAAAATATCCTTTTAGAACAGGAAGAATTACCTCAAAATACAATACCATACGACATAAGCGAATGAAAATAAGCAAAGTAGACTAAGTTTTGTGTCGAACGGTCACTCATTTTAGATACCGTTCGAATAGTAAAAATGGTAGCATTAAGTCTTTGAACAAGATCCTGAACATGGGGTTTCCACGGCAATTTACTATTTATCTGAACACCTAGAAATCTGAACTGTTCAGTTTCACTAATCATATGCCAATTCAGTCAAATGAAAACTTTAGGTTTTGTTGATTTGTGTATTAGAAACTTTAAAAACTGAATCTTACTATGATTTAGCGTTAGTTTATTTTCCACAAGCCATGAACTTAGGGCATGAACTGTACTATTTGAAACCGAGCCAGTGTTGCACACAACATCCTTTACTACCAAGCTAGTGTCATCAGCAAACATAAATACTCTAATTTACCCGTAATACTAGAGGGGCATATCATTTATATAAACAAGGAACAGGAGTGGACCCAACACTGATCCCTGGGGCACCCCCCACTTGACAGTACCCCACTCATACCCCATACCACAACCATTCTCAACATTGTGAATAAAGATTTTTTTCTGTCAGATGCTAAAGTAAGAGGTGAACCAATTGTGAGCTACTTCCTGTATTCCGTAATGGTCCAACTTCTGGAGCAATATTTTGTGATCAACACAATCAAACGCTTAGTTAAATCAAAAAGTATGCCTAGCGTTCGAAATATTTTGTTTAACCCATCCAGTACCTCACAGAGAAAAGAGAGTATAGCATTTTCAGTTTTTAAACAACTTCTAAAGCCGAACTGCACATTTGATAGCAAATAGTGTGAGATAAAATGATTAATTATCCTTACATACAAGCCCTTTTCAATAACTTTAGCGAACACTGATGGCATAGAAATAGGTCTAAAATTGTCTACATTATCCCTTTCTCCCTTTTTATAAAGCGACTTTACTACTGAGGACTTTAATCGTTCAGGAAACTGATTATTCCTAAAGGAAAAATTCCAAATATGGCTAAATATAGTTCTAACAGGTGCAGAACAGTACTTTAATATTCTCCTAGGTACTCCGTCGTAACCATGAAAGTCCTTAGTCTTCAGTGATTTAATTATTGAGTCTCTCCCTTGTCTGTATCACAGAGGAGTATTTCAGACATCAATCTCGGAAGGCATCTGCCAAGAAAGTTATATGATTCCCTGTAGAATCTAAATTTTTATTTAATTCATCATGAATTCTCAGAAAATGATTGATGAATACTGTACATATATCTGATTTATCAGTAACAAATATTTTTACTACCAACTGACTTTATATCGTCGACCTTGTGCTGCTGATCAGGCACTTCTCTTACAGTTGACCATATGGTTTTAATTTTATACTGTAAATTAGCTATCCTATTTGCATACCACATACTCTTTACCTTCCTAATAACATTTTAAGCACCTTACAGTACTGTTTGTAACGGGCTACTCTAGCTTGATTGTGACTACTCCTAACATTTTGATGTAATTCCCACTTTCTTCTACATGATACCCTTATCCCACTAGTCAGCCACCTGGGCTGCCTATTAGTACTAGTACCCCGTTGTTCTAATGGAAAGCAACTCTCAAACAGCATGAGAAATGTGTTAAGGAAAGCATTATATTTATCATCTATGTTGTTGGCATTATAAATGTCCTGCCACTCTTGTTCCTTGACAAGGTTTAAAAAATTATCTGTTGCTGTTGGATTAACTTTCCTACGTAGTTTGTAATTATATGTGACATTTGTTTGAGTACAAAAGCCTTTTAGTGTTAAAAATTGTGCATCATGGTCTGACAGGCCATTCACGCTTTTACTAAAAGAGTGCCCATCTAGTAATGAAGAATGAATAGAAATATTGTCTATGGCTGTGCTACTGTTCCCCTGAACCCTAGTTGGAAAAAACCCAGTCTGCATCAGATCATATGAATTTAGGAAATCTACCTACATCCTTTTTCTTGCACCATCATATACAAAATTTATATTGAAGTCGCCACATATAACCAATTTCTGGTACTTCCTACAAACTGAATCGAGAACCCTCTCTAGCTTGAGCAGAAATGCTCTGAAGTCAGAGTTACGGGACCTATAAACTACAGCCACACAAAGCATGAAAAGGAGAGGCGAAAGGAAATTTGGGACTATAAATAAATTTACAGGAAGGCATTGTAAGGCGCCCACGAGAACTTCGTATATATATACACGAAGTTCTCGTGGGCGCCTTTTAGTATATATATATATATATATATATATATATATATATATATATATATATATATATATATATATATATGGAGTGATATTAATTGTAAAAATAAGGGACGAAGTAATTATTCCGGCATCTTGCACATGTTACAATCGTCGCAATTTTACAATTACATGGTTATTTCAAAGTCTCTGTAGAAAACATATTGGGTTTACATTCATAAAAGTTTCACTCTTATCACACAGTTTAGCACCAAACCGCTTTCGCCAAATACTGGCGAGGATAGCCGGCGGTGTACAATGGAATGTACACTCTACGAAAGAAAGGAAAGGAAAAAGAATGACGCACTACGAAGGAAGCATCCGAATGTGACGGAAATCAGTACACATGACGTACTTGCGCAGACAAACGTATGATTACATTGATAAAGATTGGATGATTTACTCGAGAGAAAGAGTTTCGCAAATTGAGCAAGTCAGTAGCACGTTGGTCCACCTCTGGCTCATATGGAAGCAGGTATTCGGCTTGGCATTGACTAACTGTTGTTGAGTGTCTTCTTCAAGGATATCGTGCCAAATTCCGTCAAAATACCGAGCTGGTTGGAGAATCCCTTTCCATAATGCCCCAAACGTTCTCAATTGGGGAAAGAGCCGGGGACGTAGCTGGTCAAGGTATTGTTTGTAAAGCTCGAACCCATGCAGTAGAAACTATCGCCATGTGCACGCGGGAATCATCTTATTGAAAGGTAAACCCAGGATGACTTGCCATGAAGAGCAACAAAATGGGGCTTAGAATGTCATCGACGTTCCGTTGTGGTCCACGAGTGCCGCGGATGACAGTCAATGGCCTCCTGCAACGAAAAGAAATGTCATCCCAGACAGACACTCTTGGTTGTCGGGCTGTATGGTGGGTGACAGTCTGGTTGCTGTCCCGCCACTGCCAGGGCGTCTCTAGACACCTCTTTGGCCTGGAATCTCATCGAATGGAGTAGAATTGTCTTCAGTGATGAATTCCGCGTCGAATTGTGCCCTGATGGCCACAGAAGATACTAGACATCCAGTAGCAAATGTCTTATAAGCTGGGGTGCGGAGGACTGCTAACGAAAGGCGCTAGTGTCCGCCAAACGCAGAACATTCGACTTTGGGACGGTTGCTGGAGATCGATATCGTGCAGGCGGAAAGAGAAATCCCAGCTAAGCCTACTGAGTGTGTAAGACATACGGACATTGGTCCATCTTTAGTTTTCCCATAGTGGCAGAGAGCACATCAGAGGTGAAGGGAAGCTGCTTCATTGGCCGAGGAGAGAGACAGAAATAATGAGAAATGGCTTTTTTCAGAGGAGTGTAGTCGACAGTAAAGCATTGGTCAACCAAGTAAAACATAGTCCGGGAGAGGGGGACCTGTGCTCTCTGAGCAGTATTTTCACCAGTCGGAGATCGGAAGATTCAGAGCCCACACAATAAAATTAAGCCTGCATCGAAAAACACGGCACAGTTAGGTTTCCTTGTCAGATGCTATCACCCAAAGAGAGCAAAGAAACGGATCGACACAACTAACACTCGCAGGAAGACGTTTCTCCACAGCTGCTCTGCTGCCGTCTGGGGGACTTAGAATAAAATTGTCCAGTAGGAGAGGGCCACTGAGTGAAGTAGCAGTACTTCACTAACTGACACCTACACTAAGGTGAGATGGAACCGGTACTGCGCGAGATATAGGGAACTTCAAATCAATATGTTGCCTTACAAAGTCATGAACAGTTTGCATCCAAAACTCCTATACCCACCGGCAATGTACCCTGTAGCTAGATACGCCACAGATTGCCGCCTCTTCTACTCTGCAGAGCAGGCAAGCCTCCGGCCTCCACGTGCTCTCATGAGGAGCGGACACCCAACGGCTTGTCGTCTATTCGTTGTTTCGCCTTCAACCACTTTCCATAGATTCCTACGGCAGTAGCTCTTGAACAACTTACGAGCTTCGTACTTTCCGAGGTGCTCATTCCGAAGCCCCGGGCCATAACAATATGGCCTTAATGAAAGTCGCTTTTGTCAGTGAATTTCCCCATTTGCGACCTCCGATGTTAAGTACCATAGTGCTTAGAGCCGTTTGAACCTTAAGTTTTGCACATCATGTAGTACGTTCTTTAAACAAACGTCATGAACGGGCGAAGAAAAATTTTAATTTTGAATATACGAAGTGCAGTCGTAAAGTTGTAATCATGGTTTGAAAAAATGGTTACATGCTTAACGTTTAGTTGTTTGTAGATTGAAATTCCTGCACCACAGTAGCGTAGGACGCCAGTAGACGAGCCAAAACAAAAGGCGCAGTTGACTTATAAATATGCAGAATCTTGGGCTGAATTTATTCACTCTGACCCAGTGACAAAGGAGCAAAGAAACCAAGGAGACGAGGCGATTCTAGAAGTTTAAAGTTACCTGAATAACTAAAATGCAGACGTCTGTAATCAAGGTCTCCACCAAGTCATTCATCGCTGGCAAAAGTGTGTCGCGTTGAAGGCTGAAAATGTGGAACAGTGCTAACACCATCACCAGTTTTTATTGTCTTAGCTTGATTTTTTTGAAACGTTGGTTATAACTTTAAAACTGCCCCTCGTATGAACATCTCCCGCGTCTCTCACAAGACGTCCTCCCAAATTCTCGAAGCTACACGGATACTATGCCAACTTGAGGCAGGTTGATTACACGGTGTTTAGAACTCATAATGCTACGTATGTGAGCCTGGAATCTTGGTTGGTGTACTATGTATTTTGCTGAAGTCCGGTTCAGTTCGTAATTTGTGTTATTTTAAAAGGGATCATATTTCCAATGACGGATCAACTTTACAGACATTCGTAATTATTCGCGAAACTGAATGTAATCAGTTGATAAATTATAAATCTGGTACTTAACTCATTACATTTAACATCATTGTCTTATTCAGGGACCGATTGTTGTTTCGAGTTTTTACTGTACAAAAAATGTGGAACTTTCCAAAATTGTAGGAGCTCAATTGGTGACTGACTTTTAAGTAAGAAAAGGTCATCCATTTCAGCTTTCGTATCTTTCGAACACTCAAACAATTTCTTCACAACAATCATTCAGCTGCCGCAGTAATATAATTTCCACCTGCTCACATGAGCCATAAAATTCCAACTACTTGCCGCGACTGCACAAGCATGATTGACTTTTTAAAGAAAAAAAATGTTCAAATGTATTTGAAATATTATGGGACTTAACTGCTAATGTCATCAGTCCCTAAGATTACACACTACTTAACCTAAATTATCCTAAGGACAAACACACACACCCATGCCCGAGGGAGGACTCGAACCTCCGCTGGGACAAGCCAGACAGCCCATGGCTGCAGCGCCATAGACCGCTCTGCTTGACTTCTTCGTCACCCTTTTCCTTCAAGGGAAAGAGATCGGTGACATTGTAATTGTAGGCAAAAAATGTAATCATTTAAATTACTGCAAAGGAAGTATTTAAATTGAATTTACAGATACTTTTCACGTAAATATAATTTAATAAAAACATTGTTTTAAATAACTTACATAGTCGTGCTTCTTGTTATTGAGCTTCAAAATCATTCTACTCGTATCGAAAGAAAGCAGTAGTTCACCTAGCTTACGAAATACGTATAATTCGATTTAGACAAGATTATAGTACTTTTTGTAATTGAAAGTGGTCGATACTCCATGGTATCGGAGCGTTCGTAATATGCTTAAGACTTGATATCACCACAAATTAGACATAAGTCAAACAAAATAGTTACTATGTTGGACACCAAGGCCATTGAATTCAAGAAACTGACACAAATTTTCTTTTATTACGTGACAAAGTTTTTAAAAAACCCATTTAAAAGTTGAATGGAATAAAACCATAGTAACATGAGCAAAGGGGGAGCTGAGTCCGCAGCACGTTCTCCGCAATATTCATTGTTTATTTTTGTACCTAACGCAGCCATCATTTCGTAGTCGGAAGTGTGGAGAGTATACAAGTGCGGTTCGGGATTTTCTGTAACGGAGCCCGGCAGTAGTGGCGATAAATAACGCGATTATTAGCCAGCCTCGGACGCACATGCACTCTCGGCCGCCACTAGGATTCCACCCAGTGGGTGAGTCGCCCGTAAAAACTTAATATCCCGCGGGACAGCATTCCTGTGGCACTCAAGGCAAACATCGGCGCGGCTAAAAAGTAAACACAAAAAAAAAAAGAAAGACGGAAGTAAAAGTCATCGAGGTACTTTGTTAAATTGGCGTTGCAGCTCACAATGGCTGTGCTGCGATATAGGAAACGTGTCATCTCGAGAAACGTGCTCTCATTCTGCCTGCGTCGTTACGGCAAACGGTCCCGGAGGACAAGAGGAGTTTGTGGCGTGGGGGAAGGGAAAGGAGGGAGAGGGGGTGGGGGATGGCAGACTTGGGCTTTCATTCGTCGACCGATGTTGCTCCGTGCTGGTACTCTTCCTCCCGCGTCTTACCAGCTGCTTCTTTTGTTTTCGGTAAATAACCTTCGCTAAAGTTTAGGCTAGCAACGTCAGGCAACGCGGACTGGAACAAAATATACACTGATCATCCAGAACGTTATGACAGCCTGTTTCACTACCTTTGGCCCGGATAACAGCGGCGACGCGTCGTGGCATGGAAGCAATGAGGCGTTGGTAGGTCGCTGGAGGCAGTTGGCACCACATCTGCGCACACAAGTCACCTGATTTCCATAAATTCTGGGCACGGGGGCGATTAGCTCTGACGCCACGTTCAGTCACATCCCAGATGTGTTCGACTGGGTTCGGATCTTGTGAGCACTTTACGTGGAACTCTCCATTGTGTACCTCTAACCATTCCTTCACATTTCTGACCTTGTGACATGGCGCATTATCTTGTTGCCGTCGGGAAACATGATCGTAATGAAGGGCTGTGCAACCAGTGTAAGATACTCCTTGGCCGTCATGGTGCCCTGTGTGAACTCTGATGGACCCATGGGTGGCCCCGACAAAGCTCCCCAGACGTTAATCGAGCCACCGCCAGCTTGTCTCCATCCCGCAGTATATATGTCAAGGAGCTGTTGTCCTGGTAGATGACATATTCGCGTCCTCCTATTGTCATTATGAAGCAGGTATCGTGATTCATCAGACCATGCAACACTCTGCTACTGCGCCAACATCCAGTGCCGATGGTCACGTGCTCATTTCAGTCATAGCTGCCGGTGTCGTGGTGTTCACATTGGCACACGTATGGGCCGTCGGATGCGGAGGCCCGTCGTGTGTGCAGACACACTTCTTCTGTCAAACAGTTTCACGTTGCGTGCCAGAGCAATTCGTACAAAAAATCACTTACTGTTCTTGAGGACCAATGGAAAAGAACTTTGTGGAAATACTTCCTGAACACTAGATCAGTTGCCGACGGAGATCTTACGCACTGTTCGTTACAACGTCTCTGGGACGAGCGGTGGGCGCTCGATGGCTTGTAGCGTCACAGAGCACTTATTTTCCCTGTCTGAATCTACGCATTGTTTCCTTCTGTGTAGCAGTTGCAGAATTGCTCTGACGTAGAAAGATCGGATCTGCTGTCATAACCTCTGCAGGACATCGGTCTCTGGAGCTTCACACGTCTTCTAATTCCTTCCCCTCCTGGTAACCATTGGAGGCAGTGTCTAGACTAGAGGTTCCGAAACTGTGTCCCACAGAACACTGGCGTTCTGCGGGAAGTGAGTATACGCTCTGTGAAACAATATAATAATATGGCATTTTGCAACATTTTGATGACACCAATATTTTTCAAATTTTCATGATGATTTTTTTGTTATTAGTTATGATTTAAAATTGAAGTAAGCTTGGAGCAGACATGTGAGGCGCCCTCGTGCGCAAAACGTAAGTGCTCTGGTAACACTTTTAGGTAACCAAACAGCTGGTTGGAATTTCTTTCTTTGGCGGCATCTAACCTTTATAACGACCATTCTATGATGTGCCGGGGCTACAATAACAGACTGTCTTATTTTTAAAAATTTTGTTAACTATCAAAATAAGGCATTGCATCAAAGTGCCATGATTCTCAAAGCGTTCCATCAGAGGGAAAGTTTCGCAACCCCCTTGTCTAGACACAAGACGAATTGGACAAGTTCCGCCATCGTAATCTTCCCATTGTTTCTGAAATCCTATGCACTTAGCCAAAATTGCGAAGATAGCTTGTAAAGACTAATCCCATCCGCAGACAACAATCCATATATTTTCTTCCTAAAGTCAGTTCCTACCGCACTATTAATATGGGACGACATGCCATGAAAGAATCTTCCCATCAATTTCCGAACAACTGGTTGGAATTTCTTTCCTTGGGGATATCTAACCTTTATAGCGACCATTCTATGATGTGTCAGGGCTACAATAATGCCTCCACGTTTCACCGTGCGTGACGGTTGATTTCAGAAAAGCGTTATGTCACCTCGAAATTATTCACAAGCTTTTACAAACTATCCTAGCGTGTCCACCAGTAATTAAATGTAAATTGTCAGAGCTCCAGTCTTGAAAAGATTCTGCAAAAAATACGACCTCATCGATCATTGTGTCACCGCTTCTGACGCTGACTGTAACCTTCTATGCTTTCCATTGACAGTTTGCAATGATGAATTGTTGAGTACGTTACAAATTACCAGTCGCAACAACTGTTGGGCGAACGCGATTGACGGTTAATTTGCCGTATTCTGGCCTTGACCAAGTTTGTAGTACACTATAGCAGCGTTTCATTCAGAAAACATTATGAAAATAAAAATATTTTCGAAATGTCAACGTTCCACATTCTCTACCATAAAAAACCTGAACTCAATCTTTATTTAATCTTGATAACTAATTCCTCAAAAAGACGATGTAAAATGACGCAGTTTGTAAGCTGCAGTTGCGAAACGACCATTTCGTGTCACAATGACCTGTGCGAATTTGTTCAACCATGTTCGCACATTCGTTTAGTCGAACACTGGAATAATGATACGTCTCAGCGTCAATTCGGATAGATGTAGATTTACCTACGAAACATTAACAATAGATTGATATTTTCTCTACCGGATTATCTGTCGTGTTGCTTAGTTACCTAAAAGTGTTACCAGAGCATTTACTTTTCGCGCACGAGGGCGCCTCACATACTGCTCCAAGCTTCAGTGTACCGCTGGTTGCTTTGCGTTCCTTTCACATTCCACACAGATACTCGATGTGAAAGGAACAGTTGTGCCAGACTACGGATAAAAAAGTCGCAGGTTCGATCCCCGATCAGTTTTAGAATTTTTATCTGCCACATTCAAACATAACTTTTTCATTTCTGGCAATGTCTGTTGATATAAAAAATATCGACATGCTCTGTGGTTTTAACTAAAAGCTCCTTATAACACGCTGGGTTGCTCAGTTCAGATGTTGGAGGAGGCAACGGTGTACCGCCTCCAGATAGGTCCATGCACAGTGAGAAGACTAACTAGCTTTCAGATTTATCACCGCATTAACGTTTTCTTGAGTTTCTCGTAGAAACGATCTGATCTGGCATCGTTATCAACTCTCGATAGTTTGAAAATGGGGGAATGTGTCAAAACAGATAAGTGAGAGTTCACTTTGACCAAAGTTTGACTGATCAATATGGAATCATGAACAACTGGAAACAGTAATAGGTTAAAAAAAATGGTCCTCTAGTTTCAGTGACATACGTATTACTTTACAAAGGTAAGCAAAGAGTATCTTCTAGAATTAAAATTGAAAGAAAGTTGATTTTTACCTGCTTATTTTTTAACACTTCAGAAGAAAGACACTTAAAAATTTCAGAGTATACTCAAGAAGTATTCAGTTTGATTGATTTTTCCACACTGAACAAAGTGTGTCATCAACCCTGGAATTTTCTACGAAAATCGTCTAAAAAAATGAAGCTCATGCCTTTAGATTTTCTCGCATCTGTTCTAGTTTTGTGCGCAACCGTTTGTGTACTTTATATATATAAAACTGTCTGGCGTAAACGCGGATCTTCTTTGCGTGTGGAGAAATTCGATAACTGTTATAAAATATATGAGATTTTAATATATATGTTTCAATATATCCCCCCTTCCCCCGCCTCCAGACAGTTGTGCGCAGGCAAGCCAACTGCGGAAGATACGTTTCACTCCACGCGTATGTACCACGAACATAATATCTCCATACTGTAGTGCACCGATTTAAAAAGTTTATATCACTTATATTCTTTAAGTTTTTCTAGCTCCTCGTCGTTTTATTTGCATCCACAGACTTATCGTCGACAGATCTAAAGGGCCTTTTACGCGCTCGGATGCTTGCATCCATTTGTCTGTAAAGGCAGTGTTTTATGTGAATAAATCGCCGACTGAAAAATTTTGTTGCGGTTCTAGGCGCTTCAGCCAGGAACCGCGCTGCTGCTACGGTCGCAGGTTCGATACTGCCTCGGGCGTGGCAGTGTGTGGTGTCCTTAGGTTAGTTAGGTTAAAGTAGTTCTAGGTTCTAGGGGACTGATGACCTCAGATGTTAAGTCCCATAGTGCTCAGAGCCACTTTTTTTTGTTTTTTGAAAAATTTGTCTTTGTTACTATCTGTGTTCGGCCTGTGGGAAGTCTGTCGGGACTAGAACTGACGCAGACCAGGTGCGCACACTAGACGTGGAGACCTGTGGAGTGCTTTAGTGTTTCATACATGGCTCGACGTGTTTCCGGAATGGTGTGGCTCAACGATGAAGGTGATAAAACAGCAGAAAATTTCAGAGCCGCATTGCTTCTGTCAGCTGCCAACTATCTCAAGTTAATATAAGTCTTTCATAAATGTTTATCGACATGATCATTACCGTTTTATCACTTCTCATTTACTCTGTAATACACTGTAATGACACAAAAATATGCATCTTTGTCGTACGTGGTTAAATCAGTCCTCTATTTCAATTTGTAGTTCCTTCTAAAGATTAACATGTGAAGGTGTTTCGGGTTCATCCCCTCAGTACTGATATTTTTCCTCTTATCATTTCCGAAACAATAGCGCTAGGTAGAATGATTATCTTATATGTAAACTTAATTAATTTGCGCATGGCCAGAAAATACTTTGCACTCTCAAACTGCTGATTCAGAACTGTGCTATTCCTGCATTGTTGTTGGAAGATGTAAATGAGAATTGAACAGTGTAGATCAGATGTGCAGACGTTCGTCGTGAGTATGGAGTGCTCACACGAACCTGAGCCTGTAAAGGGCCATTAAGACATACCAACAAGCATTCTGCAAAGCCCGGAATTCACCTCGCCGGGTCCGGTCTCTCTTCCCTTACGATACAATACAGTTCACCAGTCTTACCTTGATGCTTTAGAATTTTCGCCAACGTGGGAGACTGAATCTCCAAACTTCTAGTTACATCCTTTTTTCACTCCACTCTCTACGGCTTCAATAATCTGCGTCTTTTTTGCGTCTCACACAGTTGTATCTTTTCGAAGTTTTTTTAGCACTAATGAATGGGTCGTAGTAAGTTCTGTGTTGTTCACAAAACAAAAGAAGTATCGCGAACTGTTGAATGACAAAACTGACGAAACAATCCGAATTACGGAATATTAGACAGGAGTTGAATTCGAATCATACAGTTTTTGCGCAGTGGTCTGTCATGACAATCACTTTGTTTTTTCGAATGTACCAACACACATTGGATTTCGCCGATTGATAAAGGTTTTTTAAACATAAAGCGAAACCAGGCATCATATTCATGTTGTTGTCTCTGCTTTTAGGGCTTATTTTTTTAAGCAGTCTTATATATAACTAATGTAGGTTATAAAATTCTTAAACAGACCATACGAATTACACTTTATTTCAAAATACCTTCAATGATCGCTGTAACAATATGATTTTTCTAACAAACATGTTTGTCGAGATTGTAAACAATTCGCATGTTTTACATTACTACTGTTAAATTACGGTGATTAGAGACTCTAGATTTCTTGCTTGCTACTCCATTCCTAATGTTTTCACCCGTAAGTGCTCGAGTTTTAGAGCAATGCACTTCACTGACACTGGATATACACACTGAGGTGGAATAGAAGTCATAGGATGGCAGTAGTACATATACAGACGGCGATAATATCGTGTACACAAGGCGCAAAAGGACAGTGCATTATTGGAGCTCTCATTTATCCTCAGGTGACTCATGTGAAAAGGTTTCCGAACTTATTACAGCCGCGCAATGGGAATTAACAGAATTAACGGAATGTTACTTGGAGCTAGAGACATGGGACATTCATTTTCGAAAATCTTTGGGAATAAGATACTCCGAGATCCCCAGTGTCAAGAGTGTGCCGAGGATACTATATTTCAGGCATTACCTATCACCACAGAGAGTATTGTGGCCGACGGTCTTCACTTAACGACCGAGAGAAGCCGTATTTGTGTAGAGTTTTCAGTGCTAACAGGCAAGCAACACTGCGTGAAATACTCGCAGAAATCAATGTGGGACGTTCTACGAACGTACCCGTTAAGACGGAGCAATTTGGCGTCAATGGGCTATGGCAGCAGATTACCGACGCTAGTTCCTTTGTTAACACGGCATCGCCTGTAGCGCCTCTTCTAAGCTCGTGACCGTATCTGTTCGATTCTAGACGACTGGGAAACCAAGGTCTGGTCAAATGAATCCCGATTTCAGTTGATAAGAGCTGAAGGTAGGGTTTGAGTACGACGCAGAACACACGAAGCCACGGAGCCAAGTCTTCAAGAGGGAACCGCAAGCTGGTGGTGGCTCCATAATGGCACGGGCTGTGTTTACATGGGGTGGACTGGGTCCTCTGGTCCAACTGAGCCGATCGTTGATTGAAAGTGGTTATGTTCCGGTACTTAGACACCATTTTCAGACATTCATGGATTTCATGTTCCCAAACAACGATGGGACTTCTATGGATGATTGTACGCCAAGTAACTTGGCAATGACTGTTCGCTATTTGTTTAAAGAACATTGTGTACAATGCAAGCGGATGATTTGGACATCCAGAACAGGCAACATGAATCCCATCGAACATTTATGGAACATAATCGAGACGTCAGTTCGTGTATGATATCCCGCAACGGCAACATTTTCGCAATCATTGACGACGACAGAGACAGCATGGCTCAGTATTTCTGCAGCGATTTCCAGTGACTTGTTAAGTCAGTGCCACGTCGAATGCTGCACTACGGGCAAAAGGAGGTCCGACACGATATTAGGAGGTATCCCACAACTTTTGTCATCTTAAGGTGTATACGTTTTCATGTCGTTTGGAGGTACGTACACCTCATGTAGTTTGTTTTCACGTTGCGAGATGTTATCGTCGTTTGTTTTGTTATCTGTGGCTGTGAACTATCAAGAGTTGGAATGTTGTTTGTTTTATGTGACACTCTGTGGTCGCTAGAGGTTGTAGAATGTTGGTGGTAGAGTCCCCCGCATCCCAACCCCCCCCCCTCCCTCCCTCCCCCACCCACACTGACACTCACACATACACACACATACACATACACACACACACACACACACACACACACACACACACACACACACACACACACACACACACGAAGATGCTTTGAAATAAAGCGAGACGCTTATGGTCTAAAAAGGCTCTCATCACACTTGCAAAAAACGAAATCAACCTATATTACTTGTAGGTTTTTTTTGGGGCTGTTTACGACAAGTTCGCTTTATCGAGAAATTCGAATTAGCCCGTGTTGACTGTACCTCAGTTTCTACATGCAAACCTTCGTGCATGAACAATTTGTTCGATGTTTGCAAATGTGAGACCGATTGCATGTTTGCCGCTCGCGTTGCTTTCCTTATCCAGCCTGTGATCATGGAGGCAGTTAGTTCCGCCTGCAACCTTAGGACTGCTTCAAATGTTGCTGTCACATTGCGTGATATGTAATTATCGTCTGCATTAACTGCTGCGTTATGAAGTGGAGAATTGGTGTTGGGAAAAATACCGCATCATATTCCGAAGTTGCTTTTCGTGCCACTGTTCAATATCTGTTAGCTCCCTGCCACTTTATTGACGTGGTGTAATTCGCTGATTTAAGGCTGAGGAACGATGCTGGTATCGCCTTGTTTAATGAACAATCACGTTGTCTGCCCAAAGTAGTTAATAAGGGCCTTTGTAAGGACTGAATGGCTGTATGAAGATTCGAGCCACAATCCTTCCAACACGGGTACTACATTTTTCCGTCGGATATCCGCACAATGAGATAGATGAGTCACGCTGCATCAGTTCACAGGCAGTCTGTAACTGTTAAAAATGGTTCAAATACCTCTGAGCACTATGGGACTTAACTTCTGAGGACATTAGTCCCCTAGAACTTAGAACTACTTAAACCTAACTAACCTAATGACATCACACACATCGATGCCCGAGGCAGGATTCGAACCTGCGACCGTAGCAGTCGCGCGGTTCCAGACTGTATCGCCTAAAACCGCTCGGCCACTCCGAGTCTCGAACTGTAACACTTGTCTTAGTTTGTTAAACTTTCAACGTAAGATCATACCTGTTAATACAGAGACTCTAAGAACATTTTAAATTTTTAAATTCGCTCTATAATTGTAAGGAAAATATAAAATCAAATATTTGTTACCCCTACAAGCCATGTGCTAAGCAGTTTTCTGCCGGCAGCGGGCACGAACAGTTGGGTGTGTTATTTAATGATATAGATTCTGTTTTAATTTTGTATAACAGTAAAAGGTTCATATGGTTAGCGTGAAGGAAAGCTTTTTATTGATACTGCTGCATCTAAGTCTGGTAAAGTGTGCTGGCGAGCTCATTGTGTTTTTCCAAATATTCCTTGCCTGCCATTTCTCTGTCCGATCAAAAGTAAGCGGATAGCTATTAACGGACATTAATATGAGGTGTGTGCACCCTTCGTGTTTGCGACGACTTGGTTTCTGCTGGGGACACTTTGAGTGTGGTGTTTGAATATCTACTCTTCCTCAACATCCGAAACGAGAGAAGGCAGTGGCCTCGGACGATTACGTTTGGAACGAAGTCTACTTACTAACCCATTACGAAGGTATTCCATTGAGCTCAGGACGGGGCTCTGGGCAGGCGTGTCCGTTTCAGACGTGTCGTTTGTAAGTAGGCTGTTATAGGTTTTTATATTGGTAACGCCACGTAGCGCTCTGTATGAAAATTACTGGCTGTACTGTGTGCAGTCTGTGGCTGGTTTGCATTGTTGTTGGCTATTGTAGTGTTGGGGAGCTGGACGTGGACAGCGCGTAGCGTTGCGCAGTTGGAGGTGAGCCGCCAGCAGTGGTGGACGTGGGGAGAGAGATGGCGGAGTTATGAGAGAGGACGATCTGGACGTATGTCCATCAGAGACAGTAAATCTGTAAGACTGGATGCAATGAACTGATATATATATATATATATATATATATATATATATATATATATATATATATATATATATATATATATAATGACTTTTGAACACTATTAAGGTAAATGCATTGTTCGTTCTCTATCAAAATCTTTCATTGGCCATCTGTGCCTATCAGTAGTTAGTGCCTTAAGTAGTTTGAATCATTTATTTAGCTGGCAGTAGTGGCGCTCGCTGTATTGCAGTAGATCGAGTAACGAAGATTTTTGTCAGGTAAGTGATTTGTGAAAGGTATAGGTTAATGTTAGTCAGGGTTATTCTTTTGTAGGGATTATTTAAAGTCAGATTGCTTTGCGCTAAAAAAATCTTATGTGCCAGTTTAAGCACAGTCATTTATAATTTTTCTAAGGGAAAGTTTCACGTTGTCTAGAAACCAGTGCCTTACAGATGTTGCTTTATGACAGGTTGCATTGTCATGCTGACACAAACAATAGGAGCAATATGGGCGGGGGCCTCCAACTAGTTCGGAATTTTTACGATCTGACGCTCCAATGGACAGAATTTTGTACGATATCCATCAGTCAATGCACAACCGAATACTTGCGGAAAGTCCAAAGGTGGACCAACGCATTACTGGCTTGCTCAATTTGTGAAGCTCTTTCTCTTGAACAAATCATCCTATTTTACTTAAATTGTAATGATTTGTTTGTTGTACATGTACATCACATCTACTAAGCCGGCGCCTTAAAATTAGCCTGGCCCAAAATCACTCCGCAACACGCAGAAAATCAGGAGGTAGAGTTATTTTATTGTAATTTCTTTATTCCTTAATAAAATAAACGTTAGTGGATCACAAAGTCTGCAGTGTATTAATGCCGGACCACCTGGATGACGAGGGGGAGGGGGTGAGAACACGGGGATTCTCTTCCTTTTTGCTGGAGCGCGGGCCCCGCTGTCGCTGCTCGGCGGCCGGCTTTGACTGACAGGCGGTAATTCCCGCTGCGTGAGGCCCCGAGGCGTGCGTGCCGCGCCGGGCCGCTAGGCTAAGTATGGGAAGGCAGGATAGCCGGCCGGCCACGTAATCGCTCGCGATTCTCGCGCCGACGCCGGCCGCTATAAATCCTGGCTGACGTGCATGCGCCGGTGACGGTCCAGTAGGCGGCTGCCGACCAAACCGTTATAACCGTGGTCTAGCGCAGGCTGGTCTCCCTAAGTCGACGAAGAAACAAAATTAATTTTAAATCAGTTATAAACCGGCCGAAAGTAATTTTGCCCCACCTGCGCAGGGGGGTCAGAGAATGAGAGAATTAGCTTTGCGAAACTAAAAAAGAAAGCAACAAAAATTAATTTACATAGGAATAAAAACAACGAAATAACCAAAATAAAGTCAATCTGTTCGAAAATGCACGTCTACTAACCTAACCCACTTTAATGTAACTGAGAGCGTGATTTTTAAAAAAATAAAATAAAATATTGGATGACATACCTTTTATTGTCGCTTTGGCAAAGGGAACTACAGAATGTAAGAGTACTGTTGTATTGCTGACAAACTATAGTCGCCTCTCTGTCCAGTGCAGAGAGGATGAGGAGTTGTTGTTCAGTTAGCGTGGGACGCGATCACCGTGCAGTGTTGTTGCCGTAACCGCAGCACACATTTCTCGTTATTGTGATGTAATTAAAAATGTTCGTAGCACAAGCTGTACATTTCATATCAGTGTTCACTGCTCACTATTAATGTTTATCTAAAAGGTGTCGATTTTCGTTCTCGTGTTTCTTGTCCGGAGGTCAACAGTCAACCGCGTCAGGACGGTTACGGGAAGATATTGTGGACCGGACTGACTGACTACATGTTCGTAGTGAAAGAAGTATGTGTTGTTGCTCTGTGTGAACATAACGAACGTAAGCACTTTCTCGTTTCAGATACCGCATATTGATCTTCTGAAACAAACGCGTTGCGATTCGATGATGCGCACGCTCGATTAATGAAAGAAGGAAATATTTAGTATACATAAGAATATACAGCCTACAGTTGCAGGTCAACTTTATCGTTTACCTAGGAGTCTCTAGTCACACGACGAGGACCATACAACGGGCTTAAAGTGAATGTGCTACAGCTTGTTTAATAGAAGTGACAACACCTTATGATTATTAATCAAGTTTTATAAGATTGACTTAGGACATGGCTTGTTTTCGGCAAACATTTAAATAATATTTTTATGTTCTGAAGAAGACGTTATTACTAACGTTGAAACCTAGCTAAACGATAAAGTCAACCTGCAACTGTAGGCTGTTTATTCTTATATAAACAATATCAGCTGCTGTCGCTGCATAAAAATGTTAAAAACTATTTAGTACCGATTGGAAGAACTGCGGCTTTTGTCGACTTAGAAAGCGCCTTTTGGCTGTGTTCCATGTATCTGAAATGGATAATATTACTTTAACAATAACCTCAGTGCGTCACAACGATTTACGCAGTTAGATTGCAAATACTAATTGCGTGATTTGTGGAATAATGTAAACTGTGAGCAGTGGAAGCAAACCCTGTGAGTATTTCGAACAATATATTGAATTCCACCACACCAAGTTGGCATTGTGTCTGTGTTGGCTCCGCAACCTGTTAGATGATAATTATTACAGGACACTTCGAAGTCAGTGCAAGGAGAGGAGAGCAACCGCCGCGGGAAAACCAGGTACGTGGTGTTCCTATGTTTAGGAAGTACTTGTGCGGGACAAATATACCACATTTTCAAATGGTTCAAATGGCTCTGAGCACTATGGGACTCAACTGCTGTGGTCATTAGTCCCCTAGAACTTAGAACTACTTAAACCTCACTAACCTAAGGACATCACACACATCCATGCCCGAGGCAGGATTCGAACCTGCGACCGTAGCAGTCGCACGGTTCCGGACTGCGCGCCTAGAACCGCGAGACCACCGCGGCCGGCACCACATTTTCCCCGGGAGCGTTACAAGAAGGTTACCTGTAGTAGAGACTATTCTAGAAAGAAGACACAGTGTCTTCAAGCAAACGCACATTGCATTCGTGGATATAGAGAAAGCCTTCGATCACATAAGTTGTAACCAGTTCTTTAAGACTATGAAGAAAGTAGGACTGGACTAGAGGGACAGAAGATCCAGCCTAATCCTGTACCAAAAACCGAAGAACGGAGAAGACTTGGACGGAAAAGTAAAGACTGCATTCATTAGAATAGGATTGACACAGGGCGGCATACTGTCCTCATATGTGTTCACTGAGGAGCCCATTTATACGTTTAAGCAAAAAGACCAATGACATAAATATCAACAGACAACAGTTCAAAAACGGAAGCAATAACTGTAAAAGGAACCATCAAAAGACACAAACAAATATCAAGATAGCTGAACAAAGCACATAACAATACAGTTAGTATATTAGCTGTGAAACATTGGTCCAGTTGAAACAGCATATTATACAACGCCTGGAATGTGGATGTGAGGAAAGACGCTAGAAGTAAGCCAGAGAGAGAACAGATAAACAAAACAGATGAAACAAGGGAATAACAAAAAAGGTTCAAATGGCTCTGAGCACTATGGGACTTAACTGCTGTGGTCGTCAGTCCCCTACAACTTAGAACTACTTAAACCTAACTAACCTAAAGACATCACACACATCCATGTCTGAGGCAGGATTCGAACCTGCGACCGTAGCGGTCGCGCGATTCCAGACTGTAGCGCCTAGAACCACACGCCCTCTCCGGCCGGCCATTGCTTGTTCCACTTGAAACATCCCCTTAGAAAAATTTATGAATTACTATGCTGGTAAACCTCTTACGTTATTTCATTTTCAAACAGCTGAGCAAAACTGAACGTACGCAGACACTTCTCTGTTTACTTATTCTGATCATCACTAAACTGACACACAATTATTTTTTTAGCGCAACGCAATCTGTCTTTAATAACCCCTACAAAAGAAAGGCCCTGACTAACAGTAACCTATACCTTTCATCAGTCACTTATCTCATAAAAATCTTCGTTACTCAAACTACTGCAATATAGCGTGCGCCAATACTGCCAGCTAAATAAAAGATTCTAACTACTGAAGGCACGAACTACTGATAGGCATAGTTAGCAAATGAAAGATTTTGATAGAGAACAAACAATGCATTTATCTTGATACTGTTCAAAAGTCATTATATATATATATATATATATATATATATATATATATATATATATATATATATATCAGTTCATGACATCCAGTCTTAGAAATTTCGTTTTTCTGACGGACACACGTCCAGATCGTCCGCTCTCAAAAACTCTGCCATCTCTCTTCCCACATCCACCACTGCTGGCGGCTCGCCTCCAACTGCACAACACTACAATAGCGAATATTTCAACAATGCCAGCCAGCCACAGATTGCACACAGCACAGTCAGTGATTTTCATACAGAGCGCTACGTGGCGTTACCAACATAAAAACCTAAACAGTCTACTTACACACTCTTCAGCGACTGCTCTCCTCAGGTTATCAAGAGTGTGGTGGATTCCTGCGACGAAATTCCTGGCCCCAAGCTTTTTCTGCATCTACATCTGCATGATTTCTCTGCAATTCAGAGTTAAGTGCCTGGGACAGGTCTACAGGACCGCTTCTACAGTGCTTCTCTACCATTCCATTCTCGAAAAATGTGCACGAAATCAAACATTTAAATGCTTCCGAGCCTCCGAGGCTCATTTATTCCAGTGTAGGTGGGTCCCAACTAAATATTTTCTCATTCTGAGGAAAAAGATGGAGATTGACATTTCGGAAAAATGTCTCGCAGATTCGAAAAACGCCTTTGTTTTAATAAGTGCCAGCCCAACTCCAGTATTAATTGCCACTACCGGTTTCATTGTATTAAATCAGCATCTACAAGTGAACTACATAAGAAGAGAAGGATCCTATGGAATTTAAAATTTTAATTTTTTTCGAGAAATTTTAAGAATTTTTTTACATTTTTTATGTATCTTTTGTAAAGTATGTAAACAGGCAGAAAAATCAAAATTAAAACGGACATAGAAAAGTGTCACATTAGCGAACCAAAACGATTACGAACGCTGGGGCCATCTTGGTGCGCTAATGTGACACATTTGTAATTACGTTTTAATTTTAATTTCTCTCGAATTAACGTGCCCCCATCTCACGGACGGGTCACACCAATATTCAAGAAAGGCAGTAGGAGTAATCCACCTAATTACAGGCTCATATCGTTAACGTCGATATGCAGCAGGATTTTGGAACATATATTGTGTTCAAACATTATGGATTACCTCGAAGAGAACAGTCTATTGACACACAGTCAACACGGATACAGAAAACATAGTTCTTGTGAAACACAATTAGCTCTTTATTCGCATGAAGTGTTGAATGCCATTGAAAAGGGATTTCAGATCGAGTCCGTATTTCTGGATTTTCCAGAAGGCTTTTGAGACTGTAGCACACAAGCGGTAAATTGGGTGCTTATGGAATATCGTGTCGTATCGGAGAGGTCACACCTCGTAGTAATTGACGGAAAGTCAACGAGTAAAACAGAAGTGATTTGTGGCGTTCCACAAGGTGGTGTTACAGGCCCTTTGCTGTTCCTTATTTATATAAACGATTTGGGAGACAATCTGAACAGCCGTCTTCGGTTGTTGACAGATGACGCTGGCGTTTAGTGACCAATAAAGTCATCAGAAGATCAAAACAAATTGCAAAACGATTTATAACTATAACCGGATGGTGCGAAAATTGGCAGTTGACCCTAAATAGCGGAAAGTGTGTGGTCATCCATATGAGTGCTAAAAGGAATTCGTTAAACTTCGGTTACACAATAAACCAGTCAAATCTAAAAGCCGTAAATTCAACTAAATACCTAGGAATTACAATTACAAACAACTTAAATTGCAAGGAACACATAGAAAATGTTGTGAGGAAGGCTAACCAAAGATTGCGTTTTATTGGTAGGACGCTTGGAAAATGTAACAGACCTACTAAGGAGACTGCCTACACTACACTCGTCCGTCCTCGTTTAGAATACTGCTGCGCGGTGTGGGATCCTTACCAAATAGGACTGATTGAGTACATCGAAAAAGTTCAAAGAAGCGCAGCACGTTTTGTATTATCACGAAATATAGGAGAGAGTATCACTGAAATGATAGAGGATTTGGGCTGGACATCATTAAAAGGCGTTTTTCGTTGCGATGGAATCCTCTGTCGAAATTCCAATCACCAACTTTCTCCTCTGAATGCTAAAATATTTTGTTGACACCGACTACATAGGGAGAAACGATCACCACTATAAATGAGGGAAATTAGAGCTCGTACGGAAAGATATAGGTGTTCGTTCTTACCGCGCGCTATACGAGATTGGAATAATAGAGAATTGTGAAGGTGGTTCGGTGAACCCTCTGTCAGTATACATGTAGTTGTAGAACCAATACCGCAGGCTTCAGCTGTCTGCTCTTGACATTTGTCGACGGCGCGACCCGTGCCTTGTGCCGGCGTGGACTCAGCGGAAGATTGTCTCTTAAAGTATTGGTACACCCGAACACTATTCCACTTGCTTATTTATGTAGCACTTGGTGTGATGTCTTACCATCACTCATAACACCATGAAGGCAGTCAGCACTCAGCACGAAACACAATGACTGAAATAAACAGTTAGCACTTCTGAACACAGCACGACTCGCACAGAACGAAGACAGGAATGTCGCTGGCGTGCGATTGGCTGTGAGTAACGGGTTACATTTCCGCATGCTTCTGCGAATCCGACCCTCACCCGTCTTCGTAGCTGCTCTCCACTCTAGCAATGCATTATTCAGCGTAGGGCAGTAGGCGCCCGTTAATCTTAGTAGCGGGCCTCGCTGAACTCTGAGTAATGAAGCAGGCTTCGCAAGCTGCAATCTATAAGCCAAAATGCTTGCACCATATCTTACTACTGATGCTGATATAGATTGTTGGTATGCTCAGATTGTGTTCAAGGGAAGTCGAAATTGCCTATTTGCGATAGTTATAATTTTGTTGATCATGTTGTTTTCTGCCTGCCTCCTCTATACGATGTGCGAATTTACTACGTTCGTCCATGAATACCTCGAGATACGTCTCTACTGCGCGTCTTGTAATAGTTACATAGTTTAATTTTATCATAGGATTTCTTGTTAGATTCCCTTTCAACTAGAGATACCTGATTTTGTGAGGTGCTAGTGACAATCTGATGCTTATACACCATCCTTCAGGCTTATGGAGTGCTGCATTACATTTTTCTTCTATAATTGTACCGGGCTGGTAAGAAGTCCATTACCGGCAGGTGCTGTTCCGCTGCTTCAGTATTTCTCTGTGTGGACGCCACACGCTCCCTGTGGGACATCAGCTGCACCACGGCTGCTACCTTTGTCGTTGACGTACGGAGTCATATGTCAATAAAGGGAATAAAAACTGCTCCTGCGTCGCTAACATCACTCACGTTGCGATACTGAACAACAACTCTCACAGACAGCAGTACAAGCAGTGGCCACTCCATAGTATAGGAACGAGGACATAGAAAGGCACAAGACGTAATGCATCCCGGATGAGGGGTGTTAGAGGTATTCTCAGGAGAGATTTGCTTACATGGGATGATTCGGAGAGAGGTTACAAATGAATCACAACATCTCCAGCAGAGGTATGTATCATTTTATGGCAGGAAAGAGAACGTTCGTCTTACGTAACTTTGTGTTTCAGGATGAGCGTGTGGTGTCCACGTGCCGTGCCGTGCGGAAGCTAGGCGGCGTTAAATCTCTCAGGGTGAAACACGGCTGTTAATTAGGAATACAGATACATATACCTTACTGAACCCTGTAACAAACAAAATGTCTAGGAATGAACTGAAAAATTTCCGAATAAATATTAGAGACTAGTCTGAGTTATGTTCACAGAGAAAAGGGGGCGAGTGAAAGATGCCTTTGATGGGCAGCTGTGAATGAATGTCAGAAGTAGCTGTGGTGAGAGAATGAGTGTCATGGTGTAATACAGAAGACACAGTCACCACGACAAGTAAATGCACGAGTATAAGCTCATAACTAGCATAAAACCAATGTGTGATGAGTGAAGTGTTGTTTCTGTTGTTAAGTAGCATATTTAATCTAATTTACTACAATATAAATACAACTATCGAGCTCAGATATACTATACACGGATAATATTCGCAGGAAATGGGCAGGTGACTCAACTGTAGGTTACTTTTCCACTCCGTGCAGGCAAAGGTCAGAATACCAAGGCACCCTGAAAGCAAAGAGCTCCAGAAGAAATCCTCACTGAAAGCAACTTAATAAGTTCATTTTTGTTTCATTACTTATTTCAGCCCGTGTTGCTTCAAAGTACTTACAATTTTTTAAAATATACTTATTGTCAAGCTGTGCAAATTAATATCTTTTTTGTTGCATTACCAGAGTTTAGCAGCTCACTGACGCTATTGAATGAGATGTGCGCACCTCAGACTCAACCCCGAGCGGTGCCCGCGAGTTTCGAGTGGCCGCTGAACGGACGGTCGTGGAGCAGTCAAAGCCCCCAGTGTTCGTTATGTATCCCATGAAACCCTACTGCCGAAAGGGCGCGCATTCTTACAGAGACCACTTTTATAGGTTCTGCGTCCACAGTCACTCACGGTATGATCCGCAACCAAAAAGGACGGCACCTATCAGGCATTCACAAGCGTCATGCCACACAGTTCCCATTAGTCACCATAAAGAGGGCGCACATAATAGGAACCTATTGATTCTCCAGCCACACAAATCACTAGCAGTCTACTCAATCAACCAAAACTTATGACTCCTCTCGTAGATGGCGCTCATATTACTATTTGTTTTATACTGTGTGGCCCCCCTCACTTCTGTTATAGTTTTAATAGCTCTGTGACGAATGTAACCGCAAGCGTGCTGCACCCAGAGTCGGCGCAGGATACGGTAGCCGATGCGCAATAGCCAGTTTCCGTCTAGAGCGCTGGGCGAAATAACTCGTTTGTTCGAAGGGGAGTGAAACTTCCTGGCAGATTAAAACTGTATCCCGGGCCGAGAGTCGTACTCGGAACCTTTGCCTTTCGCGGGCAAGTGCTCTACCAACTGAGCTACCGAAGCACGACTCACGCCTCGTCCTCACTGCTTTACTTCCGCTTTACTTCTCATTCTGGAAACATCCCCCAGGCTGTGGCTAAGCCATGTCTCCGCAATATCCTTTCTTTCAGGGCTGCTAGTTCTGCTAGGCTCGCAGGAGGGTTTCTGGAAATTTTGGAAGGTAGGAGACGAGATACTGGCGGAAGTGAAGCTGTGAGGACGGGGTGTGTGTCTTGCTTGGGTAACTCAGCTGGTTTAGCACTTGCCCGCTAAAGGTAAAGGTCCAGAGTTCGAGTCTCGGTGCGGCACACAGTTTTAATCTGCCAGGAAGTTTCATCTCATTCCGAAAGGGGAGTGTTTGCCACCTTTCGGCCGGTCAGCGATGAGAGAATCGAAGCGCACGACCTTCTATATTTCTTAAACCATTTTACAGAAAATGTTCGGTAAAGAATTCATTTTTGCGTTACTTATAGCTTTATATGTCAGGTTCATGACGATGTGCCCATCATCTCTTTAATGGTCATCGTTATTGTAATATTTACATGGCTGTAAGACACTGTGCAAAATTCGAAAAAGTTTGCAATGAAAAGTAGGAGTCACTATCCGTTTAGTGCATATTACGTAGTATGTTGCTGTGTATTAAATTTAGCACACATACTGAATTTTTACTTGGACTTGCGTGAAGGTCTCTGTCACGTCTTGAGAAATTTGATCTGATGTAGCGCACTCATTTGCGATCACACCACGCCAGCGATAAAGCCACAATATTCCTCATATTTCATAAACGGTTTGAGATATCGAAATTTTGCCATACGCCTATTTTGCAAAACTTTATTATGTACCACGTTATTCCACTAACTAAAAGACTTTTTCGATGAAAGAACGTAATTGTTAATAGCCATCGATAGCTGGTGAAACGAAAAATGCTATGAGTTTTGGAATAACACTACATATTTATTTTGTAACGACGATGTGCTTACTCATAAGGTGTTGACTTTACTTTCCCTCATTTCCTCACTTAGTAAAATTAATAAACTACAGTTTCAGAATTCTGTCGCCATTGTGTCTGCCCAACATGTTAGCGAAATGACACTGCGTAAACTCCGCTGTGTTTTGGCAAAAGAAGCAAATTTTAAAATGACAGCACGAGAGACCGTAGGTTTTACTCGAAAGTCGCCACTCATGACGCTTCTCTGAAAGTTACAAATGATTAACGAGCCAGGCGGAAATAAATAGCTGCATTTTCAGCACAATTCTTTTCAGATAGGATCTAAGCGGAGGAGACAGATCTTTTTGAATAGTCATCACGGAACTGCGGACGTGGAGGAGCTCCACTTAAGGTTTACAAATAATGTGAATGTAGGCTTCACTTTAGCGCTCGGCATTTCGCCTACAGCACCTGCCAGTGACGTCCACTATTATCGCTCTCCCCATAAGTGCCCTGCTGACTTCGCGTCTACCGGCTACGTCATTCTGTGCGGACTCTACAATATGCACCAGAATTAAAGAATCACTTTTTCGAAGCCCCATAATTGCCTCCCACAAAGTCTGAAATTTGGCCCAAATGTGCGTAAAAACTTCCTCTGTATTGGTGCAGAAGCGTGGCGCCCTATGACGTCACCGTCGGGCTCGACGACGCTTCAAACAACAAGGTATCGATATATGCGAAAAAAGAGCCACAGCTCAAAAGATGATGTGACGAATAAGATGGGTTAAATTCACCAAAATTCTGCCCAAGACCACCGTCGGCATATCACACGATTGGACAGTCGACATATCCCATCTTACCCACATTTCAGTCCTTCTTTTGACGCCTCTGTGATGGACGCCAGAACCGCGATACTCAACGTTGAAATCATACTTCTTATTAGTTTATTTGTTGCCGGGGTAAACATTTTAGACATGCCGACTCGAAAAGGCCGCAGGGGGTGGAATAAAGGGCATCAATAACATCAGCCCTTCTGTCTGGGCGTTGCTTTCCACACATTTCGCGGTCGAAAACGACAGTTCGCAGTGGTACTAGCAACAGGACGACGTCCTTGACATCGTTTAATACTGCTGTCACCCCCTCGGTGTTTAAAGACTACTCTAAGGTCGTCGTGGGGGTGGAACCCCATTGAATGTGATCTGACCACTTTCAGGTGTAACGCGACCCCAATTTTTGCTTTGTTGTAGAGCATGGGATCGCTAGGGACTGTTAAGCACCATTCGACTGAATATCAACGTGATCCGAAGCAGCAAAGGGTTGATACGCTTTTTGATCCCTCAATTTTCGCGTCATTACAATGCCCAAGAGACGGTGGGCGAAGGACAATGACATGACGTATACTGGACGAGTACGAGTCTGGGTTGAGTCGCGAGATCTGCCTGTGTACCTCAAACGTTACAGCATTTCTCGCAGAAGGCAAAGATCCGATTTCACAACATTAGTCAGTCAGTAAGTTTGTTTACAGCGTATACTCCGCTGCGGAGCAATACTACAAATAATTTCTCTTGTTCTCATGATTCCTACGCCAGATATACAATAGTGGTGGCAAATTGGTCGCACAGACTTCAACGAAGACAGATCTCGAAATTTGTCCAGGAGGTTTCTGGGAGAACTGCGTCGTCTTTGTTTCTAGGGTTCCCGTTAAAATTCCCCGAGAACTTCTGTTTCACTTTCGATAGGCTGTACCGACCTGCTACTATACTAACAGCACGTCTCTGAATTACTTCGAAGTGTTTTGTCATGCACACCTGATAAGAACTCCAAACATTGGAAAAATACGGTAGAGACAGTCACACAACCGTGTCGTATGCGACTTCCTTTACACACGTATTTTACTTTCCCAGAGCCCTTCCGACAAAATCTAAGTTTTTCAACCGCCTTCCTTAATGCAAAAGTTACGTGATCGTCCCATTTCATATTGCTTCTCATTATTATCCCTAAATATTGTGGACTACTCAAGACGTCCACCAATAACCTTGTAACCTGATACAATCGTTACAGGCACTATTTTGTGTAGGTCCACATTTAAAGAGAGCTGCCATTCATAATGCAAAGTGGAAATTTTGTTCAAGATTTTCTGCGTTTCCTTACGACCACTCCTCGACGACACTTCCTTGTACACTAAAACATCGGTAACGAACAATCTTACAGCGTTGCTGACCGCATATGGTAAGTCGTTTGCGCATAGCCTATTAAGAAAAGTGGAGGTCGTTCTACAGTTGCCTGGGGCACCATAACTATTATGTTTGTTTCTATAAAACATTCAACTTCTAGTATAACGTACTACACGTGAAGTATTATTAATGTGACCTCCAGCTGTGCTGGACGTCAACGTGCAATAACCACTTTCAGACGGTGGGTGGCAGCACAAGAAGGGAAGGGAATGTAAGGTGTGTCGGAGGGACGTGTAAAACAGGGTTTGTCGCTCTCGTAACGCGGAAACGGAGCGATTTATCTGATGTCCAAAAGAGCGTGGTCATTTGCTTTCGGGCCTAGGATGGATGAATTTCCGAAATGGCTAAGTTTCTAAACTGTCCGCGTGCCACCATGGTTAAAACTATATCGTGCATGGCAAAATGGCGTTATCCGTAACCGTCGCCATGACGACAGAGGTGCACTGCGGGCCATAGACGCCAGGTGTGAGCGGCAGCTGCGGGGACGTGTACAGGCGAACAGAGGTGCAACTGACTGCCCAAATGAACAGTTTCTACTCCACGACCGGTCTGCGAATGTTGCTGTGTACGGGCCTCGCAGTAAGTGCCTGGGTCTTGGCTGCTGAAGGAGAAACGTCGGTAGACCTCCATCGGAGAATGAAGACTCTGTATGGGCAGCATTTCTAGTGATGGCCACTACTTTTGAAATACTGAACGGCTTACTTATTTTTTTCGCTATCTCTCTCGTTTTCATTTGACTGCCACTTATATCTGTAAATGAATGGTTGTTAAAAACCCGCTTATCACGAATCCTATGCCACTGTACTGTGTCACTATTCCATATAGAAGTAGACAATGCGGTACCTGAGGTCGGCATGGCAGTTGATTTAGAAATCAAACCTACGTTTCTAGTATTTGTAGACTTAGATAAAGCTTTTGACAATGTTCACTGGAATACTCTCTTTCAAATTCTGAAGGTGGCAGGGGTAAAATACAGGGAGCGAAAGGCTATTTACAATTTGTACAGAAAGCAGATGGCAGTTATAAGAGTCGAGGGGCATCAAAGAGAAGCAGTGGTTGGGGAGGGAGTGAGACAGGGTTGTAGCGTCTCCCAGCTGTTATTCAATCTGTAAAGAAAAATTCGGAGTAGGAATTAAAATACATGGAGAAGAAAAAAAAATTGAGGTTCTCCGATGACATTGTAATTCTGTCAGAGACAGCAAGGGACTAGGAAGAGCAGTTGAACGGAATGGACAGTGTCTTGAAAGGAGGGTATAAGGTGAACATCAACAAAAGCAAAACGAGGATAATGGAATTTAGTCAAACTAAATCGGGTGATGCTGAGGGAATTAGATTAGGAAATGAGACACTTAAAGTAGTAACGGAGTTTTGCTATTTGGGGAGCAAAATAACTGATGATGGTCGAAGTAGAGAGGATATAAAATGTAGACTGGCAAAGGCAAGGAAAGCGTTTTTGAAGAAGAGAAATTTTTTAACATCGAGTATTGATTTAAGTGTCAGGAAGTTGTTTCTGAAAGTATTTGTATGGAGAGTAGCCATGTATGGAAGTGAAACATGGACGATAAGTAGTTTGGACAAGAAGAGATAGAAGCTTTCGAAATGTGGTGCTACAGAAGAATGCTGAAGATTAGATGGGTAGAACACATAACTAATGAGGAGGTATTGAATAGAATTGGGGAGGAGTTTGTGGCACAACTTGACTAGAAGAAGAGATTGGTTGGTAGGACATGTTCTGAGGCATCAAGGGATCACCAATTTAGTACTGAAGGGCAGCGTGGAGGGTAAAAATCTCAGAGGGAGACCGAGAGATGAATACACTAACCAGATTCAGGTACTGGGAGATGAAGAGGCTTGCACAGGATAGAGTAGCATGGAGAGCTGCATCAAACCAGTCTCAGGACTTAAGACCACAACAGCGACAGTGAAGTTTTAGCGTACTGTAAAAGTCTAGTACGAACGAACCAGCGTGGAACTGAAACGTGTCGAATTATGTCATATTAGATGTATAGACCACACACGGGATAATTGTATACACAGAAACGAATTAAAACTATAATTATTAACGCACATTCACGACACGAGTTAGCAGGATATAGGACAAACCGCTGAATGTTGTTCGCCAGGGGTAAAGCCTCTCCCCCATTCTCGCTCTCTTTCCTTTTCTTTTCTCAAAGAAATCTGCAGAAGATACTAACGATGAATTCTTGTCAGGGACTAGTTCTTCGACTCTGGATAACAAAGCTTCTTTCTAAACCATTCCGCGTAAGATCACTGAGTACCTGGACGACGCCGCTGCATTACTGAAAAGCCGGAGATGTTGAAAACTGCGTAGGAATTCTGCGAAGCTGTTCAGTTTCTTCCGCCGTACAGGCGTTCACTTACGAATCCACAGTCGAGGTTACCTGTGTGCAACACATGTAGAATTACGGCGCCGTAAAGGATTTTGGTCACGGTGTTTGGACGGCGTGGTAGATGAACCGGAGCGCAGATGTCTGTTGCTGAGATGACGTCCTGACTTTGTTATATAGAAAAGTTAAAAATAATGTGCGCTGACTGATCGAAGCGATCAAAACGATGGAATTGTATTTAGACGTGCAGAGAAATCCCAAGTTCGTCAGTTATACACTACTGGCCATTAAAATTGCTACACCACAAAGATGATGTGCTACAGACGCAGAATTTAACCGACAGGAAGAAGATGCTGTGATATGCAAATGATTAGCTTTTCAGAGCATTCACACAAGGCTGGCGCCGGTGGCGACACCTACAACGTGCTGACATGAGGAAATTTTCCACCCGATTTCTCATACACAGACAGCAGTTGACCGGCGTTGCCTGCTGAAACGTTGTGATGCCTCGTGTAAGGAGGAGAAATGCGTACCACCACGTTTACGATTTCGATAAAGGTCGAATTGTAGCCAATCGCGATTGCGGTTTATCGTATCGCGACACTGCTGTTCGCGTTGGTCGAGCTCCAATGACTGTTAGCAGAATATGGAATCGGTAAGTTCGGGGGGGGGGGGGGGGGGGGGGTAATACGGAACGCCGTGCTGGATTCCAACGGCCTCGTATCACCAGCAGTCGAGATGACAGGCATCTTATCCGCATGGCTGTAAGGGATCGTGCAGCCACGTTTCGATCCCTGGGTCAACAGATGGGGACGTTTGCAAGACAACAACCATCTGCACGAACAGTTCGACGACGTTTGCAGCAGCATGGACTATCAGGTCGGAGACCATGACTGCGATTACCCTTGACGCTACATCACAGACAGCAGTGCGCCTGCGATGGAGTACTCAACGACGAACCTGAGTGCACGAATGGCAAAACGTCATTTTTGGGGGTGAATACAGGTTCTTTTTACAGCATCATTATGGTCGTATCCGTGTTCGGCGACATCGCGGTGAACGAACATTGGAAGCGTGTATTCGTTATCGCGATATTGGCGTATCACCCGGCGTGATGGTATGGGGTTCCATTCGTTACACGTCTCGGTCACCTCTAGTTCGCATTGACGGCACTTTGAACAGTGGACGTTACATTTCAGATGTGTTACGACCCGTGGCTCTACCCTTCATTAGATCCCTGCGAAACTCCACATTTCAGCAGGATAGTGCACGACCGCATGTTGCAGGTCCTGACCAGCACATTCTCCAGATCTCTCGCCAACTGAAAACTTCTCGTCAATGGCGGGGGAGCAACTGGCTCGTCACAATATGCCACTCGCTACTCTTGATGAATTGTGGTATCGTGCTCAAGCTGAATTAGCAGCTGTACCTGTACACGCCATCCAAGCTCTGTTTGACTCAATGCCCAGGCGTATCAAGGCCGTTATTACGGCCAGATGTGTTAGTTCTGGGTACTGATTTCTCAGGATCAATGCACCCAAATTGCATGAAAATGTAATTACATATCAGTTCTAGTATAATATATTTGTCCAATGAATACCCGTTTATCATCTGCATTTGTTCTTGGTGTAGCAATTTTAATGGCCAGTACTGTAGTTCTCCAGGTGATACAGTGATGCCTGCTTCAGTATATTAATATAAAATATTTCTACTGCCTCTCTTCTGTCATATGAGAGTGGTGTTCTTCAGAACAAAATAATTTTATTGATAGGAGCTGTCTCCTTAAGAATTACACGAACTTCATAAACATGAGTAGAGTTGGCGAAGTTTTCTCGGGCTTCTGTTCTTGTGGCTGAGTTAAGACTCACGACGGTTCGATGAATATCAATCACATTATTTTCTGGCGAAGTGTCGAGATTACATGTGCGTCCCATAATCTTCAGATATGGTACGGAGTTCTACGAACATGTTGTTGGGTAGCCATGAGTTCGCCCCAAGCTCCTGGGATTGCAACTCTATACTCAGGTGACACAGGTCATGGGATACGTCCTAATATCGCGCAGAACCTCATTTTTCACGGCTTAGTGTAGCAGCTCGACTTGGCATGTAATCAACAAGCCACTGGAAGTCACTGCAAAAATACTGAGCCTTGCTGCCTCTATAGCCGTCCATAATTGCGAAAGTAGTGCCGATGCAGGATTTTGTGCATGGATTGACCTCCCGAGTATGTGCCATAAACGTTCGATGGGATTCATGTCGGGCGATCAAGGTGGCCAAATCATTCGCTAGAATTGTCCAGAATGTTCTTCAAACCAATATCGAACAACTGTGGCCCAGTGACATGGCGGATTGACATCTGTAAAAATTGCATTGTTATTTGGGAACATGACGTCCATGAGTGGCTTCAGACAGTCTCCAAGTAGCCGAACGTAAGCATTTCCAGTCTATGATGTGTTCAGTTGGGCTTGAGGACCCAGTCAATTCCATGTAAAGACAGCTGACATCAGCATGGAGTCACCACCAGCTTGTTCACTACGTTGTTGACAACTTGGATCCGTCTGCTCCATATTCGAAACCTAGCATCAACCCTTATCAACTGAAACTGGGACTTGTCCGACCAGGGTACGGTTTCTCAGTCCTCTAGGGTCCAACTAATATGGTCACAAGCCCAGCAGAGGCGCTGCAGGTCATGTCATGCAAAGGCGCTCTCGTTGGTCGTCGTCTGCCATAGCCCATTAACGCCAAATTTCGCCGCACTGTTCTAAGGGATACGTTCGTCATATGTCCCACATTGGTTTCTGCCGTTATTTCATGTAGTGTTGCTTCTCTGTTCGCACCTACAACTCCACGCAAACGTTGCTGCTTCCGGTCGTTAAGTCTAGGACATCGACCAATGCGTTGTCCGTGTTGAGAGGTACTGCCTGAAACTTGCTATTCTGGGCAAATCGTGACACTGTGGATCTCGGAATACTGAATTCCCTAACGATTTCCGAAATGGAATGTCCCATGCGTCTAACTCCAACTACCATTCCGCTTTCTAAGTCGGTTAATTTCCGTCGTGCGGCCATAATCCTATCGCAAACTTTAACACGAATTACCTGAGTCAAAATGACAGTTCCGCCAATGCACTACCCGTTTATACGTTGTGTTTGCGATATTACGGCCATCTGTATATGGAGTTCTCTGAGGAGATAGCACTAAAAGCTGCACGGCTCAAACCTAAAAATTTGTTAAAGTTCTTGGTGAATCTTTCAGCTGTCATTTGTTTTGCACAATTCGGTACTAATTTCTGTCAATTAAGTATAGCTCGCGTAAACCTCAAGACAGTTATAGCATAATTTGAACAAAAGTAATTTGCTCTTTTAAGGCCACCATAGTACGTGAAAAATTTCTCATAATAGCAACTGTCCGCAGCTCGTGGTCGTGCTGGAGCGTTCTCGCATCCCGCGCCCGGGTTCCCGGTTTCGATTCCAGGCGGGGTCAGGGATTTTCTCTGCCACGTGACGACTGGGTGTTGTGTGATGTCCTTAGGTTAGTTATGTTTAAGTAGTTCTAAGGGACTGATGACCTCAGAAGTTAAGTCCCATAGTGCTCAGAGCCATTTGAACCATTTTTTTAACAACTGTGTACGATAATTCTCGTCAAGAAGCAAGTCTACATCGACAGCTGGCAAGAGTGTATTACTATATCTCGATGTAGACTTGCTTTTGACGAAAATGATCGTACATAGTTATTTCTGTGATAAATGTTTCAGGTACTATGGTGCGCTTAAAAGATCAGATTAGTTTTGTTCAAATTATGGTATAACTTTCCTGCCAGCTATGCCAGCTAAGCTTGATAATGCTAATAGCGAATTGTGCAAAATAAATGTCAGCTGAAGGTTTCACGAAGAATTTTAACAATTATTTGACGGGTGAATATCCCCACCTGCAAATATACATACATCAAACCAAAACACGCTTTCTGTTACGTGTTCGTTTTGTGGGAACACGGCAGAAAGACGTGAATGAATTTATGGACCACCTAAGCAGCATCCATATAAACATATAGTTAAAGAAGGACATAAAAGCGACATCTTTCACATTTAGAGGTTGTAATAAATAAAAAAAGCAGGCCGTGGTCTAAGACACGCCATCAACAGACGGGAGACCTACACAGATCTTTACCTACGTGCAACGAACTGTCATCTGGTGCAGTGGTACATTGTTTTAACAACCCTAGTTCACGTAGCACGTAACATTTGTGACAAAGACTGTGTCCCAGCTGAGTTGGAACATCTTAAAGACGTGTTTCGCCAAAATTGGTAGAGCACAACATAGATTCAAAGTGCAGTGAAGAAAACGATTAATTACAGGTATATGCAGAGAAGAGATAGAGACAGATAAACTCGCCTTTATCCACTATGTTGGGCCTGAGAATCTGCAACTGCAAATACCGGGCATATATAAGGTGACAACAGTCATGGGCTAGCATTATGAACATATACAAATGGCGATAGCATCGCGTGCGCAAGGTATATAAGGGCAGTGCATTGTTGGATCTGTCATTTGCACTCAGGTGATTTATGTGGAAAGGTTTCCTACGTGATTATGGGCGCTCGACGAAAGTTAACAGACTCTGAAAGCGGGATGATAGTTGTAGACACATGGGACATTCCATTATGTTCCATGTTCCGAGATCCACGTGTCAAAAGTGTACCAAGGATACGAAATTTCAGGCAATACCTCTTACCTCGGAGAACGCAGTGACCGACAGCCTTCACTTAACGACTGAGAGCACCGGTATTTGCATAGAGTTCCAATGTTCAGATGTATGTGAATTCCTAAGGGACCAAACAGCTGCGGTCATCGGTCCCTACACACTACTTAAACTAACTTACGCTAAGAACAACACACACACAGTCATGTCCGAGGGAGGACTCGAACCTCCGGCGGAGGCGGCTGTGCAGTCCGTGACATGACGCCTTAAACCGCGCGGCCACACCTCGCGGCTGCATAGAGTTGTCAGTGCTAACAGGAAAAAAAAAAAAAAACTGCGTGAAATAACTGCAGAAATCGATGTGGGACGTCCGGCGGACGTATACACTACAAGAGTGCGGCGAAATTTGACCGACACGAGTCCCTTTTTTTAACAGTAAGACACTGCCTGCAACGCCTCTACTGGGCTCGCAACCATATCGGTTGGATGCTAGAATGCTAGAAAACCGTGGATGGTCAGATGAGTCCAGATTTCAGTTGCTAAGCGCTGATGGTAGGGTTATAGTGCGGCGCAGACCCCACGAAGCCATGGAGCCAAGATGTCAACACGACACTGTGGGGCTGGCTCCACAATGGTGTGGGCTGTATCTACTTTGAACAGACTGTGTCCTCTGATACAACTGAACCAAATGAGACGATCTGCAGACATCCATAGTTTTCATACTCCCAAACAACCATGGAATTTTGAGGGCTGACAATGCGCCATATCACTGGGCCACCATTGTTCGCGATTTGATAATTCGAGTGAATGATTTGGCCATACACAGCGCCCACATAATGCCACCGAATATTTATGGGACATAATCGAGAGGTCAGTTCGAGCACAAAACCCAGCGGCAACACTTTCGCAGTTATGACGGCTATAGGAACAGCATGGCTCAGTATTTCTGGAGACGATTCCAACGAGTTGTTGAGTCCATGCCACATCGAGATGCGGCACTACGCCGGGCAGAAGCACCGACACGACGTTATGAGGTGTCCTATGACTTTTGTCATCCCAGTGTTTAGCATCCCTTGTGAGTACGACAGGCAAATAGAGCGCAGCATCTCGCTACACTGCGTGGAAAACATTAAATGCACACGTCTGGGACATAAATATTATTCAGCACTGGGAGAACACAGCATCAACTTAGGAAATACTTTCGAATTTGAGAAAACATAAATGATGTACCGAGCTGGTGGCATTTCGCGAGGTTAAAGAATCGTTTGAGATAAGACTCTGTGACAAACTCTTCAACGGGAACTAGAGGTACCAGCTAAGATCGGCGTGGAACCTGCAGTAGCGTGGCTGGACAAGGCTGAATGCGCAGGCGGGAGGAATTGTGGTGGGAACGAGTGAGGGACCGGGGTGGGAAATTATTGTGGGGGGGGGGGGGGGGGGGGAGGCGGCCGCCCGTGCAGACTCGACATTTCGACAATTAACCACCTCTGGCAGGTTTAAGCTACACACGCCAACAACGCGATATCGGCGAAATCATGTACCATAGGAAATCTGACTGGCATCGCCAGCTGCGCTCATACGGCCCATTTACCGGCAAAGACAAACACACAAAACACAAGCAAATCCCACACAACTCTATTCTCGTAGTGACCTATTTTATAATCTAGTTCCCGTCTCTGATGACGACTTCAGTATTTTACTGGTCGAATGACCTGCAGCTGACTTAGAGGATATTTATTTATTTAATTATTGCTTGCCACAAACCAACTCTTTCCATCTATATAATAGTTCGTGTTTTTAACAGTTTTTGAAGTTATTACATGTTTAACTGATTACAAATATGTCGCAGCGTAGTAACAGAAATAATAATATTAATAATAATGTAATTTTAAAAAAACAAATACACTACTGGCCCTTAAAATTGCTGCACCACGAAGATGAAGTGCTACAGACGCGAAATTTAACCGAAAGGAAGAAGATGCTGTGATATGCGTTGGTCGAGATCCAATGACTGTTAGCAGAACATGGAATCGGTGGGTTCAGGAGGGTAATACGGAACGGCGTGCTGGATCCCAACGGCCTCGTATCACTAGCAGTCGAGATGACAGGCACATTATCCGCATGGCTGTAACGGATCGTGCAGCCACGTCTAGATCCCTTAGTCAACAGATGGGGACGTTTGCAAGACAACAACCATCAACACGAACAGTTCGACGACGTTTACAGTAGCATGGACTATCAGCTCGGAGACCGTGGCAGCGGTTACCCTTGACGCTGCACCACAGACAGGAGGGCCTGCGATGGTTTACTCAGCGACGAACCTGGGTGCACGAATGGCAAAACGTCATTTTTTCGGATGAATCCAGGTTCTGTTTACAGCATCATGATGGTCGCATCCGTGTTTGGCGACATCGCCGTGAACGCACATTGGAAGCGTGTATTCGACTGTCCGCGTTGACGGCATTTTGAACAGCGAACAGATGTGTTACGACCCTTCATTCGATCCCTGGGAAACCCTACATTTCAGCAGGATAATGCACGACCGCATGTTGCAGGTCCTGTACGGGCCTTTCTGGATACAGAAAATGCTCGACTGCTGCACTGGCCAGCACATTCTCCAGATCTCTCACCAATTGAAAACGTCTGGTCAATGGTGGCCGAGCAACTGGCTCGTCACAATACGCCAGTCACTACTATTGATGAACTGTGGTACCGTGTTGAAGCTGCATGGGCAGATGTACCTGTACACGCTATCCAAGCTCTGTTTTACTCAATGCCCAGGCGTATCAAGGCCATTATTACAGCCAGAGGTGGTTGTTCTGGGTACTGATTTCTCAGAATCTATGCATCCAAATTGCGTGAAAATGTAATCACATGTCAGTTCTCGTAAAATATATTTGTCCAATGACAATTTTAATGGTCTGTGGTGTATATATATATATATATATATATATATATATATATATATGCACTGACGGAAAAATAGGAATACCAAAAAGTAATTAATATAGAGTAACGAAATTTCAGGAATAGATGTGTCTATGCAACTTTTTTAAGTGATTAACTGTGCAATATCACACGTTAGTGTAAGAGCGAGATAAGTCTGTAAATGTGAAATGCCGGTACGTTAGTAACAGACGTAACCGCCAGAATGTTGACTTCAAGCATGTAAAAGTTCATCGCTGTGTTGCACAGGTACCATTGTCTGTTTGTATGATGAGGTTCTACGCTTCTTGCACTTGCTCGGTCAATATGCGGACGATTAATGTTGTCTTCGGAGGACGCTTGAGTTGTCGTCCGCTGATGTCCTAAATGTGCTCGACTGGAGACAGATATGGTGATCGAACAGGCTAAGGGAACACGTCGACCCTCTGTACAGCATGTTGGATTACAACAGCGGTATGTGGGCGACTGTTATCCTGTTGGAAAACATACCCTGGAATGCTGTTCATGAATGACAGCACAACAGGGCGAATCACCAGACTGACGTTCAAATTTGCAATCAAGGTGCGCGGGATAACCACAAGAGTGCTCGTGCTGTAATACGAAATCGCACCCCAGTCCATAACTCAGGTGCAGGTCCAGCGTGTCTACGGCTGTGTGTGAGAGTTGGTTGCAGGCCCTCAGCTGGCCTCCTCCTAACCAACACACGGCCATACCTGGCACTGGGGCAGAAGCAGCTTTCATAAGAAAACAGAACAGATCTACAGTCTGCTCTCCAATGAGCTCTCGCTTGACACCATTGAGTTTGACAAATGATGGTGGTTACGGGTCAGTAGAATTTGCGTTGCAGGGCGTCTGGAGTTATCCATGAAGTAACCGATTTGTAACAGTTCCTTCTGTCACTGTGGTGCCAACTGCTGTTAAAATTGCTGCTGCAGATGCAGTGCGAAGGGCCAGAGGCATACGATGAACCCGATGATCTTCCATTATGGTGGTGCCACGTGTCTGTACAGAGCCCGGTCTTCTTGCGACCGTATATTCTCGTGACTACCGCTATCCTACATTCCTGACAAGTCTTTTTGCATTATTGCAGAAGGAAAATCTAGCTTCTCGTAGCCCTATTACAAGACCCCGTTCAAACTCTGTGAGGTGATGATAATAGCGTCTTTCTCGCGTTAAAGGCATTCCAGACTAAAATAAACTCGCCACGTCTAATTGAAAAGTTTGCTAACACCTAAGACCGTTACAGAGTGTATTTAAAGCAATCTGATTTGGTATTTCATAGTGACGCCCCTAGACGCCCCTAGCGCCACTCTATAGTGACTGGCACGAAATGTAAATAAACGTCATATTTCAGATGCAGAAACATGTATACAATTTTCCATTTAGGTCGCACAACATCTTCTTGCTGCTGCTAGTTTTTCCATACGTGCATCTTCGTGAACGTGTTGTGTGTCAGTACCAATACTAGTTGAGAGGCTATTTGTATTTGTGTTGGGTAAAAGTAGTGAGATCAAAGTTTAAGAAGAACGAATACTGGACAGAGGGTATTTAACAGTAAATTACATTCTAAGGAATGGGAATACGGGCAGAGAAAACAGAATGAATACTATCCCCTTATAGAAATATTAGTGCATTTAAATATAAATTTGAAATGCGATATGGTCGGAGACCAACTGCAATGGTAATATCCCTGCACAAAAGTTTCCCATAAGCCCACATGAACTCTCGCTACTGCCACAAAAGTTTCCCATAAACCCACATGAACTCTCGCTACTGCTACAAAAGTTTCCCATAACCCCACATGAACTCTCGCTACTGCCACAAAAGTTTCCCATAAACGCACATGAACTCTCGCTACTGCCACAAAAGTTTCCCATAAACCCACATGAACTCTCGCTACTGCCACAAAAGTTTCCCATAAGCCCACATGAACGCTCACTACTGCCACAAACGTTTCCCATAAAACCACATGAACTCTCGCTACTGCCACAAAAGTTTCCCATAAGCCCACATGAACTCTCGATACTGCCACAAAAGTTTCCATAAGCCCACATGAACTCTCGCTACTGCACCAAAGTTTCCCATAAGCCCACATGAACGCTCGCTACTGCCACAAAAGTTTCCCATAAACCCACGCTATTGCCACAAAAGTTTCCCATAAGGCCACATGAACTATAGCTACTGCCACAAAAGTTTCCCATAAACCCACATGAACTCTCGCTACTGCCACAAAAGTTTCCATAAGCCCACATGACCTCTCGCTACAGCCACAAAAGTTTCCCATAAACCCACATGAACTCTCGCTACTGCCACAAAAGTTTCCCATAAGCCCACATGAACTCTCACTACTGCCACAAAAGTTTCCCATAAACCCACATGAACTCTCGCTACTGCTGCAAAAGTTTCCATAAGCCCACATGACCTCTCGCTACTGCCACAAAAGTTTCCCATAAACCCACATGGAACTCTCGCTACTGCCACAAAAGTTTCCCATAAGCCCACATGAGCTCTCACTACTGCCGCAAAAGTTTCCCATAAGCCCACATGAACTCTCGCTACTGCCACAAAAGTTTCCCATAAGCCCAAATGAACTCTCGCTACTGCCGCAAAAGTTTCTCATAAACCCACATGAACTCTCGCTACTGCTCCAAAAGTTTCCCATAAGCCCACATGAACTCTCGCTACTGCCAAAAAAGTTTCCCATAAGCCCACATGAACTCTCGCTACTGCCACAAAAGTTTCCCATAAACCCATATGAACTTTCGCTACTGCCGCAAAAGTTTCCCATAAGCCCACACGAACTCTCGCTACTGCCACAAAAGTTTCTCATAAGCCCACATGAACTCTCGGTACTGCCGAAAAAGTTTCCCATAAGCCCACATGAACTCTCGATACTGCCACAAAAGTTTCCCATAAGCCCACATGAGCTCTCACTACTGCTGCAAAAGTTTCCCATAAGCCCACATGAACTCTCGCTACTGCCACAAAAGTTTCCCATAAGCCCACATGAACTCTCGATACTGCCACAAAAGTTTCCCATAAGCCCACATGAACTCTCGCTACTGCACCAAAGTTTCCCATAAGCCCACATGAACGCTCGCTACTGCCACAAAAGTTTCCCATAAACCCACGCTACTGCCACAAAAGTTTCCCATAAGGCCACATGAACTATAGCTACTGCCACAAAAGTTTCCCATAAACCCACATGAACTCTCGCTACTGCCACAAAAGTTTCCCATAAGCCCACATGAACTCTCACTACTGCCACAAAAGTTTCCCATAAACCCACATGAACTCTCGCTACTGCCACAAAAGTTTCCCATAAGCCCACTTGAACTCTCTCTACTGCCACAAAAGTTTCCCATAAGCCCACATGAACTCTCGATACTGCCACAAAAGTTTCCCATAAGCCCACATGAAATCTCGCTACTGCACCAAAGTTTCCCATAAGCCCACATGAATGCTCGCTACTGCCACAAAAGTTTCCCATAAACCCACGCTACTGCCACAAAAGTTTCCCATAAGGCCACATGAACTATAGCTACTGCCACAAAAGTTTCCCATAAACCCACATTAACTCTCGCTACTGCCACAAAAGTTTCCATAAGCCCACATGAACTCTCGCTACTGCGACAAAAGTTTCCCATAAACCCACATGAACTCTCGCTACTGCCACAAAAGTTTCTCATAAGCCCACATGAACTCTCACTACTGCCACAAAAGTTTCCCATAAACGCACATGAACTCTCGCTACTGCCGCAAAAGTTTCCATAAGCCCACATGAACTCTCGCTACTGCCACAAAAGTTTCCCATAAACCCACATGAACTCTCGCTACTGCTACAAAAGTTTCCCATAAACCCATATGAACTCTCGCTACTGCCGCAAAAGTTTCCCATAAGCCCACACGAACTCTCGCTACTGCCACAAAAGTTTCCCATAAGCCCACATGAACTCTCGCTACTGCCGAAAAAGTTTCCCATAAACCCACATGAACTCTCGCTACTGCCACAAAAGTTTTCCATCAGCCCACATGAACTCTCGCTACTGCCACAAATACACTGGTAGTCCTACTGCCCGTCCCAATTTCCGCAGAGGTTTTCTTTACCAAGGCCCGCTTGTTGCTAAACTTTTTTCTTTCTGCCCTCACACTTGCTACCGTGCGGTCGCTTTCATGACTACAGTCTCCTCTATAGAACCGTATAAGCTGGTTATCGCACAGGGACGTACGGGCAACATAGCAATCCTGCATCCTGTGACTCCCGATTAGCACACTTACCACTTTTTGGGGAGGTAACAAAAAAATGGTTCAAACGGCTCTAAGCGCTAAGGGACTTAACATCTGAGGTCATCAGCCCCCTAGATTTGGAACTACTTAAACCTATTAACCTAAGGACATCACACACATCCATGCCCGAGGCAGGATTCGAACCTGCGACCGTAGCAGCAGCGCGGGTTCCGGACTGAAGCGGAGCTAACAGCGGAAATTTCAGTTGGTCACCATGCCGGTACGAAATGGTGGGAATTCTCTTCTTTTTAATTTTGACACTTCGCCAGATGTCGATGAGAGTGTGACTCACTGAAACACCGTGAAATTTCAACGCAGTCACCTTGATGGAACCACGAGAAGATTTCTTCAGCAGTATACGCCGGAAAAGTCTACAATCACATATGAGCGGAGTGCCTACAGTATTGTGTAAATTATGAAGTTATGAAATAGAATTTTATTCCCCCTTTTCTGCCTTTCATTCTGTTCTCCGTGTTGGCCGTGTATCGCCACACTGCATTTCTCACTTGGCTGACTGCGTCCCCATGTCGCATATAGGAACAGGTAACCAGCCATGCGCAACACCTTAAAGCTCCTGAAGCCTCCAGATGTTTTCCCTCTCCACATATATTTTTGGAGGGTTGCTGGTGTAAGTGTAGGTGACACTGCTGAAGCGTTTTTAGTCACTGCAACCTGATCTGCTATGCATATAGCATCACGCGGAAAAAAACGCCATATTGCAAGTGCACGAAGAGCCCTTGGTACTTCAACCTTTGCTTGGTGCTTCTCAGTTACACAATACATATTGCATCAAAAGGAAAATTCACGTAAGAAAATTATAAAATAATGAGACACTACTTATCTACAGGGAGTGAAATTTCAGTACAGCCGATCGACAGATATTGAAATGCGGCAAGAATTTTGCGTGACAGTTTCATCAGAAATTACAGTGTACACTGCCGGAAAAAAATAGTACACCTGAAAAGCTGACGTCGATTTTGATCCCTTGACGCCATATGACAGCTGGGGATCGTAGGTGTATTGATAATGTTTTCAACGTCGTCCTTCTACAGACAGCTGCAAGAATGCCATCTTTCTGTACCCTTTAATAAGGAACGCTCACAGCCATGCTGGTGCAAACATGTGAAGCAAGCAGACAGTCATGCCACTGGGACGCACTCAAGATTTCTACAGCCAACTGGGCGAATTTGAAAGGGGTCGAATTGTGGCCTTCCGAGTGGCGGGATGGTCCTTTCGGAGAACTGCCAACAAGTCGGACGTGCTGCGTCAGTTGGGCAACTATGCTGGTATCAGTGGTCACGTGAACATTGTCACACCCATAGACGAGGTTCTGAACGTCCTGTCAGCACAGACGCCCGCCAGGATCGTCGTATTGTGAGATCAGCAGTGGCAGGTTGTACAGCTCCCACAGTACAGGTTGTGAGTCAAGATGTGTCAACACGAACTGCTGCGAAGCACACCTTCAGCCTCTCTTTCACTCATGCCACAGCATCGACGTCCACGGCTTGACTGGTGCTGTCAGAGGATCACTAGGAAGATGGAATAGTTCGCGATGGTCTTAAGGAATTAAAGAAGGTTATGTCTGCACGCAAGTGATGGCCGTTTGCGCGTCGACGTAGACCAGGTGAGCATTCTCTCGTCGAGTGCATTAGTCCAAGTTATACTGACCCCAAAGCAAGCCTTATGGTCTGGGGTCCGATAAGCTTCAACTCTCTTTCGCCTTTGATGTTTCTGGAGGGGATGCTAACTAGCGCTCAGTACATGTAAATGTTGTTAGACCCATTCTTTTGCCATTCTTGCAACAGGAAGGTGATGTGTCGTTCCAATATGACAATGCTCGCGCACACACTGCCTGTGAAACTCATCGTGCTCTACAAGACGTGCAGCAACTTCCCTGACCAGGACAATTTCCGGACTTGTCTTGAATTGATGGGATGAGAAGTGACTTGTGCGACTCGTCAACCAAAAACTCTTACGTAACTATGTGAACAGGTATGGCATAAGGTATTCCAGGAACCTATTCGCCATCTGTACGATCGACTGGATGGCAGAGTAAGCGCCTGCATTGCCGTTCGTGGAAGCTACATAACGTACTAATACGGGTGTTTGAGCAAGTGCGTGTGCTATTGATCTTTAAATGTAAACATTCCATGTGTCCCGGATGTACTTTTGCAACAATAAATCTTGAGGGAATTGGAAACCTGCAAATGGATGTACGAACTTCTCTTTTTCAGCAGTGCATTTATCATTCTGAATTTGATAATAGGGAAAATGAATACGAAAATGTTATTGATATCATAAACCATTGCTACTGACAGTAAGGCTCCCTGAGTAGTTTGCATGTTTCTGTGTATTAATCCAGTGGTGGAATATGACTGTTCTCGGGGCGTCTGCGGATATGCGAAGGATTGGACTTGAGATACACCAACAGCAAACGCTTCAGCCAAGCGGGTCGGGTGGCCAGTGCACGCCTCTGCGACCTGGGTGGCATAAGATTCTTAGATGCGAGGTTTGCCCGGAGCCCACATTGTCCTCCGACACGATTGCTTGCAGCTAATATCCAGCTGGAGGGTAGTACGGCGCCGTGTGTGGGAGACGGGGCGCCTTTCCACGTTTTCTGATTTCTTTTGAAAATATTTTTAGAAATTTGTGGTAGGTTCCTTTAGGACCAAAGTGCTGACGTCATCGATCCCTAGGCTTACACATTACTTAATCTAACGTAAACTAACTTACGTTAAGGACAACACACGCCCATGCCCGAGGGAGGACTCGAACCGCCGATTGGGGGAGCTGTGCGAACCGTGGAAAGGCGTCCAAGGCCGTGCGGCTACTCCGCGCTGTTGATTTCTTTTGAAGATAAGCATCTGTTTCTTCTAGGAACTGAGGGCCACAGGAAACAAACTCCAGCCTCGTAGCGGTCCTCTCTGAATTTCTCGAAACCAATTTCGAGGCTATCTACACCGGCGGGAGAACGTTCCGCTGGCGTAAAGGTGTGTGACGTCAGTACACAGCACTGAAAGGAATAGTTTTTGGTAGTAGGGGAGAGTTTCGTGTTGTCACTGAAGGCTGAAAAAGACGTGGTATTTTTGGCGGGAGTCTCTGTTGGAGGGAAACCTCGTGACTGAACCGCAGTGTTTCGTAATTTTGCGACTAGTCACTGGCAACTTTTGGCAGCTAGGAATAGGGAGGGCATAAGCGAGTACCGTGAGGGAAGAGATCGGGATAGGAAACAAATTCAGGTTATGATCCCATGGTGTCCTGATGGACGTGGTGTAGCAGCGCGGTAGAGGCTGCCACATTTTGGAGTCCCGCAAATGTGCTGACGACTCCATCTTCGTGAAGGGGACATCGCGTCTGCAGCGCTCAGCTCAGCGTAGCACACTCATACTTACAGTGAGCGTAAATCGCAGCACTGGCAGAGTAGTTCAATTTGATTTCATACTCGTGGAATCTGGAACGATCGCCTGTCTCATCTCTTTTGCACTGGTAATGAATGTATGAGCTTCTGGGTTTCAGTCATCAAGTTTTAGTTATTGGCTCGATCTTGAATTACAGGATCCAATAGTTGTCATTTATCTTTGAACTTCTGGAGAGAGTAAATTCTTAATAGGGTAAGAAGTAATTTAACTGATAGGGGATGACAGTGCTTTCCATTTAATCTTCATGCGAATTTGGCTAGTAATAATTGCCCCAGGTCAATGTTCATCTTCGACCAGTTCATTACTTTAATTTGTAGGCTCATAATCTGTGTCCAGGAAGATATTATCAATCAGCTCAAAATCATAACCAACGGACTACTGCAGTCCGAAAGCATTAGTCTGAGTGAAACCTTTTTTCCGAATTTCCTATTTTAAGAGCTGTGTCTAAGCCTGTCATTTTCGCGTTGCACATTTAGCTACGCACACAAAAGTTTAGAGGTTAGTGCTGAAAGAGGTGGCCTGCCCACAGTTAGTTTTGAAGAGTTAACGGAAATTCAACACCACCGGGTTTTGCAGTATAAAGGTACATACACTGTACCAGCCTTCGGAACTATTAGTTCCTTCCTCGTGAAGGAGAGTAGGACAGCTTGGGGAAGGTTAAAAAAGAAGACTGGTCACTCTTACTTCTTATACTATGGTCCACGGGACTTTCGACCTAGCTCGATGTGAGAAGAATATCTGGGTGCGACTCGTGTTGCATTTGTGCCGAATAACGATAATGACCTCACGATCCATTTATTGCAGATGAATGCAGAACATAACCTTGAGAGGAGGTGGGGAGGGGGAGGGTGTTATGCAATTGTTAGAGACGTTACATTTATGCACTGTCGTCTTACGGAAAGATACGCCCTTAGGAGGAATATCAGACCACCTTTGTAATTAGACTGAAGAGTTGCTTGCAAATAGAACACAACACGTCGTTCTTAACAAACGGAAATCTTGAGACGTAAAAAAAAAAAAAACTTAACATACGACAAGAAAATACTGTAGGAGCACTACTAGAAGTGACCTAGTAGATAAAATCGGGAGCTGCACGGGACTGCTTGCGGATGGCACTGTTGTCTGCGGAGCAGCCGCAACACTGGAAATTCTATTGAGATGCAGGAAGACCTGTGTGCAGGGATTGGCAGTTGATTCTCAGCATAAACAAATGTAAAAGTATTGTGTATAAATGGGTGGAAAGAGTTCACAGTATACGTTTAGTGCCGAAAAGTCACTGGAAGCAACCACGATCACTAAACACCTTGCAGTATGCCTACGGAGCGATTTAAAATGGAACGCCCCCCCTAAAACTAATCGTAGTAAGAACAGATGCCTAAGCTTGTACTCACTCAGAGCGGTTAAATACCTGAATTTATTAATCCGGCGCATCTTTAAATTGATCGATCACATAAAGCGTTGTGGCTATGGCAAACCTCAGATTGAGACTCATTGGAACAATATTAAGTAACGTTAAATTACGAAGGAGTTTTCGGCAAAATACACGACCAAGCGGTTCTAGAGTATTTCTCGTCAGCGAGGTACAGTTACCATGTTCGATTGATTGAAAAGATGGAGAAGACTAAAGAAAAGCTGTGCGATTCCCCAGCCAGCACGAGAGCGGGAGACTCTATTGCAAAAATATTGTGCACCTTACACTTAACGTACCAGTTTCAAGACTAATGAAAGGCATCATTTTATCCCACATACAACTTACGTGATGATCATGATGATAAAATGAGAGAAATGTCGACAGATATGTGTATTTACCGGAAGTCGTCCTTCCTGCATATCATCTGCGAAGAAAGAGAGGAAGTGGCTCAATGTGTTCAAAGGAATTTTGGGCTTTCAGCCGATCGTCGTTAGCTGCCTCCAGTATTTCACCTGCTCACTTGCCAGTCATCCTCAGTCTCACTTAGGATGACTGACAAAGACTTCCAGCGTTCCGCAGTTTATTACCACCCTATGTGTCTTCCGCTCATGCATTTAAGGTCGTGGTAACAGACTGACCACACTACCGTGAGGGTATACTAAGAATTGTTATGACGTCACAAACTTGGAAGCCGTATCCGACATGTTTCTCGCAGCAAACCTAACTTCTGCTGGAAGTGTTTCGATCAAAACTGCAAGATTGCGTCTGTTACGGGTGCACTAATCATTCTGATTATAGTCCAAAGTGTAAATGAATTTTCATTCGTAAGTGGATTCGTTCAAGCGCTATTTTCTTTTATGTACGTGAATTTTGGATGCACTGTTTGCTTTAACTCTAGTGTTTTATATCTGTCATTTGACTTTAGATTTCGTGTCAGTCCAAGTCGAAAAGCTCTCTTGGTGAACGGTCTGAGAAGAAAAGACTGTAAACTAATCATTCATAGCAAAATATGTTCTCAGCATTTTTGGGAAGAGGACATAGGTCGAACATCAGTTTCATCACTCCGTATTAAGGAAAATGCTGAATCACGAACCAGCCTTTTCTTTTCACATTCTTCTCTTCTTCAATATTCAAACAAACAAACACCGTCCGAACAGGCCTTGGTACCGACCGGCCGCCGTGTCATCCTCCGACCTTAGGCATCACTAGATGCCGATACGGAGGGGTGTTTGATCAGCATACCGTTCTTCCGGCCGTAGCCACTTTTCGTGACCAGTGCCGCTAATTCTCAATCAAGTAACTCCTCAGTAGGCCTCAAAAGGGCTGAGTGCATCTCACTTGCCAACAGCACTCTGCAGACCTAGACGGTGACTGATCCAAGTGCTGCCCAAGCCCGACAGCGCTTAAATTCAGTGATCTGACGGGAACCGGAGTTACTACTGCGACAAGGCCGTTTGCTTGGTTGTCCAAAAAGTCGAAAAAAAGAAATTTTCATTAATGAAGAGAAATGCTTCATATTATTGGCTCTATGAACAAGACGAAACCGCAAACAGTAGTCTGGTAACATTTTGGGGGTCTAACATGGCGGCGCCGGCTTAAAAGCTGTTGTGGTTGGCAGGAGAGCCAACACCGTGTTACTAGAGGAGGCCGAAAGGCACGCGTTTTAGCTCACGCAGGCTGGCGTGAGGTCTGGAACAGGACAAGGAAATTAGAATTTAGAAAAAAACGGACGTAGCTGGTGGAATACTTAACTTCAACCCATTAAGGATGAACGTCGCTCTTGACGATACATGATTGACAATATCAATAGTGACTGACTATGGCGCCTTGCTAGGTCGTAGCAAATAACGTAGCTGGAGGCTATGCTAACTATCGTCTCGGCAAATGAGAGTGTAGAAGTCAGTGAACCATCGCTAGCAAAGTCGACTGTACAATTGGGGCGAGTGCTAGGAAGTCTCTCTAGACCTGCCGTGTGGCGGCGCTCGGTCTGCAATCACTGATAGTGGCGACACGCGGGTCCGACGTATACTACCGGACGGCGGCCGATTTAAAGGCTACCACCTAGCAAGTGTGGTGTCTGGTGGTGACACCACAAAAGCAGTGTACGGCGTATTTCTGTAGCGCCATCTCCCTCTATTATTCCGCCATGCACATCACCCGCAGGGCAGTGTCGTGGCAGGTGGACTCTGTGGAACTCATCTGCCCTCAGGGTTGCCACTCTTAGCGGCAATCGGCATACTCTGTCGTCTTCTGTTAGAGCAAATCATGTAAACGATGGGGTTCCACGCATTATTGAACTGGTAGCCGCTAACACGGTTATCTGGTTTTCCGCAATGCACATCACCACGCGTCCTCTAATAAAGGAATTCCAAAAGGATGTTGGTGTAATAAAAATTGTTATCTTATGACAGTCCACTGAAAATCTGATATAGATAATACGTAAAGTAATTGCCACATCGGGTGACTGCAAAAACGAGTGCAGCGTTGAGGTTCGGTGCAGCGCTCCTCTACAGGTACTCAGGTGAATCATGGGAAAAAGACTCCGACTTGACAACTGTTGCACGACAGAAATTAACAGAATTTGAATGCCGAATGGTAGTTGGAGCTAGACGCATGAACCTTCCATTTCGCAAAACTTTAGGAAATTTAATATTCCGAGTCTCACGGTGGCAAGAGACTGCTGAGAATACAAAATTTCAGGCATTACCTCTCTCTCCACGGACAATGCAGTAGCCGACGGCCTTCACTTAACGGCCGAGACCAGCGACGTTAGCGTGGAGTTATTAGTGCTGAAAGACAAGCAACGCTGCGTGAAATAACCGTAGAAATCTATACGAGACTTACGAAGAACGTATGCATTATTAGAGTGCGGCGAAATATGGCGTTAATGGCAGCGGACGACCGAGGCGAGTGCCTTTGCTAACTGCATGAAATCGTCTGCAGCAGCCTCTCCTCGGGTCGTGACCATGTCCGTTGGACCCTGGAGGACTGGTAAACCGTAGCCTGGTCAGAACAGGAACGATTTCAATTGATAAAAGCTGATGGTGGGTTCGTGTGAAGCGCAGATTCCACGAAGCCAAGGATCCAAAACGCCAACAAGGCACTGTACAAGCTGGTCGTGGTTCCATGATGGTGTAGGCTGTGTTTACGTGGAATGGGCTGGGTTTTCTGGTCCTGCTGAACCGGCCATTGACAGGAATTCGTAACGTTGAGCTTCCTGGAGACCGTCTACAGACATTCATGCACTTCATGTGTCCAAACAATGACTCACCTTGTCACCGGGTCACAGTTGTTTGCGATTGATTTGAAGACCATTCTGAACAATTCGAGCGAGCGATTTGGCCACCCAGAGCGACCGACATGAATCCCGTCGAACATTTATGGGACACAATCGAGAGGTCGGTCGTGCCCAACATCCAGCGTTGCAACGCTTTCGCAGTGATGGGCAGCTATAGAGGCAGCATGAGTCTACATTTCTGTAGGGGACTTCCAACGACTTATTGAGTCGATGCCAGGTCGAGTTGCTGCACAAAGTCGGGAAAAAGGAGATCTGGCATGATACTAAGAGATATCACATGATTTCTGTCTCCCCTTCGTGCATTGCCCGTACGACACTGGCAAGGTATTTTGTAAATTGTAGCTTTCCGCAGTAACTAATAGTGATTCTCTGAGACCAAAAGGTCTGCAATCTTAAATGCTGAGCGGAAAACAACTTTTAAGTGGAATTTACTGAGGATTCTTCCTATTTCTAACGAAATATTGCCAACGAAGGGAAGGAAACGGGAGAAATTGCAGGTGTGCTCTCCTCTTTATTCACTTTCTTATTTTGGGTATTAACTGTTGGCTTCCTATTAAGCCGTTGAGAGATGATGTAACACACCCTGTACAGTTTTTCACACACCCTTCGGTGACTTAGGGAGCGCTGATGTAGGTGAAGACCATCCTCTATTAGCAGACGCTTAGAGGACATGAGTAAGTAGGAAACAAACATATGAATCTGAAAAGCTTTAATCTGTGAGACTTTGGAATAGCATAAGAGATGGATAAGATTCAACGAACAGCGGCAAAATTCTTAAGGGAAAGTCGTCTGTCGTAGAGAGAATGAAAAATTTCTGCTACTGCTGCTGACGATAATCCTGACATTACCAACCAGGGACACAACCAATAAGCTTGCTGAGATCTGCCGGTGTTAATCTGGAATGACATTACTACGAAACCCCACTAATAATGTGAAATTCCAAACCGACAATTCTTGTGATCGGCATGTGGTCATTCGGTGCCAGGTCTCAATGTCTACGTATCCATTTTTTGTTTAACGTGACCTTCACTTTAGAAATACTACACAAAAATATTTGAGTAATGTTCGTTTGTTATTGTTCGGTACAAAAATGTGAAATGTACTGAAATGCCTCGCTGTATCAGTCATTCAACCTTCATGTTGTGCAAAATCACTATTGCGTAACTATAGCTGCCACAGCGTCTGCTTGCTACACACGTATATATCGCGTCATGACTGCCATCACAAATGCCCACCTTCAGTTGAGACTGCCACTATTGTTCTGGTGGCTTGTTACCTCCTCCCCACCTTCAGCTCAGACTGCTTCTAATATTCTGGTGGCTTGTGACGTCCTTCCCACGCCGTCAGACAAGACCTACCTCAGAACTACGACGTATCTTCTAAATCAAATTAAGTTTCACGAAATTTTAGGCTATGTTAATGGCCAGTTACACTATGTGATCAAAGGTTTTTCATATTAGCTGCATTGTGCTGCCACCTACTGCCAAGTACTCCATATCAGTGAACTCAGTAGTCATCAGACATCATGAGAGAGCAGAATAGGGGGCTCCGCGGAACTCACGGACTTCGAACGTGGTCAGGTGATTGGGTGTCACTTGTGTCATACGTCTGTACGCGAGATTTCCTCACTCCTAAACATCCCTGGGTCCACTGTTTCTGGTATGATAGTGAAGTGGAAACGTCAAAGGACACTTACAGCACAAAAGCGTACAGACCGACCTCGTCTGTTGACTGACAGAGACTGCCGACAGTTGAAGAGGTTCGTAATGTGTAATAGCTAGACATCTATCCAGACCATCACACAGGAATTCCAAACTGCATCAGAATCCACTGCAAGTACTATGGCAGTCAGGTGGTGAGAAAACTTGGATTTCATGGTCGACGGGCTACTCATAAGCCACACATCACACCGGTAAATTCCAAACGACGTCTCACTCGGTGTAAGGAGCGTAAACATTGGACGATTGTACAGTAGAAAAACGTTGTGTGGAACGACGAATCACGGTACACAATGAGCCGATCCGATAGCAGGGTCTGGGTATGGCGAATGCCGGTGAACGTCATGTGCCAGCGTATGTAGTGCCAACAGTAAAATTCGGAGGTGGTGGTGTTATGGTGTGGTCGTCTTTTTCTTGGAGGAGGCTTGCACCCGATGTTATCTTGCGTGGCATCATCACAGCACAGGTCTATACTGATGTTTTAAGCACGTTCTTGCTTCCCACTGTAGAAGAGCAATTCGGGGATGGCGATTGCATCTTTCAACACGATCGAGCACGTGTTTACAATGCACAGCCTGTGGCGGAGTGTTTACAAGACAATGACATCCCTGTAACGGACTGGCCTGCACAGAGTCCTAACCTGAATACTACAGAACATCTTTGGGATGTTTTGGAACGCCGACGTCGATACCTCTCCTCAGCGCAGCACTCCCTGAACAACGGGCTGCCATTTCCCGAATAACCTTCTAGCACCTGATTGAACGTATGCCTGCGAGAGTGGAAGCTGTCATCAAGGCTGAGGGTGAGCTAAAACCATATTGAATTCCAGCGTTACCGATGGAGAGTGCCACAAACTTTAAGTCATTTTCAGCCAGGTGTCTGGATACTTTTAATCACTTTACTTCATCACGGATACTTTATGTGAGTTGATAATTCAGTGTATCTGGATGCCATTTGGAGTCACTGACGTACGCAAATTGTTTTTATAACAAAGTGATGGGATTGGATTGAAAGGGGGTGGAAGAACTAAAAACAAACAAAAAACATGTTACTATAAAACGCCAAAATAAATATTACACTGGTTGTTATTGTATTATATCAGACGTTCCCGTTCGATCAGAGGATTACGAAACTGAAAGCCGATTTCATTTAGGCAGATTGTTATGAGAGTTATCGATGTACCTCTATGAATGTTTTAATTAATAGCAATTAAAATAGTCTTTTGAGCAAAACTGATTATTATAATCACGATCTTTCGTCATAATTCTTCTATTGAAATATATGAGTTGCTTCATGAAACTTTTCTAGAAAAAAGGTGTTAAAATTAAGATCAGTGTTCTCGTATTACGGTTCGCGGGCTTAGTTCGTGGAAGTCATCCTCCACAAAACGCATTATGCGAAATTAGAGGTGGTTATGAACTCTAATGCTCGCTAGTAAAGCTGCGGACAATTTATACAAAAGAACCCAAATAAGCATACTTGAATTACATGAAGAACGATGATAAATTAAACATAACTCAAAAGATCGACGCGGAAGGGGAAGACAATTCCAAGCAATTTTATTTACGGGCCGAAAGCATCTGTTATATTACAACAGAAACAGCTTCTTTTACGAAACATTTTTGGTTGTACTTTACGAAGGAGTTTTCGTCTGAAGCATTCGAACCATTCGCCTAGAAATTGGGTGGTCAAAATCGATATCATATTTTAAAATACAGATTGTTTCAACAAATTATATCACAATACACTGGGCGAAGATAATGCCATTATTCCTCAACGCCTACCTCTACAACACTCAATCAATATTTCGCTGTAAATATTTGTTGCATGAAACATCTGAAGCTACTTTTTTACGAAACAAATATCCGTGAAATGTACTTAAAAGAATGCTAACTAAATGTATTTAGAAACATGAATACAGTATCAGTCAAGTCAACGAATTTAGAAAAGAGTCTTGAAAGTAAAACCCTACAACGAGGCATGAAAGTTATGCTCGAAGAACGCATAGAGCAGTTAAATTTCCTCGCAGCAAACTGGATTTGTAACGTTGTAAAAGGCAAGACAAGCCGCTCCAGCGGTGTCAAGTACCGACTGCTATGCAGAAAATACCCACCTTGCTTTATAATCGGCGAACCTGGCGACCGCATACAGATTCCTCGGGAACAGGCAGCACTCATAACATCGTAAATGGAGAGACTAGCTCCTCTAACGGTCCCGGACTCTGTTATGAAGCAAATCCTCATTCTGCATTCCAAGACGTATACAGTTTCTTTGTATGGATTGAATGATTTTGCACGTAAGAGGATTACACTTCATAACACTCAAACACTGCTCCGTTCAAAGGCTTTCCCTCCGTGTTACGACTGTTGATGATAATTTTTTTACTTTTGTTCGCTACTCTTGAGTGTTGGTTGGACTTTTTCTGTAGAGCAGAAAAATGGGACTAGCACACTCCTTTATTTGCATTTTACATGGGAGAACTTACAGTGTTCATACAAGTGCGAAGTAGATAAAAGAGTAAATTTTGATGTTACGACGAAGAACTAAGAAACATGGTGTCCAGTCTTCCTTTGTCCCTAAAATAGTATTTCAGTCGCAATGGGAAGACAGGTACCAAATAGATTTTTTGCAGAAAAAAATACCAATTCATCGGGAAGCAGAAAGAAAAGGAACTTAACTCTTTAAGATGGATAGCTTTGTGACTTTGATTGAAGCTGTGGAAATGTGTTTGAGTGAATGTTAGACTACAAATGAAGAAGTACGATATTTATCTAGTATTAGTCTTGAAGGTTTTGCTTGTTCTTGCTGTAAGGGAACATAAGCACTCAACGAGCTTTTCGAACGTGTAATTAGCGCAGCATTGTTGGGTTTTACCTCCAACTATTTTTCAAATGGTTCAAAAGGCTCAGCATTATGGGACTTAACATCTGAGGTCATCAGACCCCTAGACGTATAACTAACATCACACACACCCATGCCCGAGGCACGATTCGAACCTGCGACCGTAGCAGCGGCGCGGTTCCGGAGTGAAGCGCCAGCCAACTGTTTTTACTGTAGGATTTTACCTCCAACTGTTTTTTTTTATAATTTTACGAACACAAATGTGTCGGTCATTCCTGGATCTCTCTTAATCTAGAGGAACCTTTCTCCCCTACCCACAACTTCGCCCCAAGATAGTCTTTTTCCTGCTCAGGTGATTCCCGTTTGAAAGAAGGGTCGTTCAAAACATGCACATAATTGCAGGCCAATATCGCTGACGTCATTGTATTGTAGAATTATAGAACATGTTCCATGCTTACGTCACCGGCCTTGCCAGAGCGATAACATCGGTTCCCGTCAGCGCCGTTGGGCTTGGCTAGCACTTACATGGCTCACTGCCCGGGTCTGCTCAACGCTATTGGTAAACGGGGTGCACTCACCCCTTGCGAGGCCAACAAGGGACCTACGTCATTGAGAATTAAAGGATCCGGTTCCGTAAACTGACATACTGCTGGGAGAGCGGTGTGCTGACCACGTGCCGCTCCACATCCGCATTCAGTGACGCCTGTCATCAGGGGATGACAAGGCGGTCATTCGGTACGGTTGCGTCTCCCGAGGCCCGGTCGGATGGAGTTTCTGTCATTATACATTATGACATTCATAGATAACGAAATCTTCCTGCATAAGAACCAAACCAGATTTCGTAAACACAGATCTTGTGAAACACGCATTACCCTGGTCGTCCATGAAACTCGGAGAGCGGTAGGCAGAGGTATCCAGGTTCATCCTGTGCCCCTCGACTTGCGGAAGGCACACTGTCGTTTAGCGAACAAGTATCGGACCAGATCTGCGATTAATTCCTAGGAGAGAGATATCAATATTATTCTTAACAGGACGAAATCGACAAGCGTAAAGGTAATTTCAGGAGAACCCCAAGGGAGTCTCATAGGGCCATTATAATATATATATATATATATATATATATATATATATATATATATATATATATATACATATGTAAGTGCAACAGGCATAAGTGCAAATTTTTTTATTGGCGACTGAACAACGTTACATTAGTATTTACTTCATTTACAGTCTAATAACTATATCTATTAGCAGTGGTATGTTTCTATGTTGGCTAGCACCTTGAAGTACAGTGGCAAGAGCAAGCCCTTAAAGCTTATTTTCCCCTGGGCAGCACGTCAGATGTTGAAGTGTGGATGAATGGACGCAAAACCGTTAGGCTACACTGCAGGTGTAGTGCACTTAGCGGTGCAGTTCAAGCATGCAGAAAACATCGTGCAGGATATTATGTGATATATTTGCGGGAAGACTCTTTGTCGCCGATAAAAAACAGCCAACACATTGATGTTTGTACATACTCGTATTAATGTTCCACACATAAAAATATCACTACTTATACTCGTTACATCCTGAATGTATGTGGTGTAATGAATAACGTTTGCAGATGATCTCTACTGGTAGATCGTAACTTCAGAAGACTGTAGCACACGCGGGAAGAAATGTGGAGCATTGATAACTGACGCATGAATTAGCAGTTGGCCCTCAACGTAGATAAATGTAACATACTGCACGTGGCTAGGAGAAGAGATCCATTAGTATTGGATTACGCTGTTGATACCAATCGCTGGAGACAGTAACATCTGTAAAATGCACAGGAGTAACCGTCTGGAGAGACGTAACGTGGAATGAACATAAAACAAATTGTAGATAAAACAGAAACCAGCCTGAGATTCAGTGGAACAATCTAAAGGAAATGTAATTTATACGTGAAAGAGGTGACTTGTCCAACACTCATTCGACCGATTCTAAGTATGTTTTGTCAATTTGTGCCCCCTTACCAAGTAGGATTGACAGGAGAGAGAGAGAGAGAGAGAGAGAGAGAGAGAGAGAGAGAGAGAGAGAGAGAATCCAACGGGTAAGTGGCACGTTTCTTCACACGATCGAAGCGCGGGAGTTACAGAGGTGTTCGGACGCTCGAGTGTCGGCCGCTACAAGAAAGGCGTTGTATGTCTCGGGAAGGGTTACTGTTGAAAGTAAAGACTGTACATTCGAAGGAGAGGCGTGTAACATATTACGAGGGCGTACTGAAAAGTAATGCCTCCGAAACTTTTATTTGAAAATTCGTAGAGTATTTTAAATAAAACAGAAGTATTAACATTCTACAGCTTTGTTCTTCGTATCAACGTTTTTATTTCTCAACGTAATCAACCAACAGAAGAACTCATTTCTCGTAACAAGAGGCCAGTTTCTTGCCACTGTCACTTTAGAACGTCTGACTTTGATGACTGAGCCATAACCACACCTCTGCTTGCACAGCTTTATCACTACCAAAACGAAATCCTCGAAGGTCCTCTTCAGGTTTTGTAAACATACGAAAATCGTACACAACCAAGTCGGGACTAACTGGAGGATTGTCGATGGAGTGGCCGAACGGTTCTAGGCGCTTCAGTCTGGAACCGCGCGACCGCTACGGTCGCAGGTTCGAATGCTGCCTCGGGCATGGATGTGTGTGATGTCCTTAGGTTAGAACTTAGAACTACTTAAACCTAAGTTCTAGGGGTCTGACGACCTCAGACGCTATGTCCCATAGTGCTTAGAGCCATTTGAACCATTTTTGATGGTCGATGACAGTGAACTCAAGGCGCCAGGTTGCTGCACATGTCGCAGCTGACGTGTGTGTTCTGAAGGAGAACATGCTCCATATGTGGCCGAACTCTTCGATTACAGCACGTTGTTTCCCACGCACAGACATAGTTACGTTACACGCCAAACGTTACGCCCTACAATTCTGAGATCTCTGCGGAAGAGACCTAGCAATACGTAGATATAAAGAATAAAGCTGTAGAATGTTCATAAAGTTTGTTTAATTTAAATAGCTTTAGGAGTTTTCACATAAAAAAATTCGCAGGCGTTACTTTTCAGCACACATGTGTCTCGCGACATGACCACAACAAGAAAGTCAAGAGTAATTAGAGTTCTCACACGGCTCGGTCGATAAACGTTCTTCTCAGGCAGCATTCGCGACTGGAACAGGGAACGGGAAAAATGGTAGTTGAGTGAAAGTTACTCTCCGACACACAAAGTAAGGTGGCTTGCGAAGCGTAAATTTTTATGTAGATGTAGGTCTAGAATTATTCACTTTCACAACTGAAACTTTCCGACAGGTTACTAAGTCGAAATAAATGAATTATGTTTTTCTCCTACCTCAGAGGTGGTGCTGGCGACCAGTGGTTGCCCTGTCGCCGGCAGACGAGCAAGATTAGCTTATTCTTGGCGGCGACCAGTGAACAGAACACTACCTGGATAATGTGAGTCCATTTGTCAGAGCAGAGAGCTCCATTTAGAACGTGATTTGTCGTGACCGGAAACAACCGCGCGCAAGGAAATAAAAAGTATCACTGGGAAGTAAGGTCTGCACAGGTTGTCATCGTCACAGGCGGGTCACTCTGCGCATCGCGCCGACTGTCGACACTCACGCACAGTACCCGTAGCCTAGCGACGGCGCCCGCTGCGCTGAGGCGAGTGCTGAAACGCTTCGTCGGCCCACTACGCTTCGCTTCGGCTCGGCCCTGTGTTGGCGGCGGCGGCGGCGGCGGCGTCACCTGTTGTCGGTCCGTAGCGCACGGCGCCCGCGCGACTGACTGGCCAGGCGGCCCGGCGAGCGCGGCCGAAGCATTCCTCTTCCTCCTCCTCCAGCTCCAGCGCGAATAGGGCGCGCCAGGGGCCGCGGCGCCTCGGGAGCGCGAGCGACTCTCGCCCTTACTCGCGAGGGGCGAGCTCATCTTTACAGCCTCTAATTACCGGCTGCGGGCTGCGCGTGGGGGTGGGCCAGCCGGGTTTGGCGTATTATCTGACCCCACGCGCTGACCCCTTCTGCTCCTCCCCCCTCACCCCCCCCCCCCTCTCGCGACTCCCTCATCTGCGCGTCTCCCGTGCCACAGCTTACCGCCGACCGGCTGAGTTCCCGATCTCCTCCTACCGAAAAACTATCCTGCGAGAATTTCTCACTCACCATCTACGTTACTAAACGGCTAACCTGGTTCACGGTGCACGGTCCTAGTTGCAGGTTGTATAATTAACTTTGTGTTTCAGTATTTTACATAATTACTGAACGAATTTGAAATTTTAATATGCTGTCATAATCGACTCATTAACAACTATAATCTTACGTAAAATGCTTAAAACAGTAAGAAAGGTATTTCAGTTAGAAACTGTACAGTAATGATTTAAATATTCGAACACTTCACCAGTTTATTAAAAAACTAAAAACCCGCCTCGATGGCGAAAAAAGCACCTAGTGTTAAGTGTTAACCAAAGTTTCGGCGTAGATAACTACACCTTCTTCAGAACAACAATAAAACCCACAAGTGCCTAAAAAGACCTTTGTCAATTATTAAAAGAACATCATGGTTATTCATTTATAAACTAAAAAGAAAAGGAAAACACAAACAGTACATATGTACAAAGTCCAAACCACTACGTAACTTAATGGTGTACGCTCCACCTACATCGGCCTATATTCGATGGGCCATGACCCGCCATAACTCCAGTTTATGGCGGGTCATGGCCCATCGAGCATAGGTGAAGAAAGGAGTAGTTATCTACGCCGAAACCTGGGTTAATACTTAACATTAGGTGCTTTTTTCGCAATCGAGGCGGGTTTTTAGTTTTTTAATATATTAACCAACGATTGCTGACGCGCTGCGATGTTGAAGGTTCTTAACTTCACCAGTTATTTATTATTTTCATGCTTAGCACAACAGCTATCGACTATTTATTCTCATCTTCAAGTGCATTTGTTTACATAAATATCTTTTGTGACGCTTGCAGGTGCAGTTTACTGCCTCATTTTGAAAGAAAATGGGTCAACTGAAAAAACTCTCAAACTTTTCCCAAAAAACGACATAGCACAGCTGAACAAAGACCCAACACAACAATTCCATAACAGAGTGAGAGGACAACTAAGGAAAACACATTTCTTACTGAAGAATATCAAAAGAAATACATCACCTGTAAGAGCCCTAAGGGTGCTATATCAAGATTCCAAACTAATTTACAAAAAGAAGGATGTCAAATGAGACCTGTAGTTAACCGTATGAGCAGCCCTGCGTACATGTTATCTCACAAATGCAATCAGTTCCTAAAAAAGAACTTTACATATGAAACAACAAAAAATAAACAAAACAGTACCACACTCTTCACTGAAATAAAGGAAATGAAAACGCCAGAAGATGGCCAGTTTGTATCGTTAGATATCACAAATCTATATTCCAGTATCCCTGTTAAAGAAGCCATTGCAGCAACAAAGAACAACTTACTAAGGCACAGAAAGTGTTCACAAACTAAAACTAGTGAATTTATAGCGTTACTAGAAATAATCCTCAACTGCAATAACTTTACATTCGGTGGCCATGTTTATCAGCAACCAGATGGGCTTGCCATCGGCTTATACATACACAATACACAATACACATACACAATAGCAGACATTTTCGTAAACTACCTAGAACAGAAAATATTCAGCAGCCAGAAACACTGCTTAAAAAACATACTATACTACGAAAGATATGTTAATGATGCCTTAATTTTACTGAAACGTGACACCAAGGACGCCAATAACATTATAAATTTGTTTCATAGCGTCCACAAGAAAATAAATTTCGCAGTCGAATACCAAAAAATTAATAGTATCAGTTTTCTAGATTTGTGCGTAGACAATCAAAACAACAGGCACAATTTCAAGGTTTACAGAAAAAAGACAATTTCCAGCAACACAGTTTCTTCAACGTCATGTCACCCAGATGTAGACAAGGAAGTTGCATGCGAAACGATGGCACACAGGGCAAATAAAATCCCAATGAACAAAAGGACGGGAAGAAATAATTAGACATCATTAAGGACATTTCAGTGGCTTGTGACTTCCCCAGCTCAATGATAGCCAAAATGCAAAAACAAATAACAAAAACGAAAGAAGTCACTGGCTCTTTAGAAGGAACTAATATTACAATCAAATATATGGTCAGCATGCCTTATGAAGGTAACATTGCCCAAAAAATTGTAAACCTACGTAGGTTACAAAGAAAGAAAGTAGCTCTCACCACGCCCGCCGGAGTGGCCGAGCGGTTCTAGGCGCATCAGTCTGGAACCGCACGACTGCTACGGTCGCAGGTTCGAATCCTGCCTCGGGCATGGCTGTGCGTGATGTCCTTAGGCTAGTTAGGTTTAAGTAGTTCTAAGTTCTAGGCGACTGATGACCTCAGATGTTAAGTCCCATAGTGGTCTTTGCACGTCACACGATCGACATACTGTCACACAACTCAAGCAGCTCTTTCAGCCTTCATATACACTGGTCCTCAGCACAGCTCATGTTGTAGGTGTCGGATTAAGAAACCTCTTTGAGAATATGGTCCAGATTGGATGCTGCAACTAGCAAGTGGGGCAAGAGCTCAGTAGGTGGCGGGGTGCACACCCGCTTCCTTGTGCGGCCTGTTGGTCTCGGGGTATAATTCCTGCTTTGGGTGCAGGAGGTCCCGGGTTCAAATCCCGGACAGGTACTACTTTTCACTTTCGCGACAACCAAGCACTACGATAAACTAGCGAGTCTCTGAAAGTAAGCCATGCAACAGGACAAACTGCATGTCGGGCCACCGGCCAATGATTCTGGCAAGTGCGTCTTGTGGAAAGCAATCTACGAAGCAGGATTAAGTCGTCTTCGATTACTTATATCTATACCTAAAGACTGACACGTACAACGATTCTATTCGTTTCCCAGGAACTAGTACATCGCATGCACGTTTGTTAAATGCATGCGCATGCAGCACCCAAAACGGAGAGATGCTGGGAGAAGCAGCTGAGGTCGTCTTCTCGCAGTTGAACCCCTTACGCTCCGTTATTAATCCTAGTAGCAAAAGCATAAGCATTTGGAGCGTTCCCCATTCGCGTGCGGACTGCTGTTAACAACTTCTGAACCTCTCGCCACAAACAACAGAAATTAGTCGATACCTTGAACAATAAAAACTATGAATTTTCCCCATTCGCGTGCGGACTGCTGTTAACAACTTCTGAAGCTCTCGCCACAAACAACAGAAATTAGTCGATACCTTGAACAATAAAAACTATGAATTTTCTGAACGAGGAGCACACAAGATCACATTAAAATTGGCTCAGGCAACTTTCATATTAGACACACTGAACACGTCATCTTTTACACGCATAACCAATTTTCAAAATCAGCGATAGATACACACATGAAAAACGCTAGACACCCATTCAAAAAGCACAGAAGAAGATCTTAAGTTGCTCCACTATTTCCGAAATCCCATGCAATCGATATATTGGAGGAGCTTGAAATTTTTATACCCTATAAAAAGCAAGGAGAAAAAATTCTCGACAGAGTAGATAGAGAATTTTTTCGACAGTGAATCAGTCAATTTTTTCAAATGTTTCTCCTGCAGATGATAACTGTAGTAACTTTCTGAAATATGTGCATTTCGTCATAGAGAGAGAGAGAGAGAGAGAGAGAGAGGAAAATGTAATCGATAATTCAATAGCCAGTAATCGCGAAATAAGCCCGCCCAGTTAGCCGTGCATTCTGACTCACGGCTTTCCGGACTGGGAAAGAGCGCCTGGTGCCCGGCACGAATCCGTCCGGCGGACTTGGGTCGAGCTGGCCAGTCTGTGGATGGTTTTTAGGCGGTTTTCCATTTGCCTCGGCGAATGCGGGGTGGTTCCCCTTATTCCGCATCAGCTACAATCTGTCGGTGATTGCTGCGCAAACAAGTACAAAGCTGCCTAACAATAGACCACAAACAGCAGCGAAGGACCATTTGTACGGAACTGCTTGTGCGTTACGAAGCTGATCCTGGCAGTTTTTTGTCGAACACGTCGCAAACGTTAAAACATGGGTTCATCACTTCGAACCGGAAACAAAACGGCAATCTCTCCCGAAGAAAAAGTTAAAAGCCATACCCTCAACCGGTAGAGTCTTGGCGACAGGCTTCAGCCTCTCTGGAGGGGTTATTATGTTCGACGTCCTCCCTCATGGTGCAACGATCAATTATGATGTGTTGTGCTACCCTTAGGAAATTGAAGAAACGACTTCCGCGTGCTCGTTGCCACAAAAATGTAAAGAATTTCTCCTCCCCCGCAGTGCCCCACACAATCTGCGCACCACAGAGGAGCTCACAAAACTTCATTGAACTGTTCTTTCTCATTCAGCCTACAGCCCGAATCTCGGTCCTACCGACTTTCATCTGTTTGTCCCAATGAAGGATGCAGTCTGCGGGAAGCAGTACGTGGATGATGAGGGGGTCATTTATCCAGCAAGGCGTTGGGCCCGATGTCGATCATTAGAGTGGTACCATGGAGGCGTACAGTCCGCCCCAGTTAGGTAGTATAAGGCCGTCGCATTGAATGGAGATTATGTAGAAAAATACGGTTTCGTAGCCAAAAGTGTGAAGAATAATATAGTGTACTGCGCTCCTAAATAAAACCAACCAGATCTCAGAAAAAAAGTGTGTTCTATTACTTACTGAACGTCCCTCGTATTTACTGTACAGATACATGCAGTTCAATGTTATAGTACTTTTAAACGATATGTTGTATACTATAGTGGCAGCTCTTGATTAAAAACTGTGTCGTAAATACTTTTCTTTTCTCGTGTCCACAGCTCGTGATATAGTGGATTGGTTTTCGTTCTAGAAATCCTGGGTTCCCCGGTTCGTTTCCGGGGGAATGTGCTAATCATTTCATCTCATCACCACGGACGAGCAAGTCGCCGAAGTGTCGTCGGATAGAAAAACTTCCACTAGGCGACCGAACTATCCCAAAAGTGTCTCACTGTGAATAATGTCATACGATCATCTCATTCTTTTTTTTATTGTGTTTCCATTTGTCTACTATCAATTCAAGCAAGTGGACGAGTTATGTTACCCATAGTACCTGCGTTGTGGAGTAACTAGTACAGGAGGATCAAATTCAATTTTGTGTTTCGTTTTTAATAAGATGTTGTTTACGTGAATGGTACACTGTGAACGCGTTTTCAGGGGAGAACAAGGATTGGCGTATAAAAATAAGAGACTATATTTGAAAGAGACATACTGCTCTTCATAACCTCACGACGAACGAAGTTACCAGAAACGCAGTCATAGTGGCTAATGTCACCCAAGTAATTCTCATCTCCCCCTCCCCCCCCCCTCCCCCCTCCCGTGCGGCGCCACCGTGTCATAGATTTGGAGCCAGTATGACGCTTAAGTCAACAGGAACTGTCGATTATTTTTATTTGCTCTGTTTTAAAATGTGTGGTAAAGCTAACGACGTGAGCTTCATAATTTTCTGCAATTTTTGAATGCAAAAAATTCCTTCCTGTCATTTTCTTTTTTGTAAATGTAATGAATGAAACTTTATTTCGAAAACGGTGCATCATGTTTAATGGTGGACGGCAGAAGAGTTTTGATGAAGAACGATAAGGCCAGCTTTCGGTTATGACTAACGAACACGAATCAAGGACTGAGTAGTATAGACGTTTTGCTATTGATGGACTGAACTTATGCTCCGCAGAAATTTCACTGTCAGTTCTTTATCAAGTTGTTAGTGGTGCTTTGGGCCACAGAAAAGTGTGTTCCAGGTGGATGCCTCCAATTTTGACTGGTGAACACAAAAAACAACGTCTGACTTCTATCATTCGTTACGATATCGATGGCAAGGAGCTATTCAACCATATTATTTCTGGTAAAGAGGTCTGTGTTAATAATAAAAGCACAGAAAGAAAACGCTACGTTTATTCATGATCACCAATAAAAGCAAAAAAAGCCAGACAAATTTTGAGCACGAAAAAGGTTATGGATACAGTGTTTTGTGATCGAAACGGCGACCTACTCATTGACTTAGTGTTCAGAGGAGCGACCATAAGTGCAGCGAGCTCCTGTGAGACCCTTCGTCGACTACGCCGCGCCGTTCAAAACAAACGGCGTGGATCGTTGTCCAGCCGCGTCGCGGTTCTTCACGATAATACTCTCCTGCATTGTGCTGCGTTGACGGAGAATTTGCTTTGGCACTGTAAGTGGGAATTTTCTGAACATCCGCCTGTAGGCCTGGTCTTCCACCCGAGTAATTAGCATATTCTTTTTCCAAAGTGAAGGATTTGTTTAAGCGAAAGTGCTATGCGAATGACAACGAACTGAAAGAGGATTTTTCGAAAATTTCATACTCGATGTTCAGCGCAGCGCTTAACTATGGTGCGGTTTGCCAGGCGTCTGCAGTTCGCTCCTCATTGATGTGGCCCACTGTAGACTCCCAGTCAGGGACAGTCTTTCACTGGACGCATCTAGTCCTTAATTTCCCGCTGAAGTCCAAGTATTGAGATAGTACTGTATTTACCTACTGTGCGCACAGAATTTCTGAAAGTCGCTCCATAGATTTGAGGGAGTGCTGTGGTTCACCTGTGGATTCCTACAAGTGCGTCTGCGTTCACAAGCGAATGCAGCTTTAATTTGATGTCGTTCATATCACGATATAAGCAGTTATAAACCACACCGTATAGAGGGTTATTTAGCTGCCGCTACCGATCGGTTTTCTGCAACCTACACTGTCTTCGTATAGCATTCACAAGATTTTCATATTCTCTCGCTCATTACAAATCATTAGACCTACAGAAAGGAAATCTAATGTAGTTAAACTTTTACCGAGATATGTTTACGCTAGAGGCTGTAGTTTCAAAAGTGACCTTCAAACGCGTTTTGCTTGAATAACTCTAAAACCCCTAGAGAATGTGGAAATCCCGTGAGCGATTTTTTAATGTGTTGCGTGTTGCATAAAACCCATCAGCAACGGCAGCTGAATCACGCTGAATATGTATGATACTGGCCTGCAAGATGTTAATAAGACTGACGTGGAGTTGACATTTGGTAATGACCAGGAAAACTGATCATCACAGAAAATGCTGGAAACCATTATTTCGGTGCACCAATCACTTGCTGTCATTTGCGGATCTCTCGTATGCTCTCTCTTGAGTACTTCGGTGTCATTGCGTTTGAAACAGTGAGAGAAGCACACGTGTTAAGCGATTAATTGAATGCAACCAAATAGCGCTCACGAATAAACAGCGCACCTTGGTTGTCGAGATTTACGTGAAGCACAATTCGTGGAAAACGTGTGCAAAAACTGTTTTTTACGAGTGTTTGAGATGGGAAGTGTTTTGGCAAAACCCCAAGCAGGTGGGACATGGATCTGGCTTTCAGGATGTGTGCAGTCACGGAACATAGACATTGAGCATCTGGAAATCCTGATCAGTGCTCTGAGGAGCCATTGCATAATGTCAAGATTAGTGTTTCTTTTTCGCAGTATCTTGTGTCCGTATTGTAACACGATTATTTCACCAAATTGTTAATACTAACTGGTAGTCCAGCTACTGTTTACTTTATATGGATCAGTTCATAGAAGATGAATGACTGTATGGCTCTTTTCAGCAAGACGGAGTAACAGCACACACGGCTTTGGCGACCTTGTTACGAGTACAGGTGGTTGTCGGTGGAGGCAATCAGCAGGCAGTGTGGTCTCCTGACCACCTCGATTGCGTGATTTATCTCTCTCTGGTTTTTATCTGCGGGGCAGTCTGAACGATTAGGTGTGCTTAAATGATGCTCACACACTACAAGTGCCACAGCAGGACAATGAAAACAGTACTGCTGCTACCCCGCAGGCCGAGTTGCTGCGCGAGTCTCGCAGTTTTTTAAATTGAGCACTTCGCTGTGTCGACATCAGTGCTGGGCATTTCCACGTTTTCTTTGATGTTCACTAACAACTGCCAATCACGCATCATTTGACGTTGGGGGAAGGATAGCGCCATCTGCTAAATTCCGAAGTTAATCTCTTCTCGCTGCACTTACATTATGGTAGTGGATTATAAGCGTTTGCGTCTTCTTCATTGAGACACAGTGCGATGATTCCAAGAGAGCTTGGATGTATTACCGAAGAGTGTTCTTTCATATAAAGAGGCCAAAAATCTAAATTGAGTGAATTAGGTTTCGCAATATTTGAACGAAGAAAAATAAAAAATTGTGCACAAATCAGGTTATGAATAGTTAAAAGAAACAGAGCTTTAGATGAAACATGATTCAACAGTGAAAAAGTCAGCTTTATTGGAGGGGAAGAATACTGCTGCTTTTGACGTTGCTTTATATTTAGAAAGAAAACAAATCACAATGGGTAAGGCCGCGAACATCGTCAGCGCAGTTGAACAGGTTGCAGTGCAACTACCATCTGAGGCAGCTGGAGAAGTACATCGGGAAACCTGCTGTGCTCTGACGAGAACTAAACCTACGAAGTCGAACATTACCAGCAGAGAGAGGACGGCCATTCAGGAACTGAGAGAATGCCCTGAGATTGTCGCCTTACCGTCTCACCAAGGCAGTGCTACTGTTGTCTTTCCCATAAGGGCTACACTGAGAAGATGCTGCGCCTGCTACATCACGACGCCTGCAGGAAGATCAACGCTGACCCTACAAAGAAGGTGGAAAACAAGACAAGTGCTCTTCTCAAGAACGCGGATTTACCAGAGGGGTCGCCAAAAGATTGTCACGTCAAGGATCTGTACCGCCAAGACTTTATGGACTTCTAAAGTCCACAGAGAGGAGGTGCCGTTACGCCCGATTGTCAGAAATATTAGGGCATCTACATACGTACTGGCAAAATACCTAGTGGAAATACTAAGCCCTTATGTAGGTAAATGCCCTCATCCCACCGTAATTCAGTGAATTTTGTAAAATGTGTCACCAATTTCAGGCTGCAAGACTCAGATATCCTGGTGAGCTTTGAAGTTGTTTCGTTATTCACCAGGTTATCTTTACGAGAGTCAGTCGAGCTTACTGGGCAGAAATTTGACGAAAAGACCACCGACCTTTTCAAACATGTCCTGACCTCAACGTATTTTTTGTTGAATGGAGAATACTGTGACCAAACGGAAGGAATCGCAATGGGCAGCCCACACACATTTGTGGTATCGAGTTTGTATATGGAGTACTTCCTGGAGGAAGCTTCGGAGACATCCAAATGGAAACCTACTTGTTTTCTTCCGGTATGTGGATGACACGTTCGTCGTCTGGCCCCATGGTAGGGACAAGCTCCTAGACTTCCTTACACATCTGAACTCCATACTTCCCAACATCCAGATCCAAATGGAGATCCAAGTAGAAGGAAGATTACTTTTCCTGGACGTCTTGGTCAAGAGCAGAGCTGATGGCACCTAGGGTCACAGTGTGTACAGGAATAAAACGTACACTGATCTGTATTTGCTTGCAGACAGCTGTCACCATCCTTCTCAGAGAAATGGGGTTCTATAAACACTGGTACACAGGGCGCGCAGCATCTCAGACGCAGGGAGTCTGCCCCAGTAGCTGGAACACCTCAGAACCGTATTCCGAAAGAAGGGATACTCGGAATGGCAAATTAGACGCGCTCTCCACCCCACCACTACAGTACAAGCTTCGGAGACGGAAGAAGTCACGGAGGAAGAAGTATCAAATGATTCTGAGCACTATGAGACTTAACATCTGAGGTCATCAGTCCCCTAGAACTTAGAACTACTTAAACCTAACTAACCTAAGGACATCACACACATCCATGCCCGAGGCAGGATTCGAACCTGTGACCGTAGCGGTGAAAGAAGTAGCCACAGAATTTATTCCGCATACTGGCGCACTATAGGGGAAAATCGGACGCATATTAAAGAATCACTGAATTAAAGCTGTTTCTTGCCCGTCCAATAAAACAAGAGCATTATTGGGAAGTGTGAAAGATGATGTCGGATTGCGGAAAGTCAGGGTCAGTGGGGTAAGACTTATGCTGGGCAGAAGCGCGCACCATCGAAGCTCGTTGCCGAGAACATCAAAGGCACACACGACTGAAGAATCCTAACAAGTCGGCGGTCGCAGATCACTGTGTGTCCGAAAAATACGAGATGGATTACGAGCGTACCAAGATCTTGGCCCAGACTTCTAAATACTGGAACAGCAACTGAGACTGTGGCTATAATCTTAGAAAGGCGTGGGAGCCAGAAGTGAGAACAATTAAGAAGAAAGTCAGCAACGGAAACTGTCTGACGAGCTGGGCGGACGTAGCAACTACACCGACGCTGCCACAGACGCCGTCTCCGCGAATGCCGACGCGTGCCCGCGGGCGCGGACCGCGGAGGGAGAGGCCCGTGAGGGGAGGGGATATAAGGCGGCCGCCCGCTCTCAGGAGCTCAGTTCGTCAGCGCACCTCACGATGGCCACGGGTCTGATCGGCGAAATATTGTAACCGTTGGACACTGTGAACCGGCAGTACATCCGTGGACTCTTCGATCATGAAAATACTATGTTTAGAAGTGATTTTCCGTCCCTGTTACTGATCTTTTACTTCTAGCAGCGTGGAATATTTAGCATGCAGTTTTTCTCAACGAAATCCGCTCATTTTGGACACCCATTGTGCTATAAATTTTGCTTTGGTAATAATAAACTTTATCATTACTGATATCTTAGTTGTATTACTGTATGATTTCCTCATTGGGAAAAGATGTCGGATTAGTTTCCGTTTAGGATCTCTGGGAAGGGACTGCCAAGGGGGAAAGCAACCATAAGTAACAAAAACGTAAGATTCTACAAGTTGGAGCGTCGAATCTCAGAAGTCTGGATGCAGGAAGAAACAAGAAAATCTGAAAAGGGAAAAGCAAAGGCTGAATCTAGATATAGGTTGGGCCAGTGAAATGAAGCAGAAAGAACATAATGATTTCTGGTCAAACGAATACAGGGAAACAATGGCAAGAGGAGCAAATGTAGCAATGTGAGTCATATTCAGTATCAATAGGAAGTTAAGTCAGCGAGTTATCTACTTTGAACAATTCAGTGGAGAATAATTCTCATCAAAATCGGCAGAAAACCAACGCCAACAACATTATGAAGAGATGGAGAGAGGGAGAGGCTGAGAGACAGAGAGAGAGAGAGAGAGAGAGAGAGGGAGTGTGTGTGTGAGAGAGAGAGAGAGAGAGAGAGAGAGAGAGAGAGAGAGAGAGAGAATGTGAGGGCATTGAACGGGTTGCTCAGTATGTGAAAACAGACGATAGTTTAATAATCATTAGGGATTTGAAAGCTGTGATAGGAGCGGGAACTGAGGACGATGTTACAGGATAATTTGATCTCTGCAGTATAAACGAGGGATGAGAAGGGCTGAAAGAGTTCTGTAATAAATTTCAGCCGATAAAAAATTACAAGAGAAAAGGTCTAGAGGTACAGGAAGATACCAACTGGATTACTTTACAGTAAGACAGAGACACCGAAATAAGATATTGTATTGTAAGACGTACCCAGGAGCAGATACAGACTCAGACCACAATTTACAGGTAGTATTTGTGAAGAATGGGCTGAAGTTGAAGAGAGTCATTCGGAAGAATCAACGTAGAAAGAAGGGGGATACTGAAGCACTGAGAAACGACGATGTTCGTTTGATGTTCAGCGATACTGCGATAATGAATACCACAGTAAGCGGTTCAGTTGAAGACGACTGGACAACTGTAAAAGAGTGAATATAGAAACCGGACAGAAAAACGTGTGTTTTTTGGATCATATGCGCCCCAACGGTGAGTTATCAATGCCCTGACACTTATTAAAACAAGCAAATGTGGAGAGGAACTAAAACTGCGATACACTCATGCGCTCGAAATGACACAGTCACTGTGGCTCACATGCACTGTCACATTAACTAAAACCTATTAGGAGATAAGATAGCTAATCAAGAAATTAAAACACAGAGAACACAAAACACAGGAAAGCTAAAAGAAAAGCACAGGGAAATGTGATTGACTGACCACTGATAAAAAACAGGCGTGAGGTAGTCACACTGTTAACAAATTAAAAACGACTCCCTAAAATCTTGTTAAAAATGTCGAACAATTCATAAAGCTTTAAGACCTAAACCACATTCGTTTGAATTTTGCTTGAAATAGAGAGCAGATTTGCCGGCAAATCCGCCGCAGTCCGTTGGGCGTCAAATAAAATGCAGTCCAATAAAATGTGGCGCACAGTGATGTGCACGCCACAAGCACCACACATTGGAGGCTCCTCTCGCCAGAGTAAGAATCCGGGTGTCATAGGGCTGTGGATTATGCGGAGATGAGTAAGAAGGACCTCGTCCCGTCGACGTGGCTGGAAGGAAGTACTCCACGGCCGAGTTGTGGGCTTGACGAAACGGAGCTTGTTGTCTGTCACTTCAAGCCATTCGTCTTCCCATCGACACATGACTTTGTATCTCAACAGGGAGGTGATAGCATGCAAGGGGACAGCATCCCAAAATACCTGAGGATCACGACACGCCTCCTTGGCTGGTCGATCTGCCCTTTCATTCCCCAATGTGCCCAGGTACCCAGCAGAAAGACACCTACTTCCACAGTGGTTGTAGTTGGAAGCGGCCTTCCTGGATATTGTGGATTACTTTATCTGCTGGGTACAAACGTTGGAGAGAGTAAAGGGCGCTTAGAGAATCTGAACAGACGAGAAATCTAACACTGGGAGAACGTCTCGTCTGGTCTAGTGACCTCAAGCTCGCATATAATTCTGCGTCGAAGATAGTAAATTCTGGAGGGAGTCTGACCTGTCCGGGAAAACGACGGAGCAACCAACGGAATCCCCTGCTTAGACACATCTGTAGAAACATTCGATTAGTTGCGCAACCCTTTTCAAAGGTTGATCATCGTATGGCAAAACTCGGGATTATACACCGTGAGGTGAATGTAGGAAGCATCAAAACTTATGCTTCAATAAAAAGCCAAAGCGGTGTTATAATATACTCAGGGTCTAAAAAGTTGCTCCCGGTCATCGTAAATTTTCTTTGGTCTTATGAAGGGAAAAGTTATTATCACCTGAAATTGCAATTATAACGATGTGAAACCGGTTGTGTTGCCTAACGGAGTAACCAATACAGGGCTACTGTGGCCTCGAAGATTTTTCATTCTATTATCAGAAAATATTTTAAAGGATTTTTAAGATTTTTTGAATTGTATAACATAAGCTGTGGTTGCCCTAACTACAAAATAATGTGTACTAACGTGCCTGGTGCAGCAAAGAGGGACGTATTTTAAACTTTTAAAGTTACAGTATTGTGTGTGCTCTTTGTGATGACCTTACGTGTAGTGCGGACGTATCTCCGTTGGACGGTGGGACTCCGTCCCCTTTAGGTCCAGTGTTAATCTATCTTTAACGTTTCGGCAGGGTGCTCCAGAAAAATGTTAAAGATAAATCTACATCTACATCTAAATTTATACTCCGCAAGCCACCCAACGATGTGTGGCGGAGGGCACTTTACGTGCCACTGTCATTACCTCACTTTCCTCATCCAGTCGCATATGGTTGACGGGAAGAACGACTGCCGGAAAGCCTCCGTGCGGGCTCAAATCTCTCTAATTTCACAATCGTGATCTCCTCGGGAGGTATAAGTAGGGGGAAGCAATATATTTGATACCTCATCCAGAAACGCACTTTCTCGAAACCTGGACAATAAGCGACACCGCGATGCAGAGCGCCTCTCTTGCAGAGTCTGCCACTTGAGTTTGTTAAACATCTCCGTAACCCTATCACGCTTGCCAAATAACCCTGTGACGAAACGCGCCGCTCTTCTTTGGATCTTCTCTGCTTCTTCTGTCAACCCGACCTCGTACGGATCCCACACTGATGAGCAATACTCAAGCATAGGTCGAACGAGTGTTTTGTAAGCCACCTTCTTTGTTGATGGACTACATTTTCTAAGGACTCTCCCAATGAAGCTCAACCTGGCACCCGCCTTACGAACAGTTAATTTTATATAATCATTCCACTTCTTATCGTTCCGTACGCATACTCCCAGATGTTTTAAAGAAGTAACTGCTACCAGTGTTTGTTCCGCTATCACATAATCATACAATAAAGGATCCTTCTTTCTATGTATTCGCAACACTTTACATTTGTCTATGTCATGGGTCAGTTGCCACTCCCTGCACCAAGTGCCTATCCGCAGAGATATAGGTCTATAGTTTTGCGCATCTGCTCGACGACCCTTCTTGAAGACTGGGACTACCTGTGCTCTTTTCCAGTCATTTGGAACCTTCGGTTCCTCTAGAGACTTGCGGTACACGGCTGTTAGAAAGGGGGCAAGTTATTTCGCGTAGTCTGTGTAGAATCGAATTGGTATCCTTTCAGGTCCAGTGGACTTTCCTCTGTTGAGTGATTTCAGTTGCTTTTCTATTCCTTGGACACTTATTTCGATGTCAGCCATTTTTTTCGTTTGTGTGAGGATTTAGAGAAGGAACTGCAGTGCGGTATTTCTCTGTGTAACAGCTTTGGAAAAAGGTGTTTAGTATTTCAGCTTTATGCGTGCGATCCTTTGTTTCAATGCCATTATCATCCCAGAGTGTATGGATCTGTTGTTTCGATCCACTTACTGATTTAACGTATGACCAGAACTTCCTAGGGTTTTCTGTCAAGTCGGTACATAGAATTTTACTTTCGAATTCACTGAACGCTTCATGCACAGCCCTCCTTACGCTAACTTTGACATCGTTTAGCTTCTGTTTGTCTGAGAGGTCTCGGCTGCGTTTAAATTTGCAGTGAAGCTCTCTTTGCTTTCGCAGTAGTTTCCTAACTTTGTTGCACTGGACTCGCATTCGGGAGGACGACGGTTCAATCCCGCGTCCGGCCATCCTGATTGAGGTTTCCCGTGACTTCCCTAAATCGCTCCAGGCAAATGCTGGGATGGTTCCTCTGAAAGGGCACGGCCGACTTCCTTCCCCGCCCTTCCCTAATCCGATGAGACCGACGACCTCGCTGTTTGGTCTCTCCCCCCAAATCAATCCAAATCCTAACTTTGTTGTTGAACCACAGTGGGTTTTTCGCGCCCCTCGATGTTTTACTCGGCACGTACCTATTTTAAACACATTTTACGATTGCCTTGAACTTTTTCCATAGATACTCAACATTGTCAGTGTCGGAACAGAAATTTTTGTTTGGATCTGTTAGGTAGTGTGAAATGTGCTCCTATTACTCTTGCTAAACAGATAAACCTTGCTCCCTTTTTTATATTCCTATTTACTTCCATATTCAGGGATGCTGCAACGGCCTTATGATCACTGCTTCCCTGTTCTGCTCGAAAATTTCGGGTCTCTTTGTCATCAGTAGGTCCAAGATGTTATCTCCACGAGTCGGCAAAAATGTGGCAGAAAGGAAAAAAAAAGTTCCATTCTTCGTAATGTGGGATATCGTCGCTGAGTTCTTTGCGCAAGTTCCAACAAGGAACCACGAATTGGGCAGCGAGCATGGGCAGCCTCGGAAGGTGATCGGAGGCACGTCCGAGCACCGTCCGTAATCGACCGCTGAAAGAAGCCACCTCTGGCGGAGCTTTTGCTTTCTCCCGTGGAAACGGGTGGATGTTTTGTAAGCGACCAGAGGCCGGGTCACGCTCTGCTACCTTTCGTAATGCCCGATACAGATCTGGCACGGCGGGCTGCGGCTTGTCAATGGCCGGCGCTCGTGTGCAGCCGCGGCCGCAGCGCTCTGTCCGGCCTTCGTTACCGGCGGTTGCAGTTTCAGGACCACCCCCGTCTGCGGTTTCTAAGGTAAACACATACGACGCTGGTGGCGCAAAATACCCGTACGGTTACAATTTATCGCTACCATTCCAGTCTAGTTACAGCTGATGGAAAACACTTCGTGGGTTGCGCCGTTATTGGGGAAATTGTTCTGCAGGTTGCTTAAGACAGCAGCCGTTCCTCTGGTGGAATGCAAGTTCAGTCACCTCTAGAGAAGTCATTTCAAGTGTCATTTAATACTGTGTGATACCGCCCCTGGACTACATATCTATTATGATTAGGTTAGGAAGTGAGTCTAAGGGCTCTGCAGGTGCCTCGCATCCAAATTAGGTCATTCGCTGAGGATTTGATGGCTCAGTCTCATCAAAAACTGGTTCAAATGGCTCTGAGCACTATGGGACTTAACATCTGAGGTCATCAGTCCCCTAGAACTTAGAACTACTTAAACATAATTAACCTAAAGACATCACACACATCCATGCCCGAGGCATGCCAGTCAGTATTCTACGTTACCCAGGGGCCTAGAAACGACGGAGTCCATAACCCCACGATGACTACCGCAGTCTACTTCACCCCTCCGCCGCCACACACCGATAAACACTTTCAGGGTTGTTGTGCGGTTCGCCCCGGGTGGATCCCCCAAGGGAACGTCCCCACCAGACAAGTGAAACCCTTGTGTTTGCTTGGTAGATTAATGGTGGTGTACGCGTACGTGGAGAACTTGTTTGTGCAGCAATCGTGGACACAGTGTAGCCCGCATTCGCCGAGCCAGATGGAAAACCGCCTAAAAACCATCCACAGACTGGCCAGCTTACCGAACCTCGACCCAAGTCCACCGGGCGGATTTGTGCCGGGGACCAGGCGCTCATTCCAAATCTGGAAAACCGAGCGTTAGACCGCACGACTAACCGGGCTAACCGGGCGGGCATAACTTCACACGTAGTATACCTATAGGAATGGCCAAACACGATTGCCCCTTTCTGCCTCTGATTCACGTCCTTACATTTACCCATGTTTATGTACAATGTCCGCTTGAAACGTAAATATCTCACTAACTGCTGCTGCCTTATGCTCACGTAGTGGTAGGCACGGGCAGTTGAACACATTACTCGCCCGGCTGCACCAACTGCAAAGGCTTAAACGATTCATCTGCGCGTGCGCAGTGCGGTAATTTTTGCCAAGAGCTCCATCAGAGGCACACTTGATAGCAACTTTCGGCTAAGCATCTCCAAAAGGAAATTAATTTCCACCTACAAGATAAGTAATCGATTTCGTATACTGCTGGGAGATCATTATTATGTCGCAGACTCACATTCAGAGAGAGATCGAAACTTGTGTACGAACAACCATTTTAGTAATACTAGTAATAGCAGTAGTGCTGGTAGTTTTGTTCAACCGTGTCTCACTTTTACAAGGAATTGGACGTGTCACGGTATTCAATTCCTCTTGTGAATATGGCTCATTTTTTGTCCGTGTTTGATTTTAAATGTATGGTTTTGGAAACAAAACGAATATCGCACTAGACTAATCTGGGACCGTTCTATCGGACGGGAATGTAAACTTCGCTTTAAAAATAATTTTGCTTACAGCGGGTAACAAACTAATAGTTTCTGTCGTCGCTGTTCGTCGCATGAAATGCGTCTTTGTTTGGGCTGAGTACAGTTGCAATAATAAAAACGAAACTGCAAATAAAAAATTGAAAATTGCAATCACCAGAGAAAATGTACATGACGGATCTCAGCAGGGGTATCCATAATACATTAGTGATATGTATTGACGTTTCTGTGTCAGTCAGTCATTTGCAGTACATTTGATATTTTGTTCCAGTTAATCCTCATCAATTAATCAGAATTTATCTTTATTATATTACATGTGTATACCAAAACATTGGATCTATAATGAAATTTTGCTAAATACAAGAAAAAATCATCCCTTTTATTTTAGGCCTAACATTATGTTTGTGTTTAGTTACAATCGACGGGAGTAAGTGGTCTCGATCCCTTATTGGTAGGTCTGAAATGAGTTGCCGTAGTTTACGTCGAAGACACAGAGGATCCGGTATTAGAGTATTGGCGTACTGGGCTTTGAAAGACTTGTGATCAAATTAGCCACAAAGCATAGAGAAGAGTCCTTCGGAATCCATAAGATCATTCCGAGAAGAGGCAACCAAAAGACTGTTCAGGATAGCTTGCCGAATATATACCATCAGACTGGCTGAAAATTAACATCCTCACAGTCCAGAGATAGCAAGGGAAGATAATGGCGAGAACTGTCGCACAGTCAGTATGTAATCTCAAGCATCCAAATTAAGAATTACAAACACAGTGGAAAAGAAAACTGACAGTTAATTAAATGATGATGAGCTTGTCTTTCGAAAACAGAAAGGCACCCGAGAGGCAAATCTGACGTTTCATTTGATAATGGAAGCAAGGTTTAAGAAAACTAAAAACACGTCGTTACGATTTGCGGCCTAGAAAAAAGAGTTTGACAATGTATAATACTTGCAAGATATTGAAAATTCTCAGGAAAATAGGCGTAAATGCAATGGATGTACATGCTCCAAGAGGGAAAAATAAGAATGGAATATCAAGAACGAAATGTCCGGATTAAAAGTGGTATAAGACAAAGGATGTAGTTTTTGTGGCAACTGTTCAATCTCGTATATACCGAACAAGCAGCGGCGGCAATAAACTTAGGGTTAAACAGTGGGATTAAAATTCATGGTGCAACGATATCAGTGATAAGATTCGTTGATGAGCTATCGACAGTGAAATTAAGGAAGACTTGCAGGAGCTACTGAATGGAATGAGTAGTCTAATGAGTGCAGAATATAGATTGAGAATAAACGGAAGACAGACCTAAGGAACGAGGAGTAGCAAAAACGAGATTAGAGGTAAAGTTAACATAGAAGTTGGAGTCAATGAAGTCCACGGAGTGAAGGAATTCGTGTGCTTTGGGAAAAAAAAAGATAACAAACGAAGCAAGGCTGACTTAGAAAGCAAATTAGCTCGGACAGAGAGGGAATTCTTGTGTAAAAGAAATCTACTAGTATAAAATATTGGCCTAATTTAGGAAAATAATAAGGAGAATGTATGTTTAGAAAGCAGCATTGCATGAAAGTGAATCAGGAATTGTGGGGAAGCCGGAAATAAAGAGAGTCGAAGCTTTTTGGATGTAGCGTTATACACCTGTACAGGTAGAAACTATAGAATGATGCTGAAAAACAGTTTGACTGTCATATAAGAAACTGGGAGTTTCTTCGCGGAATCGACGAAGAGGGAGACATGTGGAAAACATTGGCAAAAAGAATAGACAGGATGATAAGACTTGTGTTAAGATACCAGGGAATAACTTCCATGGTAGCTGAGGAAACTGTAGAGGGTAAAAACTGTAGGGGAAGAGAGAGGTTGAAATAGATCCAGTAAATAGCCCTAATTGTGGACGTAGGGTGCAAGTGGTACTCCGAGATGAAGTGGTTGGCAGAAGAGACAAATCTTAGCGGTCCGCATCGAATCAGTCGGAAGAATGATGGCTCCAAAAAAATCTCCTATAAATCACTTTCGGCGTCGGCAGGATTGTTTCCCAGGTAAAGTTACGACCGATTTTCTTCGCAGCCCTTTGCAACCTGAGATAGTGCTCCGTCGCTAATGACCTTGTTGTCACATTAATCGGTAAGAATGTAACCTCAGCATACTGTCTAAGAATTTTTAAAACGTCTTCCGTACAGGATATTTGACAAAGATCTTTTACAGTGTAATAATGGCCTAAATATCTTTTTCCATGCTGAGAACATGAATACAAGAGATGATAATATGTCAATGTCCTAGCAAGAAACGTTGTGTGAAGGCTGAAAACGAGGAAACTCTCCTGGCCAATGTGACACTGAGCCGAGTAGTATTTTGCAGGAATACAGAACCAGGACGGCGTTACAGGATGGCTCAATATATGGGATGTACTACTAAGCGAAAGTATGTTAGGCAACGTCCTGAATGGGACCTAGTGCCATCTAACAATGGGACTAGACGCAACAGTAGTGACGCAACATTTTCAAAGACAACCGCCGTTGCTCGACATGCTGATGAAAGATTTGTCGGTTCAAATGGCTCTGAGCACTATGGGACTTAGCTTCTGAAGTCATCAGTCCCCTAGAACTTAGAACTACTTAAACCTAAGTAACCTAAGAACATCATACACATCCATGCCCGAGGCAGGATTCGAATCTGCGACCGTGGCGATGGCGCGGTTCCATACTGTAGCGCCTAGAACCTCTCGGGGCTGATTCGGAACGCAGATACTTCCCTATGAGCCTCTGAAACCCCGGTGGATTCCATTATGCAGGTGGACCCCTCTGCTGGTCTGTCAAACCAATTTGACTCTGTGACACAACTATGCGTGATGGAATATGTCAAACGTTTAGACAGACGACTCAAAACAAATGAGTACACCCACGAATAATTCGTTCCGTGCGTGATGCAAGAAGCAGTACCTTTGGCGGTTCAGATGGTGACTGGCGCAGGCTCCAAGTAGCACGCTAGCAAAGGACACACGTCTCTCTGTATAGGTAAAGACCTGCCGTTCTTTACTAGTGAAGCGCCAGTACAAGAGTGATCTTCTATGTCTCTACAGCTTTCTTCCACAGCTCGGTAGTATGGCACATTTGCATGCTTAGACTACACCTACTTTAGCACAAGCCAATCACGAGCTGCAGCTCGGCATTCGAAGCGGGGAGACAGCCCCACTGCTCTGCATACACAGATTTAACCAATCAGTGACTTTAAAAATTAATTGGAAAGAAAGGAAAAAAGATTCGGCGTTGCGCCCTCATTTCCATGCATTTACGCCATGTCTTTGCTAAAAGCATGACTTAGATAGAGCCACAGCCCTCCATAAATATATCATTGTCTCCCTGTTGCTTCTATTTTGAACTTTCTAAAGAACAGTCATGAACTCTCTAAAAGCCTCGTGCCTCCACAGATGTTTTGTACCAGAGTCTGGACACCTGGGCGCCACTGCCCTGTTCCACGGAATTCCCAAAATCTCGCAGCCATCTCATCCACTTTGTACCTAACAAGGACCCATATTCTGCTTTATTGCTGGCCATCAGATCGTACAACGTGCCAGTCAAGGCTGCAGCGACTCCTCGGCCCTAGTCAGTCTATCTGGACGCGGTGGCCGACCGAACGGCGCCACCCAATGTTTCTGCACTTTGAGGCAGGGGGACTTGTTGTCGGCAAACGTATTAACCCACGTTCCGCAGGAAACTGCTACCCTTGGCTCTCAGCTACTGTACGCTTTTATTGCAGTCAATTAACTCGGCACCCTCTTCCTTCGAACACAGGTAAAGCTTACCGATATGCCTTCACTAGAGCACACAAGCAAGAGCGTTAACTACTGCCCACCATTTCATAATATGGATGAAGTCAGGACGTATCAAATGTAGCAACCAAGTAATAAAGATCACTTACCCTGTGAACATTTAGCAGCAAGATACCATATCAAAAGTGAAAGTGCCCTGCAATCTATTACCACTTGCTACCAATGATGGTGATCTAAAGGATGTGCTAGTCACAACTTTCTGCATACGGCTTCCATATGACTTTTGAAGTAAGTGGGTCAAAATCATCTATTCATTCTCTTAGCGACCATACCGGCACCAAACGGAAGATAATAGAGAAAAGGCCGAAATACTGAATCCGGTCTTCCGAATTTGTTTCACTGTAGAAGATCATAACACTGTCCCTTCTTTCAATCGTCGTACGAATGTTTAAATGGCAGATACTGAGGTAACCGATCACGGAACTGAAAAGCAGCTACAATCGCTTAATAATGGAAAGCCGTCAGGACCAGATGAGATACCTATAATATTCAATAAAGATTATGTGAAAGATCCTGCTCTCCTTCTAGCAGTAATTTATTGTAGATCGCTTGAGCAATGAAAGGTACCTAACGACTGGAAAAAAGCACAGGTCATTCCCATTTTTAAGACAGGCCCACGCATTTATAGACCTATATAGTTGGCGTCAATTTGTTATAGAACTATGGACTATGTTTTATGCTAAAGAATTATGATGTTTTTGGAAAATGAACATCTCCTCTACAAACGTCAACATGAACTTCGAAAACAGAGATCCTGCCAAACTCGGCTCGCTCTGTTCCTCCATTAGATCCACAGTGCGGTGGACAACGGCGCGCAGGTGTTCCTTGATTTCAGTAAGGTATTTGATACCATCCCCCATTGTCGTTTAATGAAAAAGGTACGAGCTTACGGAGTATCGGAGCAGACTTATGCTTGGTTTCAAGACTTTCCTGCAGATAGAACTCAACATGTTACTCTTAACGGAACAAAATTGACAGATGTAAAGCTAATATCTGGAGTACCACAGGGAAGCGTGATAGGACCGTTGCTGTTTACAAATTATATAGTGATCTAGTAGAAAGCGTCAGGTGCTCTTTAAGGCTATTCAAAGATGATGTAGTAGTCTATACCAAAGTAGCAACGCCAGGAGATAGTAAGAATTTGCAGAACGATGCAGAGAATTGATGAATGGTGCAGGCTGTGGCAGTTGACCCTCAACGTAAATAAATGTAACATAGGAAAATAAATCCACTACTGTACAGCTACACTATTGATGACACACAGCTGAAGACAGCGTCTGCCGTAAAATATCTAGAGCGACCTTAAGCGGAATTACATTATAAAACAAATAGTGGGAAAAACAGATACCAGACTCAGATTCATCGGAAGAATCTTAAGGAAATGTAACTCATCCACGAAAGAAGTGGCTTATAAGGTGCTTCTTCGCCCGATTCTTGAGTATCGTTCATCTGTCTGGCATCCATATAAGAAAGGACTGATAGACATAGAGAAGATCCAATGAATAGGGGCGCGTTTCGTCACGGGGTCGTTTAGCTGGTGAGAGAGCGTTACGGAGATGCCAAACAAACTCCACAGGCAGACGTTACAAGAGAAGCGTTGTGCATCACGGAGAGATTTACTACTGAAATTTCGAGACAGCGCTTTTCAGGAGAAGTCGAACAACATATTACTTCCCCCATATACAACTCACGTATTGACCATGAGGAGAAAATTCGAGAAATTAGAGCCCGTACAGAGGCTTGGCTACCGTCATTCTTGCCACGCACTATTCGCGAGTGGAACAGGGACGGAGGGATGAGATAGTGGTACCGAAAGTACCCTCCGCCACACAACATTAGGTGCCTTGCGAAGTATGCTGTAGATGTAGATGTAGAAGGCTGTCGAATCTTTAAAGTGAGAACATCTGTTAGACGCAGACTGCAAGGTTTTCTATTCCCTTCCTCTCTTCCTCCTCCCCCTGCTCCTCCAGGAATTGAAAGATATCTTCCAATGAAAATTTCTCATTTTGGAAGGAGACTTAGAAAAGATGGGGAGAGCTCTCGTCTTGGTCAGACTAGTACAGAAAAAGTCTGTATCTAGGCGATCTAGTTTACTTAACGATCCCTACTGTTTCTCTGCGTGTCTCCTGCAGATACCATCATCTCCGAGCTATTAGTAGACCACTAGACATGTCGGTCACACTTCTTCTGCCAACCAATCAAGACCTTCGGCTCTCTTCAGGGCGGTTGGAGGCGGCAGAACTATCTGAGTCACGCCACATCAGGCAATACACCATGTTAACAAAAAACGCTAGCATACACTCCTCTGCAGAGGGAAGGGCAAAATTTTTGTGCAGTTTCCTTACGAAGTCCTCTCACTTTACTTGTTACTCATCCAGTTGTGCGGAGCGATATATATTAGACTCTGAAACGTCGTGTGGGTTTTATATTGCTTTCGTCATCTTTAAGTTCGATATTGTCTGTCTCGTTGTATTAGGGAGCAAATTTGCTGCCCGCAACTCGAACTCTGTAATTACTAAATACACTCCTGGAAATGGAAAAAAGAACACATTGACACCGGTGTGTCAGACCCACCATACTTGCTCCGGACACTGCGAGAGGGCTGTACAAGCAATGATCACACGCACGGCACAGCGGACACACCAGGAACCGCGGTGTTGGCCGTCGAATAGCGCTAGCTGCGCAGCATTTGTGCACCGCCGCCGTCAGTGTCAGCCAGTTTGCCGTGGCATACGGAGCTCCATCGCAGTCTTTAACACTGGTAGCATGCTGTGACAGCGTGGACGTGAACCGTATGTGCAGTTGACGGACTTTGAGCGAGGGCGTATAGTAGGCATGCGGGAGGCCGGGTGGACGTACCGCCGAATTGCTCAACACGTGGGGCGTGAGGTCTCCACAGTACATCGATGTTGTCGCCAGTGGTCGGCGGAAGGTGCACGTGCCCTTCGACCTGGGACCGGACCGCAGCGACGCACGGATGCACGCCAAGACCGTAGGATCCTACGCAGTGCCGTAGGGGACCGCACCGCCACTTCCCAGCAAATTAGGGACACTGTTGCTCCTGGGGTATCGGCGAGGACCATTCGCAACCGTCTCCATGGAGCTGGGCTACGGTCCCGCACACCGTTAGGCCGTCTTCCGCTCACGCCCCAACATCGTGCAGCCCGCCTCCAGTGGTGTCGCGACAGGCGTGAATGGAGGGACGAATGGAGACGTGTCGTCTTCAGTGATGAGAGTCGCTTCTGCCTTGGTGCCAATGATGGTCGTATGCGTGTTTGGCGCCGTGCAGGTGAGCGCCACAATCAGGACTGCATACGACCCGGCATCATGGTGTGGGGAGCGATCTCCTACACTGGCCGTACACCTCTGGTGATAGTCGAGGGGACACTGAATAGTGCACGGTACATCCAAACCGTCATCGAACCCATCGTTCTACCATCCCTAGACCGGCAAGGGAACTTGCTGTTCCAACAGGACAATGCACGTCCGTATGTATTTCGTGCCACCCAACGTGCTCTAGAAGGTGTGAGTCAACTACCCTGGCCAGCAAGATCTCCGGATCTGTCCCCCATTGAGCATGTTTGGGACTGGATGAAGCGTCGTCTCACGCGGTCTGCACGTCCAGCACGAACGCTGGTCCAACTGAGGCGCCAGGTGGAAATGGCATGGCAAGCCGTTCCACAGGACTACATCCAGCATCTCTACGATCGTCTCCATGGGAGACATGCATGCATTGCTGCGAAAGGTGGATATACACTGTACTAGTGCCGACATTGTGCATGCTCTGTTGCCTGTGTCTATGTGCCTGTGGTTCTGTCTGTGTGATCATGTGATGTATCTGACCCCAGGAATGTGTCAATAAAGTTTCCCCTTCCTGGGAAAATGAATTCACGGTGTTCTTATTTCAATTTCAAGGAGTGTAAAATACCCCCCTTGCGGCGGTACCAATTTAGTTGAGCTTGACTTGAAAGCAGTAATCTGAGAGGTTCTTCCCCTGCCAAGGAACAGTAATAGCCCACATATCTCACCTGCTGTTATCGACACACACACACACACACAAACACACACACACACACACACACGCACACACACACACACACACACACACACACACACACACACACACACACACACACACACACTACCGCTGCAATATGTGTAGATCGTATAACCTAAAGCTGTAAGGCTTCAATTTAGTTCGCAAATTCTATTCAGGCCCTCCTCGCAGCAGTGTACATATCTTATCAATGAATTGACAAACTGAGATTCTCAATTAAAAAAAAAAAAAAAAAAAAAGCATATGGAACCCACGGTATACGATTTGGGCGTTCAACCGCAGTTAGCTTCGTGCTTTTGCTATGAAGATTTCAGCACTAAATGTAAGACAGTATTCAAATAAGCATTTGTTTTTAAAACTGAAGGAAAGGAAGGTTTCTAAGCATTTTTTAAATTGGAGATGGTGCTTGTAGGATGCTGAATACGAGTTCAGAGCATTAGATTCACTTTTCTATAAATCTCGTGAAGACTACTAAAACTTAGGAATTTCGATTAAGAAACATTAGCCACAGTACATATAGATATTGATCGTTTCCGAGCAAAATTGAGATAAGAGCCTTCAAACAAAATTCTTGTGGAAGTGGCAATATCGTTCGCGGCGTATGGTATGGCAAACTGAACAGGAAAAAGTCAGTATCGAATTAAGTTGCAGAGGAAATTTTTAAGGAATCGAGTATCAGGATATCAGGCACTTGGTGTCGAAAGTGTAAAAGAGCAGATAAATATGTGTGGGTACAATTGGAAGGAAGGAAGAAGTTTAACGTGCAGTCGCGTTTATTTTGTGTAAGTAAAAACCTGCTTCAACAAAAAGAAACAAAGGGCAAAAGAAATGGCCCGTCCGAACTTGACAATCAGTGGGTGAACTCAAAAGGGAATTCCTGGAGGAAAGACGACGCTCCTTTCGCGAAACACTATTGAGAACATGTAGAGAACCACCATCTGCTGGTGACTGCGGAACGATACTGTTGCTGCCATCTTAACGTTTCGTGTAAGAACTGCGAAGACAGTACAAGAGAAATTAGGGCTCGTAGGGATGCCGTAGATAGTCCTTTTTCCCTCGTTCCATTTGCTTGCGGTACAGGAAATGGAATGACTAGTTGTGGTACAAGTCACCCTCCGTCATGCATCGAGTGGTCACTGGCGGAGTTTCTATATAGATTCAGGTGGTTGAGGTTAACCAGCGCGAAACTGGAAAGGGACGGCTTTAGTTGGAGTTGCTGGGGAGGCCTTCCTCAAAAGGCGAGTAATGGACACGGTTGACATGCGTACAGCTTATTGTTTCCAGAGACATTTCCTCGGGAAGACTGGTGACCGATATGGAGCGTGTCGGTAAATTAGCATAGACAGAGGTTCCGACCATACTAATTCGTGACCACTGGGCCGTTAAGGCTTGCTGCGCTAGGAGAACATATACTTTCACTAAGCCAGCGACTAACGGCCGGCCTACTTTCCTGCAAGTGCTCGACCACTCTGACAGCGAAGACCACTCAAATGTGTGAGCTTCTCTGGGACAGGTCGCGAGTGTTGAGCCGGGCGTCGAAGGAGAGCACTTCAGGGAACGGAAGACCGTGAGACCGTATGAAGGGCGCGCGAGTCGAGAGAAGCTAGCCGCAAACAGAAGACTTAAGGAAGTTCTGCAGAAGGCGCCCTGCGACGAGGAATGAAGAGGGGGGGAGGGGGGGGATGCCCTGGAGGACGCTCTCACAAATCCCCAGCCAATGAAGGGACGAGATAAGAAAATTTCAGCGCTCTGGAAGAACAAGAGCAGGAAGGTGTTTATCGAAACCGCCTATTTTTGCAGCGGAAGAGAAATTTTGTGTTTAGACCTCGTATAAGGACTTGGTTCCTTGACTTCGTCTCGGAACACTTTATATCGAAGGCTTTGTGATGATCTGACGCCATACTTAGTTTAGTCTGTCCCACGCTGTACTGGTTCCCATTCCATTCTATGCTGGATTTCATTACGGTCTGAAGCTCATTTTCTTGAAAATTCGACTTCGTTTCTGATGCCTGTCGTCTGAATATTACTCTGATGCTGCTTTTGCAGTCCGATTCGAATTCTGACTCTGCTGCCAGTGAATCATCCTCGTGAAGGCCTCTACCTTGTTCATTCGTAGTTGTTTTGGCGCTACTTCTGCCACTGTGCTCCAGACGGAATTCAACTTCATTTAATTCTATACTCATTTCAGTTCCTTTCTTTTGCCTAGTGTCTGGGCTACGAGTTACCTCCGCTTTACTCGCACAAAACGGCCAAAGCGCTCTATTGCCGGACCATTGTCAATCGTCCGCATACCCAGATGCACCCAGAAGACGCTCACACACGCCGCCGCTCATCGTCGCCAGCCAGTTCTTTGCTGTCGACTGCCGATACATGGTGCGGCTCATAAGAAAGCTCACAGCCCTCTACAAAGTCGGTCTCTGTGCTGCCTGAGGTCAGAGAAAGCGCCCTGAGATACAAAGATTCTCTACATACTCTAAGGAAGAAAGAAAGCAACTCACAGCGAAGGAACGGGATGGAAACTGGCAGATGTTATGCACAAGTACAGATAAACAAACGATTCCATTTTCAGAAAAATTGTGTGAGTTAGTCAAGAGAAAGAGCTTCAGAAACTGAGCAAGTGGGTAACGCGTTAGTGCACATTTGGCCCTTATGCAAACAGTTATTCGGCTTGATATAGTTGTTGGATGTCCTCCTGAGCGATATCGTGGCAAATTCTATATAACTGGCGCCTTTTACTGGCAAAATCCCGAGCTGGTCGGAGGGACATTCCCATAATTCTGCAAACTTTCTCAGCTGGGGAAAGATCGCGCCATGTGTGGTTCAAATGGTTCAGATGGCTCTGAGCACTATGGGCCTTAACATCTGTGGTCATCAGTCCCCTAGAACTTAGAACTACTTAAACCTAACTAACCTAAGGACATCACACACATCCATACCCTAGGCAGGATTCGAACCTGCGACCGTAGCAGTCGCGCGGTTCTGGACTGAGCGCCTAGAGCCGCTAGACCACCGCGGCTTGCTCGCCATGTGTGGGCGGGAATTATCTTATTGAAACGTAAGCCCGTGATGGCTTGCGCGAAGGGCAGCAAAACGGCGCGTTCAATATCACCGCCGTACCGCTGTGTTGCAAGGGTGTAGCGGAGGACAAGCAAACGCGTGCTGCTATGAAAAGAAATCCCCAGAACATCACTCCTGGTTGTCGGTCCGACAGTCAGGTTGGTACCCCACTGCTGTATGGGATGTCTCCAGACGCGTCTTCGGCCTGGAATCTCTGGAGTAGAACTGTCTTTAGTGATGAGTCCCCCTTCGGACTGAGCCCCGTTGACCATAGAAGACGTGTCTAGAGACGCCATAGTGAAACGTCCCCTTAGAAAAATTGTGAATGACTGTGTTGGTAAACTTCTACATTATTTGATTTTAAAATAGCTGAGCAAAACTCAACGCACTCAAACAGTTTTCTCTTTACTTATTCTGATCATCACTAAACTGACACACAATATTTTAGCGCAATGCAATCTGACTTTCAATAATCCCTACAAAAAATGCCCCTGACTAACAATAACCTGTACGTTTCATCAATCACTTACCTCACAAAAATCTTTGTTACTTGAAATCTACAATACCGCGAGCGCCAATACTGCCAGCTAAATAAAAGATTCAAACTACTGAACGCACTAACTACTGATAGGCATAGTTAGCAAATGAAAGATTTTGATAGAGAACAAACAATGTATTTACCTTAATAATCTTCAAAAGTCATCATATATATCAATTCATGACATGCATCTTTACATGTTTCCTTTTTCTGGCGGACACACGTCCAGATCGTCCGCTTATTGTGACCTCTCCAAACTCTGGAATTTCTCTCTCCACATCCACCACTGCTGACGGCTCACCTCCAACTGCGCAACGCTACTCGCTGTTCACATCCAACTGGCCAACACTACACAAGCGAATATTCTAACAATGAGTCCAACCAGCCACAGACTGCACACAGCACATTCAGTGAGTTTCATACAGAGCGCTACGTGGCGTTAGCAACACAAAAACCTGAACATCCTACTTACAGCAGACAACGGCGGTATACTGACATGACTATCGTCTGCCATACGGACAGACAATCTGGAGTGATGGTATGGGGTGTCATTTATTTTCGTAGCAGGACCCTTTGTATCATTTGCGGCACCCTGGCAGCGCACCGGACAGCTTGACTCACACTTGCAAGTAGGATCGAGCGGTAAGCGGGCCAGGTATGCGTAACACGACAACGGCCGAACAGGATTTGAACTACCGTTCTCCTCGTGTCCAGTGACTTTCTCAATGAACCGTCTCATTTGAATTAAGTGATACTGACATTGAATGACAGTAATTTTATCTTTGTCCGACAATTTAGTCGTTAATCTCTTCATTAATCTCTGTTGACCGGCATGGAAAACTGCTTCATATTTTTCAAGGCCGCTGTACGGAAAGGTAACATTTTTAACCATGTAATTAGCAACTGGTGCTGTCTTTCGTTCGATTTCAACGCGGTTACGGCCATATGACGAAAACTGGGTAGCGCTGTTAGCGATCTCTGGACCCAACATAAATGTACGCCGACCTTTGTATCTGATCGAAAGATCTGGACACCTGTTAGAGGACAATAATACAGGGTGTGTCCACACTTCGTCCTTATGACAGCCTAAAGTGTGGCGAGGACACTTCCAGTGAGGTGCCAATGTCTGCGGAGGAATATTAGCTCCATTCATCCTCCAGAGCCGGGAGCTGAGAAAATAGTGATGTTGGACGTTGCGGCCTGCAGCGAAGTCGACGTTCTCACTCATCCCAAAGTTGTTTCATTGGGTTCGGATCGGGATTCTAGGCAGGCCAGTCCATTTCAGGAGTGTTATTGTCCACAAACCATTGCGTCACACATGCTGCTTTATGACAAGGTGCATTGTCATGCTGATACAGACTGTCATCCTCTCCGAATTGTCTCTCTGCTGTATGCTGTACACAATTCTAGAAAACGTGTTCCTACATTTCTGCATTTAGCGTTCTCTTGAGCGCAATAAGGAGAGCACGTCACAAGCACGAAAATCATCCCCGTAGCGTTACAGCTCCTCTGTACTCTGTGCTACACATGGTGGAAGGTATTCGCCGAACGCAATCACTAGCATTAGGTTGTCACAGAGATTGCGTGACTGATCACTCTAAATCACTCATTTCCAGTTATCTACAGTCCAGTGGTGTCGCTGTTTACACGGCGTCAAGAGCCCCTACAGAAATGTGTGGCCTATTAGGAACTGCTCCACCACTGTACCCAATTCTTTTTAACTTTCTAGCATAATCATATGTACTAACTGGGCTGCTGGCTGCACTTTGGAAGCCACAAATGATTCCTTCCGCTGACTATATGCGACTTTTGAAAGCCACCTTCCTGTCTGTCAATTCATTTGGCCTGAATGGACTTGACTTAGCTGTGGAAGTACCTTCGCGTCTCGACTTCTACATCTATATCTGCATCCATACTCCGCAAGCCACCTGACGGTATATGGCGGAGGGTACCTTGAGTACGGTACCTCTACCGGTTCTCTCTTCTATTCCAGTCTCGTATTGTTCGTGGAAAGAAAGATTGTCGGTATGCCTCTGTGTGGGCTCTAATCTCTCTGATTTTATCCTCATGGTCTCTTCGTGAGATATACGTAGGAGGGAGCAATATACTGCTTGACTCCTCGGTGGAGGTATTTTCTCGAAACTTCAACAAAGGTCCGTACCGAACTACTGAGCGTCTCTCTTGCAGAGTCTTCCACTGGAGTTTATCTATCATCTCCGTAACGCTTTCGCGATTACTAAATGATATTGTAACGAAGCGCGCTGCTCTCCGTTGGATCTTCTCTATCTCTTCTATCAACCCTATCTGGTACGGATCCCACACCAGTGAGCAGTATTCAAGCAGTGGGCGAACAAGAGTACTGTAACCTACTTCCTTTGTTTTCAAATTGCAGTTCCTTAGGATTCTCCCAATGAATCTCAGTCTGTCATCTGCTTTACTGACGATTAATTTTATATGGCCATTTTGCCGGCCGCGGTGGTCTAGCGGTTCTAAGCGCTCAGTCCGGAACCGCGCCACGGTCGCAGGTACGAATCCTGCCTCGGGCATGGATGTGTGTGATGTCCTTAGGTTAGTTAGGTTTAAGTAGTTCTAAGGGGGGGGGGTACTGATGACCATAGATGTTAAATCCCATAGTGCTCAGAGCCATTTGAACCATTCCATTTTAAATCACTCCTAATGCCTAATCCTAGATAATTTATGGAATTAACTGCTTCCAGTTGCTGATCTGCTATATTGTAGCTAAGTGATAAGGGATCCTTCTTTGTGTGTATTCGCAGCACATTACACTTGTCTACACTGAGATTCAATTTGCCATTCCCTGCACCATGCGTCAATTCATTGCAGGTTCTCCTGCATTTCAGTACAATTTTCCATTGTTACAACCTCTCGATATACTACAGCATCATCCGCAAAAAGCCTCAGTGAACTTCCGATGTTATCCACAAGGTCATTTATATATATATATATACTGTGAATAGCAACGGTCTTACGACACTCCCCTGTGGCACACCTGAAATCACTCTTACTTCAGAAGACTTATTTCCATTGAGAATGACATGCTGCGTTTTGTTATCTAGGAACTCTTCAATCCAATCACAAAAATGGTCTGGTAGTCCATACGTTCATACTTTGTTCATTAAACGACTTTGGGGAACTGTATCAATCGCCTTGCGGAAGTCAAGAAACAACTACCTGGGAACCCGTGTCTATGGCCCTCTGAGTCGCGTGGACGAATAGCGCGAGCTGGGATTCACACGATCGTCTTTTTCGAAACCCATGCTGACTCCTATAGAGTAGATTTCTAGTCTCCAGAAAAGTCATTATACTCGAACATAATTCGTATTCCAAAATTTTGCAACTGATCGACGTTAGAGATATATGTCTATAGTTCTGCACATCTGTTCAACGCCTCTTCTTGAAAACTTTTTAGTGACATCACGAACAGTAGACACGGGCAATTTTAAAAGGGTTGAAATGCCCCTGATGGACCTTTTCTCAAGTGACAGTCAATTACTACTCCACATTCGATGTCAATGAGCGCTTCTGATCGACCCATTCTTCTGTTGCTACTTCCTTACGGACAACACAATACTCCCCGCCTCCTTTCATACTGGCGGGTCGCCTCTCGTGTCATCTAGTCATCATTTCCACGTCACATAGAGATGTACCGATACTTTTGATAAAATAGTGTAGAGACATCCGATGTGATCTTCCAATGCTTTTCTCTCTTGCACACTTTCAATGAATAGCGTACGGCCTAACATTGTACTTTTCTAGGAATTTTCAGTATGGCTTCCTCTCTTTTGCTGGAGATGCTGCTGACTTTCGTTGACGGATATAGCCAGCGTTGAACTCGTTGCTTGATAGAGCTTTTGATATACCTGTATCGTCGATTTGTACGTCCTGGCTGGAGACTTTTGCCTGCTGGTTAGATTTTGGCGCTGCCTTGTTCCTGAGATACCACTGCTAGCACATCAGCCACTGCATCACTTATTGGTCCGGAATTGTCTGACGTCAGGGGAGGAATTTACTTGGGCTTTTGTTATTATCGGAACTAGCCTCCGCATATTTGCCATCATAGTGACTAGCCATACGAAAATACGAACACCTGGGACGAGTAGCACAGTTTACAAATGGACAACTCCATGAGCGCAGAGCACGATGCAGACGCGACCGTATCACACGAGACAGAGAAGTGTGCAGTCGACCACAGAGTTTGTTGGCATAAACAATAAAGTGCTGTACTATGATCAGTTTTGATTTTTCTTTTGTTGTAATAAATATTTTAATTCGAAACTGTTACTCACACAGTAACTTTGCTGGTTTTCCGTTTGACGTGTATGCTTCCGATTGTATGATGCGTCTCTGGCGCCAGTGCTAATCGCTCTCAAAAGATGATTAAAGCAGCCGTTAGCTCACTTTTCTGTGACAGCGAGCGACGTGGCGTAATGGTCAGCGCACTGGACTCGGAAGGATGACGGTACAAATCCGCATCCGGTCATCCTGATCGAGGTTTTCGTGATGTCCCTAAATAGCTTAAGCCAAATGGGATGGTTCCTTTGAGAAGGCACGTGCGATTTCTTTCCCCATCCTTCCGTAATCAGGGTTTGTACTCCGTCTCTAGTGACCTCGTTCTCGACGAGACGTTTAACTTTCCCATGACAATACTGACCGCAGGTGTAGCGGTACGTAAGAACATTAACCCGAGAAATTATGTATATGCCCTAGAAAATATGTATATGCTAGCAAAGGAACCCGCCGTTTTTATTTTGTTTATTTATAGTTGCCCTATTTGTAGCTGACCTTGTGCATTATTAAACGAAGTACGTGTCGAACAATGATACAATTTTGCAGTTACCTTCAGCGCTATATGTAAATACTGTCTGCAAAATGTGTCGCGAATACAGTTAATAGTAAAGAAGAAATGAATTATAACGTCATGCCTTTATTGCATGAACAGCGGAAAAGTAGTATTGGACAAACTTTTTTCCTTTCCTCTCCTTTAACAAGGGTCTCAGAGAGAAAAAAATTCGTAAAGGTTTGAAATTACGTGTGAAGTCAGTTTTAAGTCGCTAAGTGTTGTCATTCTCAAACACTAGGTTAGTAAAGTCTGAGAATTCACGAGTCACGGGCTACGCTTCTTCCCCCCCCCCCCCCCCCTCCCATCACCCCCCTTCATCTCCAACCCTTTGACAAGTAGGTGGTTCTTACCCCACAGAGACTGGTACCTGACAGTAAGATATATGTGTACCAAGTTTGGTCCAAATCGGTCCAGTGGTTTAGGAGAAGATGTGGAACATATACACACACACACACGTACGAGTACACTCATTTTATAATGTGTATGGATATAATTGTGCGTTTGTCTGGTTAACAATCACCATCACTTGAAAGGAATCTTTAACATAGCTGTTCTGAGTGACAAGCATTGACGGTTTCTTGCAACAGAATGTGAGGTGGCCGAGATATTAGAGCTCAACTTGTTAACAATTACATGAATTAGTAGCGGCATTTACAGCTGGGACGTAACAAATAATTTAAAGATATAAAAGGTGTTTGCAGTGCAAGAAGAACAGTAAATATGCTGAATTCTGACGTGGAAAATTGCATACGTTTCTCATTATATTTCAGTCACACGATGTCGTGGGTGTGTAGCAAAAAATGCCATGTTCATACCAAAAAAGAGAATGATTGATGTATGTATCTACGTTTCTTGTGTAACTGTGACACAGAGACAATTAAGAATTTTTTAAATTACACATTTAAGTAAGATGTGTTCCTCGATTCCACTATGTTTGTAACATCAGAATGTCTCAGAGATTCAGCACATGTACTGTCCTTCTTCAACTGTAAGTACTTTCACATCTTTAAACTATTTGGAACTTCACATCTGTAAATGTGTGGCTAATTTATCTAAGGGCGTAGACGAGGGTGACGCTCTCGTTTTACAATAAAATTACAAAACTGATTCTAGTTCTTCATTGTACCTCCTTAAGATTGTATTAGGTATTTTTTAACTAAAAATCTTGTACCCAGAAGACACTACATGACATCGCCTAAAGAACTAGGCGGAGTGCGAAGGCGGTTGGTGGGAGCTCTGGACGACGCAATTTTCAGCCTAGAACAAACTTTCAAAAACTTTGAAACTGATGATATTGTCCAATATATTATGTTGGAATATTTTTTTAAAATAATGGTTTTTAACAAAATGATGGTACTCAAAAACAAAAGTCAATGTTTTCAACAAAAAAGTATAGGTATAATATAATTGCATGTATATTTCCTGAGTTATAGGTCCCACCAACTTGAAAAGTATTGTTTAAAAAAAAAAGTTAAACTTACAATTTGCTTTCTTAGCATATAAATTGAATAATCTTTTGATCGGCAAGTACATTTCGATGAAACTATATCCACTTATCAATCGAAACGTCTTTTGCGCGATTGGGAGTACTTATTGTACCTTTTCTATCCGTATAAATTGGTTGGTTGGTTGATTTAGGGGAGGGGACCAAACAGAGAGATCATTGGTCCCATCGGAATATGGCGAAGGAGGGGAAGGAAGTCCGTCGTGCCTTTTCGAAAGAACCATACCGGCATTTGCCTGAAACGATTTAGGGAAATTACGGAAAACCTAAATCGCGATGACCGGACGTGGGTTTGAACCGTCGTCCTCCTGAATGCGAGTCCAGTTTGCTAAACACTGCACCACGTCGCTCGGTATATAAATACGTTTGTTTGACATTTTCATGTAATCACGTTTTACTCCGTGTAACAAACAAGCGGGACAAGCACGTGCTTTCAGACTGTTTGCCATAAATGAAGCGTGCTACAAAGAGAAATCATGTTGAGAACGCTATTTCAATTAATACTAATGCCTTCTGTGATATGAACCGAAACTAATAGGACCCCTATTCCGTCGGTAACTATTATACTATTACATCAATTGCGTTGAGCGCTCAGATGCACCAGTCCTCCATGCAGTAAATCGCAGTTATAACATATTTCAATATTTATGGAACACTTTGTATGAATGAATGTTAAAAATAAACTCCGTAAGGAACATTTTAAGCCAATAAAATATTAAGCTCAATGAAGTATTTCTACTCTGGTCTGGACCCTTAATAATTAGCAGTGGATTCCTGTACCTAACCCCTAAGACACCTCACATGGCGCTGCAAGAAATCGCTTGCCACTAAGAGTAGCCATGTAACTATGCTCTAACTGTTGATGGATGGCAACCGTCGAAACGTGTTGTGAGTGAAGAAAAAACTTAGCAACTGACGCAGCTGAGTTATGTCGTAGACTTCACAATGTAGTACGTAACGAATCTAGAACCCATTACCTACGGCGCTGGTATGTATGTTCCAACAAACGTTGTGAGTTTCTGTAGTTAGTCTGAATTATCACATCTTCCGAAAACATACGGATAGAGGATACCGTATGCACATTAACGCCGTTGGTTCACTTCATCTAGTAGCCGAAACTTCCCTGGAGATGCTTCGGAAGATGCGGTTTTTGCTTTCGCCTTCTATTTACCCACTGCCAGTAGCGCGTTTCCTCACCAGACACCAGGACTTCGAATCATTCGTAATGACGTCCCCGTACTTATTTCAGATTACACGCACCACGGGCACTGCCACAGCTATTCTGGTATCTTCTCCCTTTTTCTCTGTAGCCGCGCTTGTGATTAGAAAAATAATTCCACAAAAAGGCTCCCATTTCTCTGACCTCGAGATTTGCGTAAAATTGCTCCGTGCCACTGGCAATTTTCTTACTGTGTATCGCCCTTCCTGGGCACTTAAATTTTGTCATTATCATCGATTTTCCGCTGAATAAAAGCATAATGCTTTCCAGATACCTCCCCTAAGCCTCAATATGAAAGAAGAAGAGAACTAAAACGTTCATAATCTGCTTCGTGGAAGGACGCGTCATTATACCGTTAAAACGCTTTAAGATGCGTGTGGCTACTTCGACTTTCGTGCTCAAGGTATAACTAAGGGTTTCCCAGAATAACGTTTCCAGAAATATACGATAGTTCTCTATACGAGAGTGTGACAAAAAATGCCGCAACAGTAGAACAATATCGATAATTAAACTTTTTCTCGTTAAAAAAACCGCGGGCGGGGAAAAAGGAACACTTGTCATAAACAGAGTACCAAGCTTTTCAACTTTTAATGTAAGATTCTTTCATTCGACGATCGGCTGAGGAGAGACAAAATTGTCCTAGTGAATTTGTTTGAAACTCTCAATCTGTAAAGTTCTAACGTTTGTGCACGGACACGGAGGTGGTGCCTTGTTGGCGTTGTGAGCTTTGTGTAGGAGTCGTTTTGTTTTCCTCACTCAGCTCATTTTACGAGACTGAACTGAAGCGCCGCGGCTTGATTCGACTTGGAAAATGTGCTTACCCGCCCTACCACGGTTTACAAGCGGTGCCCAGCCTTCTGTCAGCCTGTGTCAGAAGGTCCACTCCACCCTACCTGTACGCAGAAACGTGTAACACGCCAACGGTGTTTTAACAGTGAGGATGTTAACGAAGGATTCATTGTGGTTAGAGACTCACTCAGCTAAAGAAATATAGAAGCTGATGTTTTTTATGTTGTTTCTCTGAAGAAGTTAAGAGATTTCACCCAGCTTTAAACTTCTTACATTTATATTATTCTCTGGACTGAGGCTTGAATACTGCACCAGTCTTGAGCATACGTCTGATGGATTCATTTTCTTTTACTCTGAAGCACACTTCGCTAGTCCAATATATACAACCGCAAAATAGAATATGCCATTTGATCGAGCCACATATTCATCGGATACTGCAACTACCTTAGTAAGCCACGTAAAAACGCACTAATCACGAAACGCGTTATAACAGACCCAGGTGCTGTATTCATTCAGTGAATACTGGTTTAAGAAGCTACATTCTACATCTACATCTACGTAATTACTCTGCTATTCACAATAAAGTGCCTGGCAGAGCGTTCAATGAACCACTTTCAAGCCGTCTCTCTGCCGTCCCACTCTCGAACGGCACGCGGGAAAAACGAGCACATAATTTGTTTCTGGGCGACCCCTTATTTGTCTTATTTTAGCGTGATGATCATTTCTCGCTATGTGGGAGGGTGCCAACAGAATGTTTTCGCAATCGGAGGAGAAAACTGGTGATTGAAATTTCACAAGAAGATCCAGTCGCTACGAAAAATGCCTTTGTTTTAATGATTGCCACTCCAATTCAAGTATCATGTCTGTGACACTATCTCCCCTATTTCGCTATAATACAAAACGAGCTGCCCTTCTTTGTACTTTTTCGATGTCATCCGTCAGTCCCACTTGATGCGGATCCCACATCGCACAGCAATACTTCAGAATAGGGCGCACAAGCGTAGTGGAAACAGTCTCTTTGGTAGACCTGTTGCACCTTCTAAGTGTTCTGCCAATGAATCGCAGTCTTTGGTTTGCTCTATCCACAGTATTATTCTGCGTGATCGTTCCAATTTAAGTTATTTGTAATTGTAATCCCTAAGTATTTAGTTGAATTTACCGCCCTCAGATTTGTGTGACTTATCGCGTAATCGAAATTTAGCTGATTGCTTTTAGTACACATGTGAATAACTTCACACTTTTCTTTTTTCAGGGTCAATTGCCACTTTTTGCACCATATAGATATCTTATCTAATCATTTTGCAAGTCGTTTTGATCATCTGATGACTTTACAAGACGGTAAATGACAGCATCATCTGAAAACAATCTAAGATGGCTACTCAGATTGTCTCCTGTGCCGTTAATACAGATCAGGAACAATAGAGGGCCTATAACACTTCCTTGGGGAACGCCGGATATTACTTCTGTTTTACTCGATGACTTTCCGTCTATTACTACGAACTGTGACCTTACTGACAGGAAATCACGAATCCAGTCGCACAACTGAGGCGATACTACGTAGGCACGCAGTTTAGTTACAAGACGCTTGTGAGGAACGGTGTCGAAAGCCTTCTGGAAATCTAAAAATATGGAATCAAATGGTTCAAATGGCTCTGAGCACTATGGGACTTAACATCTGAGGTCATCAGTCCCCTAGAACTTAGAACTACTTAAACCTAACTAACCTAAAGACATCACATACATCCATGCCCGAGGCAGGATTCGAACCTGCGACCGTAGCAGTCGCGCGGTTCCGGACTGAGCGCCTAGAACCGCTAGACCGCCGCGGCCGGGTAAAAATATGGAATCAATTTGACATCCCCTGTCGATAGCACGTATTATTTCAGGAGTGTAAAGAGCTAGTTGTGTTTCACAAGAACGATATTTTCTGAATCCGTGCTGACTATATGTTAATAAATCGTTTTCTTCGAGGTAGTTCATAATGTTCGAATATAGTATATGCTCTAAAAGCCTACTGCAAATCGACGTTAGTGGTATAGGGTTGCAATTCCGCAGATTACTCCAATTCGTATGAAATAACGCGAGCAATCTACGTGTAACATGAGTGTCAATCTTTTCTCGTGAATTTCTTTGTAAAAATTAGACTGCTGGTGAATCTATGGGGTTCGTGGTCGCGGTATATGAAACGTTCCTGTTTCTAACGTTAGATACAGGAGCACCTCCGAAGATATCCAACGTTGCTCTGGACAAAATTTATGGAGCAAAAAAGTTCCATTAAACGCGACCATATATCTCGGTAGACCCACCAGCATTGCAGAAAACCGGTCGTGAAAGCCTTCATTGCATAAGAAGTATGTTACCAGTGGAAGACTATAAAAATTGAGTAATGAGAAGGCTGCTATTGGGAGTCCCAATTTTTCAGATGGAGTTAACAGAACAGCAGGGCCACGAAATGGCGAGACTTATGGTGAAGTCAGTCTTCAGTAGCCGCAAACACTGACCACAAGTTCCTAGATTTCCTATTGTATAGTAAAATTCGATGACCTGTTGACCAGACAGCGTCTGACGAAACCAGTACGTCACCGGGTTTCCTTCCCTGATTAAGCTTACGTTTTAGTAATGCGAAAGTATTTCACTTTGATGGGTTTTATTTTCTCATTGAAGAATTTTTCCCAGTGGGTATAGAAATACTAACAAATGAATAATGCTTTTACTGTCAGGAAAGAACATCTTGTAACAGTGAAAATAAAAAAGGAAGAACACTGAAGCGACGGATTTGTTTTCTTACTAACTGGCGTTAAGTTACCACTCGAATAAAACTTCTTGCCGAGTAAGTACGCTCGTCCTACAAGCTCGCACATTACCGTAATCGTTCATACTTCAGCTAACAATGAGAGCGAGGTGAGTTTCAAAATTGACAGTGGGATGTCTTCTACGTACAAATATTTAACGTACAGTATCTCGAACACTTTTCTAAACGCACGTTGCATAAAATTTAAACTATTAGTCAATGGTTCCTTTCTGCAGTTATGTACCCGAATTAAAATATGCGACAATGAGGACAATGTTTGATCGAAAGCGAATCATCGGCACTGAACGGTAAATTTAATTTATGCTTATATTAGATCCCAGTGTTATGGGCGAAATACCAAGATTGATAGAGACACACAGAAACCGAGAAGTAACGAAGAAGAACACAAAGCATTATAGAACTGCTAAAGACATGCGTTGTACGAAGAAATGAAAGAAAATGCTGTTTTGTCTCTGGGGAATGAAGCGAGCAACAATTAGACTGAATTTTAAAACATGTTCATAAATAAATACTAGCAATATGGGAGTTATGACGCCTTTTGAGACTGTATAATGTCTCATTTGGTCCAAACAAGGCTTACCGATCTATTTAATTTGACACGCAGCTGGCGATGAATGTTTCTTGATGCTGTGTTTGGATATACAGCAACCAGCTCTCGACGAGTACCGAGTGGGCGTGAATGAAGTATAGCAACCGCGTAATTACTGAATGAGCGACTGAACTCGGTCCAAGGCAAACAAAAAATGGCCAGATCTTCTTGGAAGCGTGTCTTTTATAATATCAGTCATTAGTTGAAGTGTTACTGAGGCGGGGGTCAGCGACATGGCTGCACGGAAGTTGCTTCTCCTGGAACGGCTCTGTGGTACCACCTGTTCGCGGAGGAATTTCCCACGGTTCTGCCCACTAAGCCAAAATTGCAGTCATTATATATTACGGCAACTGCGGACGGATAATATTATTCTTTTTAAAAATGTTGCCGCAGTCGTACAAAAAGAGAAAATATGTATGGAAATGGCTTACTGAAAGAGAAAGAGCAAACGGTTCAGTTTTCAAGCCTCTATGAGGTGATTGAGAGACGGACGAGTTTAGACTAAGGTACATCGTAAACCACTGCCCCGAAGAGGATCACTGCAACGTGTTCGAAATGTCAGCTGTTGTTTCATAGTTTTTACGAGATTACGGGGCCTGATACCAAAAGACTATTTGCGACTGATATCGACTTTGTGCGGAAAGGCGACAGTGCTGTTACTCGGTAACTAGCTTTTTAGTACTAGCTACATCCTTACCCACTTAAGTCGGAATAGTGGCAGGAATAATGTGCAGAAATGGAGACGAGTGGCTCAAAACAGGGAAATATAATTGGTTTTTGTCCAACGATAATTATGGAAGACGGTAGTTTCATTCCGACACGTCCGTGTATTATTTGATGAATATCGTGTCAAGTGTACGTGTAAAATAAAACATCGGAAATAATATGTTGTCAGTTCAAGACAGATGCTACTAGGTGGCGCAGTGGTTAGCACACTGGACTCGCATTCGGGAGGACGACGGTTCAATCCCGTCTCCGGCCATCCTGATTTAGGTTTTCCGTGATTTACCTAAATCGCTTCAGGCAAATGCCGGGATGGTTTCTTTGAAAGGGCACGGCCGATTTCCTTCCCTAACCCGAGCTTGCGCTCCGTCTCTAATGACCTCGTTGTCGACGGGACGTTAAACACTAACCACTACCACCAGATGCTACTTAGCTCACCTCGTCGCTATACCTGTGTTATTGGTAGGATTTTGAGTACAATGTCGGATTTTGTACTGTCGATTATTTGAACTGTATTTTAGTAGAAGACGGAAGTTGGCGCGATTGTTGCAACCGTTTCCGTCAAACCTTTTGTCTCTTACAGTGATCATGGAGGAGTCGGAAGTGACCTTTTCTGACGGGAGATCTATATATTGCCAATGGGTATGAATTTCAGTTCGAAACCGTAACTTTGACATTCAAATGAGTCTATTACAGGGTCAGTAAACTATTATTTCTCCTTCAGTCTACAGGAAAGCAAGTAAATACGGAAAAATCGTGGACGTGTATAACCGAGGCCTTCGTGGAGGTGACGACCAGGAGACATACAGGCAGTAGCGCGTAAGTCGCAGCACGTGACACTATAGATCTTGAGATTGCCAGCAGTCGACTGCGACAGGGAGCAAATAACTACTTCGGACGAGTTTAATAATTCTTCACTGCTCGTTTAAATGCACGAGAGCTCTCGAGGCTCACGACAAAATTAAAGCCTTTAGTGGGTACCTTCTCAGTTACATATCGATATTCCGTGGGCCCTGCACAGCGCCAAGCGCTTGCGAAGTGTGGCGGACGAGTCGACTAGCCTGACGACACAAGTTCGTAGCGAGGCCCGTCCGCACGTCTCGCGGGCCTCGGACTGCCTCTGGTGGAGTCACAGCCCGAGTTAGGCTGAATCGTCGGCCATGTTTTCTCCATCTCTGAGGATTCAGCAACGTTTATCTTGTGGGTGGTCAACCAATTCACGCAACTTTTTTCAGTATTTTTATAAAATATTTTTTATTGCATGTATGAAGTAACCCTAACAGTAATTAATATTTACAGAGATATTTAGAATGCCCTTTTCATATAATAGAGAAATTGAAATGTAACATTACACAGCTATGGAAATGTAGGTTCGGAACTTGGTGATAATTTGTAAATATTAAATGTAATGAGAATTCGGTACCAACGTCTTCAAATATGGGTGTTATGCAGTAACAACCTGCGGCTATACTGTATACAGCCAGTTTTATCCAGATGACGTACTTTAAGCAATGACGCATTGAAATGAATTTTTATTAATAGTTTCATATATATCATTTAACCAGTATTTATTCTACGTACTTTATTAGAGGTCTGTTACTTGTCGAGTTGAGTGTTATGTTACTTGTGCAGCTTCATTCACATTAAAAAAAAAGTATCTGAATTATCACTCTTTCTATTGTGATAACATAAGAAATGGGGTTAAGTATTACTCACTTTGTGAATGTATGTTTACATCAAAAATATTCCTCTCCACTTTTCCAATTGCGTAAATATCTCAGGAATCGAAAAGCTTTAAGACTGTTTCAGTACAGTTTTCCAGTGGAAAGAAATGCAATAACATACCACTGGTACCATGTTTATAACTACTGTTATTAACGTATATTTACAACGCACTGCTGAGCGCCGGGTGGTTCCCAGTTTTCTCTCCGGCAGTCTATGGTCCGTCTTTTTCTTCATTCAGGCGCACTAGGAAATCTAAACAAGCAAAAATCATTTTTTTCGATAGTTAGCACAGTTCACAGTTGAGCAGCCACACATATTTACGACGAATTCTTTATTATACTTAATTAGAAATCTCCACTCGCATTGGAAGTATTCTATACTTTTAGGAAAACATGGCGGACAGTTCAGCTCAGGTTATAAAAGTCTTAACCTGAATGCTGTGGACAGGCGCACGCGAGACAGCGTCTGTAGCTCACTGTGTGAAGCTCAGTAGGAAATTTTGATGCAAACGCATAAACCATCACGTATCGTGCATTACACGCAGCTTACATTGTGCTGTACATGAACTAAGAAAGGTGAATAACAACTATAAACACTCTTGAACTCTATTAGTTGCTTAGTTTTCGAGCTTCTTTGGAATGTGCAGCCTTGGACGCTAATCCAATGTAAAGAAAGAAAATACAAATTGTTCAAATGGCTCTGAGCACTATGGGTCTCAACCTCTGAGGTCATCAGTCCCCTAGAACTTAGAACTACTTAAACCTAACTAACCTAAGGACATAACACACACCCATGCCCGAGGCAGGATTCAAACCTGCGACCGTAGCGGTCGCGCGGGTCCAGCCTGTACCGCCTAGAACCGCTCGACCACCCCAGCCGGGGATTGAATTCTTTCTACAGATATTTGAAAAGCGATTTTTCCTTACCTTAGGACAATAGTTTGTGAAAATGATTTTTAAAAAGTGTCATGTTTTTGAAGTAATTTTTTCAAATCTATACCACAAGCATCCCTCACAAAAGAGAATTTTGTCAACTATCATATCCAGAATCTGATTAAACACTTCTCAATTACTTAGCAACGAATTCTCAGCGCGATCAGTTTTGTTTGAAACAACTGGTATCCTTTAGCGAGAATATGAAATACTGAATCATGCGATTACCTTAAGGCGCTTATGCACAGATTGAGTAGACAAAAATTGATGTCACTGTTCATCCCGCTTACAGTGAACTCATCAGCACTGGCACGAAGTGCTGTACGTCTATGGCGCTCTTTTACGCGTTTCAATAATCAATGCCGTAGCTAACAGAACAGAACGCTAAGCCACTCTGAGTGGTTTTTATTTTATTTTCACATTCACGAGCGCGCTGTAAATATACATGTGTTCAAGAGGCCTTTCTACAAAATCCAATGTCAGGTGAGATGAGAGTTTATTACAGGCACCAAGTACCATCGAGCACCCGTCAGTCGCGCTCTACCACAAGAACCATGTCTCGCCTTCCTTAATGTCCAGGGGACTGTCATAAATCTGAGTCAGTTCAGTGTATTATTGCCTTTGAATAAAAGTGTCATTTCTGCTCATCTAATTGCGAATTTCTTTCAGTTGCCTTCTGTAATTTAATATAGCAGTTCTTTCTACGTACCGTCCAAGTTTTATCGACATTTGTTACTTGGCAGCGACGCATCATGCGAAAGTTACTTTCATGTTGAAGAATTACAGACCAGTGTATTTTGCTCTAGCTATCCTCATGAAGGATGGAAGAAGAACATAACAGTAGAACGCAGAAGAATGGAAAAGAGGATCTTTTGGATATCCATCAGTTTGGCTTTAGGAATGGTAAAGGCACCAGAAGGGCAGTTCCGATGCGCTTGATCATGGAAGCAAAACTTAAGAAAAATCAAGATACATTAACTGGAGTTTTCGAACCAGAAAAACGCTCCACAATATAAAATAGTGCAAGCTCTTCGAAATTCTCAGGAATAAACTATAGAAAAAGAGAGTTAATATAAACTCAAAATAAATAAAATCAAATAAGAACGACGCATCACGAATGAATTATACGAATGGGATATAAATCAGTAGATGTGATGTACATGTGCAGACAAGCAAATGATTACAATTTCAGAAAAACTGGATGATTTATTCAAGAGATAGAGCTTAACAAAATGAGCGAGTCAGTAATGCTCCTAGCTTTCTCTATTGGGGAGAGATCGGGCTACCTTGTTGGCCAAGACAGGGTTTGCCAAGCACGTGCACAAACACTAGAAGTTCACCCCGCCCGGCTATCCGCGCCGTCTAACGCGTCGCTTCCCGAGCGGGAAGGCGTGCCGGTCTAAGGCACGAATCCACCCGGCGGACTTGTGTCGAGGTCCGGTGTGCCGGCCAGCCTGTTGATGGTTTTTAAGGCGGTTTTCTATCTGCCTCGGCGACTGCGGGCTGGTTTCCCTTATTACGCCTCGGTTACACCAGGCCGGCGATTGCTGTCTCCCCCTACACGTACACCATAATTACTCTACCACGCAAACATTTGGGGTTGCACCGGTCTAGGACGAGACGTTCGCGTGGGGGGGGGGGGGGGGGTCCACTGGGGGCAGAACCGCACGATAACCCTGGGTTCGGTACGGAGCGGCGGTGACGTGGGTGGACTGCTGAGACCTGTTGTGGGATTGTGAACCACTGAGGGCTACGGCGGGACGAAGCCTGTTCGTCGTTTCTAGGTCCCCGGTTCAATACACAATACAATACACGCACAATAGGAGTGTGTATGCAGGTGGGCATTATCTTGCTGAAATGTAAGGCCATCCTGGCTTGCCACGACGGGCAACAAAACAGGGGTAGAATATTATCGACGTACCGCTGTGGTGTAAGGGTGCTACGGATGGTAAGCAAAGGTGTCCTGGAATGAAATGAAATGGCACATTAGCCCATCTCACTTGTTTGTCTTAGTTACACGGCTCGTCTGGCGCCTCTCCAGACGTGTGTTGACTGGTCATTGGGGTTCCGTTCGAAGCGGGACTTACCACTGAAGACAATTCTACTCCCGTCAACGATATTCCTGACCGAATGTGTCTGATACTACTGCAAACCGGCATATTGGTGTGCAGATTCCAATGGTAGGCGACGCAAGGGGCACCTGACTTTCTGTGAGTCGCATATTAATGGTCCTAGTGGTCACTGAAGCACCAATTGCTCGTCGGATCGATATTAAACCTGAATCCGAGGTTCTGAGTGCCTCTACGATGGTTGCTCGGTCCTCACGTTCCGTCGCCCTTTTAAGTCGACCACTTCCTTCTGGACGCTGTGTTCGGAGACCGTTCACCCACTCCTGCCAGCACGCTCGAATAGTGATATCGCTTCTGTTCAGATGTCGAGTGACTCGCTTATTACTCTAACTGGCTTCTTTGAATTCAACTACACGTCCTCTGTCTAGCTGAGGGCACGGAATGAAATTTGCGAAGGCTTTATGCCCTGATATCGACATGTCCCCGTTTACTTATCCTTGCCAGCGGTGCAGGGAACTGAGCTGCTGTGGCATACATTCATCAACTGGGAGCCATAGTTTACGATTTTTAAATTTTCAGTCGATACCGGTATGAATATGAATCTGTGACCAATTTGCGTAAGTCATTTGTGGTGCGTGGTTTTTGTCTCAGAGTGTCCATTAATTGCTAGAACCAAGAGCGAAACATAAGAACGGAATTAAAAAGCCTGTAAGATAGGATGTAGCCTTCCGCTGCCACTATTCACCCTATACAACGAAGAAAGAACGACGGAAATAAAGGAAAGGTTTAGGAGAGGTATTTAAATTGAGGGTGAAAGGACATCATTGAAAGCGAGGTAGAATGAAAGGACTTGTTTAATGGAGTGAAATGTTTAATGAGTACATCTGGATCGAGAGAAAAGTGATGAAAGACGCTAATAATGACGAGCAACAGCTGTAACATTTTAACGATAAATTTAATCCAACATTGGGGGACCACGAAGTAGACGAAGTGAAGTAATTCTGCTACCTTGCAAGCAAAATGACACTTAACGGATGAAGCAAGGAATTCATAAGAAAAAGGGCGCGACAGGACTGAAAATGTTGGCGGGCCGCATCAAACCATTCAGAAGGCTGATGAAGAAACAAAAAGGAATGGTGTCACTGGAGACGGATCGTAACCTCTGATAGGGGAACAATGCGGAAGGAAATCCTGTGTCCTTATCAGTTGCTTTATTTGATTTAGAGGAACCACGGGAAACACAATCTTGGTGGCTGATCGGGGTTTACATTGCAGTTCTCGAGAAGGCAGGTCCTTAACCATATTGCCATGTCGCTCGGTTTCTCAACTAACGACAAAAAAAAAAAAAAAATACTTTTAGCTTATTCATGTCTCGCCGTTTCATTTTGCTTCCGAAGTAGTAGAACCCAACGAATCTACTACCACGTGGGCTCAAATTTTGGTGTTGCTGAAGTTTGTCGTCAATCTCACGAGTAGGCGCGTGCATACGCAAGCACTTTTAACGATTTTGTTGCGTCATCAGTCTTCTGAATAGTTTTAAGCGATCCACCACAATTTTCTCTATGATTATGTGTCGCATTTGAAGGAGCTTACGGGCAATCAACGGAGAGCTTATCAGCGCATGTCGCATTTGAATACAGTTTTCTCAGTTACTTGATGTGTATATTCCAATCTCTGTCTTCCTCTACAATGTTTGCATTCTACGGCTCCCTTTAGTGCCACGGAAGTTAATACCCTACGCCGTACATATATTCTACAATTTTGCCCTATCTAGTTAGTCTTTTGCGCATATTTCTTTCCTGCCACTTTAATGGAGGATCTGCTCATTTCTCATATTATCACCTAATTTACAGTGTCTGCCTACAACATCAAATGTGAAGCATTTTGATTCTTTCCTTTTCCGTTTTATCCGTAGTCCATTATGCACTTCCTTAAAGAGTGCCGTGCTCCAAAAGTATATCCTCAAAGCAGAGCTTACATCTGGTACAGACTTCTAGCGAGGAATGGTTTCTTCGTCAGTGCTATTCTGTTAATTACGTCCTTCTCGCTTCGTCCTCAAGCATCGTTATGCTTACAGGTCTACCACGTGGTCCCCAGTTCTGATATACGATTTTCGTTAAACTCGTTTACGCTACTCTCAATAGTTTTCTCTTGTATTGGTTTACTGTCAACACACATGTGTGCTCAAAAGATTGTTCGTTATGCTCAAAAGGCCACATAGGTCCTCCTCACTTTCACAGAGAGTACTGATGTCATCAGCGTATCTTGTCAGTGATGTTCGTTCACCTTCAGTTTTAATTGCATTTCTCAAACATTCCTTTATTTTCTTCATTGCTTCTTCGATATACTGCTAAACAGTAGCGGAGCATTTATTGTCTTGCTTGTTGTCACTTTTACATCAAGACATTCCTCACACCTTTTGGACGCATCTTCTATTTCCTGCACTCATAGTACTTGCAACAGAAATAGAAATTGTTTGAATTGCACCAGCACGAGATTCGCGCCCGAACAAAATTGTCAATTAGTAAATATTCCGAAATTTATAATGAGCAGTCGCTTCCTATGAATAACTTAGCACATCATAAGTAGGACGGTCCATTGCTGCTTTTTTTTTAATGTAGTTGTTTCTAACCACAAATACCTATTATATTCATTAAAAAGAGAAGAACAAGTAAAAAACGGAAATATCTCGTTTTTGAAAGACATATAGCAACTATCTGTTCAAGATAAATCGTATACGTTCTTGGTCGAAGGAGTCTCTAGTGATGGACAGTTCCTATATCGTAACTGTGCGCAGTCGATAATCACACTTGCGACGTACTGCGAATGCTAATGACGACGTATAAACCTTGCGGCGCGAACGAAGTTTTGCATTTACGATGAATAAAAGTAGCTATAAATGCTTGTCATTACTGTGAAATGAGAAAAGGCGTGACTGGATGATTTGCTGCATATTCGTGCAACTAGCGCACGTAGCTTAAAGTACGTGTCCTGCCTTCAGATAGATTCACGCTTTTCCTTAAGGAGTATATGATAAATGAAAGGGAGTTCCTCTCGTTTAGGCAACCTCGGGAGAATAACCTCAGCTTCACAATTCTTGTGTGACACGAAAGTACCAATCAAAAATGATTACCAAAGAATGTAGTAAACGTATATATTTTGTTGATCAGCTGAGAAACACTCGTTCTTATCTCAAATTTGCATGATAGGTATGCGCTACACTTCATGAATAGCGTGCCGTTCTCATCATTAATATTTTATCATGTGTTTTAGAAGGCAGTTTGACCTATGAGAGCAACAGAACATTTTTTAAATTTAAACGTATCTTCAAAGGGATTTTGGATGAGTCAGAGAAAGGCTGAAATTACTTACGAAAGTACGCAGAAATATAATTTGGTTATTTATTCAGGAATGATGAATTTTTCCACTGACAGGAAGAGAGCAACAAAAGCAGAACAGAAAACATATATCTATGTTTCTTCGTGTAAAATAACTATAAATAACTTAAAATAATCCCTTTACAATGTTAAAGAAGATAGTGCAATGTGGAGAAACTGGACACGGCATATTTCCTGATACCATGATTTACAACGTTCAGTAGTCAGTTTCCTGTTTTCTTTTCAGGCTTTTTTTCGTATACGATTTTGGTTACCACTGTGGCGGTGCATCATATAAGTGTTATGTCTGTCTCACGGAATAACAATCCACCGAATTACACAGATGATCGAGTTTCGTGTCTGTTTGAAAGGTTCATGACACTGCGTTGGATGGTATAGTTTCAAATGCACAGCATTTCCACGGGGGAACTGCTCGTCATCTTTGGGTGCGACTGTCTTTTGCTGTTTCCACTCAACAATTTATGCGCTGCTTCGCAAGAAAAGCGCAGCAACTAAGCGTTGGAGCTACAATGCCATCCTAAAGGACGTAGACATCCAGACTCCCGCCGGAGAAATGTGCGCAGATACCGCAGGCGCGAGAAAGCCCAGCTGCAAGTTGTGTATCCCAGTGTATGCGTGAACGGACTTTGACTATCCTGTCTTCGATGCTGCATCTGTGTTAACTTCTTGGATTTGTTGGTTTGCGGCTGACGATGCCTTAAAGCCACCAATGCTGGTTCTCATGCTTTGATGAGTTGAAATTACGTGTATCTGCTAAGTAAGTCATCAAAACTAAACTCCATCCAAACAAGCCCCGGAAGGCCAAATGATACCGACTGATCGAAATCAGCTGATAGGTGTCACTTGATGCCGATATGAGGGCACGTGGCCGGGCCTTTGTTATATTTTGCGACCGGAGCCGTTACTTTTGTCTTGTAGCTCCTCAATTGGCCGCACAAGGGCTGAGTGCAACCCGCTTGCCAACAACGCTCGGCAGACCCAACGGTCACCCATTCATGTGCTAATCAGGGCCGACAGTGCTTAACTTCAGTGATCTGACGGGGACCAGTATTACCAGTGCAGAAAGGCCACTGGCTAAGTAAGCCATCAGCTACGCATATTTCCACTGTTTCTTCTATGGTCGAGACCCAGTATGCAGAGGTGGATCAGAGGAACCTGGTCTTTCTATAGTTCTTCTGTGGCCCGTACCAACAGTATTTAGCGACAGCAGACTTTCCTGGTATGACCACGTCCACGTCCATCTTATCTGTCTGTGTGACACATCTGGCCAACGTGGGATTTCCCACACTGACATGGGATTTTATATAACTCTGGTTTCCTAAGACTTAGTCCGCTGCTTGTGGTCTCGCAGTAGCATTCTCGCTTTCCGAACATGGGGTCCCAGGGGGGTACTCATATTTTTTTTTGAATGATTTCCTTTACTATGTGCCCCATAAAATTTATATCGTTTACTCACACTTTCCTCTCTGCTTTTCTTATACAATATGACATAATTTTTCTTTCTTCTTCAATTTATGTATAATCTGTAGTATACGGAAAAAAGTTTTCTTCCACTACTCCAACTGTCATGCTGATGTTTCCCCTCATACTGTCCCACCTAACAGTGCTAACTAGAGGAAGAGCTCAAAGCACCATGCACAATGTGTCTGTGGCATCACAATTGCATGACATACACAAATTTGAACTCAAAATCAGTGTGTCGGGGCAACATATAAATTATTACGCCTTTCCTGCAGTGTTTTACCCAAATAAGACGACAAATCGCCATTTAAAAGGGTTCAAGAAACAACAATAAGAGAAAAACAAAAAAGGAAGGAATATACAAATGGAAAACTATAAAACGACAGTAATGTTAACCAACTCTAGGAATATAATAGTTTAATAGGAAGAAATGTTTTTTAAAAGATATATCGTTCTTAATAATTTAAATAAATATACACTCCTGGAAATGGAAAAAAGAACACATTGACACCGGTGTGTCAGACCCACCATACTTGCTCCGGACACTGCGAGAGGGCTGTACAAGCAATGATCACACGCACGGCACAGCGGACACACCAGGAACCGCGGTGTTGGCCGTCGAATGGCGCTAGCTGCGCAGCATTTGTGCACCGCCGCCGTCAGTGTCAGCCAGTTTGCCGTGGCATACGGAGCTGCATCACAGTCTTTAACACTGGTAGCATGCCGCGACACGTGGACGTGAACCGTATGTGCAGCTGACGGACTTTGAGCGAGGGCGTATAGTGGGCATGCGGGAGGCCGGGTGGACGTACCGCCGAATTGCTCAACACGTGGGGCGTGAGGTCTCCACAGCACATCGATGTTGTCGCCAGTGGTCGGCGGAAGGTGCACGTGCCCGTCGACCTGGGACCGGACCGCAGCGACGCACGGATGCACGCCAAGACCGTAGGATCCTACGCAGTGCCGTAGGGGACCGCACCGCCACTTCCCAGCAAATTAGGGACACTGTTGCTCCTGGGGTATCGGTGAGGACCATTCGCAACCGTCTCCATGAAGCTGGGCTACGGTCCCGCACACCGTTAGGCCGTCTTCCGCTCACGCCCCAACATTGTGCAGCCCGCCTCCAGTGGTGTCGCGACAGGCGTGAATGGAGGGACGAATGGAGACGTGTCGTCTTCAGCGATGAGAGTCGCTTCTGCCTTGGTGCCAATGATGGTCGTATGCGTGTTTGGCGCCGTGCAGGTGAGCGCCACAATCAGGACTGCATACGACCGAGGCACACAGGGCCAACACCCGGCATCATGGTGCGGGGAGCAACCTCCTACACTGGCCGTACACCTTTGGCGATCGTCGAGGGGACACTGAATAGTGCACGGTACATCCAAACCGTCATCAAATCATTCCTAGACCGGCAAGGGAACTTGCTGTTCCAACAGGACAATTCCCGTCCGCATGTATCCCGTGCCACCCAACGTGCTCTAGAAGGTGTAAGTCAACTACCCCTGGCCAGCAAGATCTCCGGACCTGTCCCCCATTGAGCATGTTTGGGACTGGATGAAGCGTCGTCTCACACGGTGTGCACGTCCAGCACGAACGCTGGTCCAGCTGAGGCGCCAGGTGGAAATGGCATGGCAAGCCGTTCCACAGGACTACATCCAGCATCTCTACGATCGTCTCCATGGGAGAATAGCAGCTTGCATTGCTGCAAAAGGTGGATATACACTGTACTAGTGCCGACATTGTGCATGCTCTGTTGCCTGTGTCTATGTGCCTGTGGTTCCGTCAGTGTGATCATGTGATGTATCTGACCCCAGGAATGTGTCAATAAAGTTTCCCCTTCCTGGGACAATGAATTCACGGTGTTCTTATTTCAATGTCCAGGAATGTATATGGTTACAAAAAAAAGGTTAGATTCCCGGCGGGGTCAGGGATTTTGCCTGCCTCGAGATGACTGGGTGTTGTTGTGTCGTCTTCATACCATCATTCATCCCCGTTACAGTCGGAGGAAGGCAGTGCAGTAGGACCTTGCCTAGTACGACGATGCAGATCTCCCGCATAGTTCCCCTATGCTCTGTCACGCAGTATGGGACTTCATCATTATCCTAAGACTTAGGTCGTCTTTAATGTGAAACGTGGCGAGGTACTTCTAATACATTTTCCGTTCTGTATGAAGTCGATTAAATGATGAGAGCAACACAACGTTCCGTGTTACATGGGCAGTGTTTATTAAAGCACATGGACCTCTAGGAACTGGACATATTGCGTTCTTTCTATCCTCATTTCGTTTCATTTTAACTTGGTCCTGCAATGGCCTGCTTTCTCGATGACTTTTGTGAGTGCGGAAAGGTGTAGCAGCTCGTATGTGAGACAGGAGTCACAAGACAGACAGATTGCTACGAAAAACAGAGCTGCCCTTTGCCATGAGTGGAGTCTGTGGCCTTAGGTGGCTGTGTTCGCAAAAGTTGGGTCGCCGATGTGTAGCCAGGGGGCCCATGGGCTATCGTGTATATTCCAACCTGAGCCTACCCTACGACAGAACTGTGGTCGAGTCACCACGCAAGCAGCGGGATAGTTCAGCTTTCCCATGTTCCGAAAAAGCTTTTGTGGGTAACTGTCGTTAGCTTTCCCAAAGAAACATGGAGTGCTGAAATAGTGGACCAAGCCTCCTGCACGGCTCTCTAATTTCAGGGGGCCTCTGATGCGAGGCTAGTGCTGGATGCGAAAACGGCAAAAACAAGTTACTGATAAATTATTCAGTGACGCCACGGAGTCAGGGCTGAAGCAACAGTTTTTTAAAAGTGGGAAGGTGATGGGAGATTTGATTGGATTAGTGTTGTGACGCTTTGTGTTGGCGAGATTCTGTGTGCTGGAGGGAATCCACGCTGTTGAGTTGCCGCGTGTGCACTTTTCGCTGTTGTCGGACTGTACGGCTTGGCAGGAAACTAATGCTGGGTGTAGGAAGGCAATATACTCCTTTCATCATAAGAATAAACCTCATGTTAACAAACGCAAATGCGATGATTGGTCAGCAGCCGTAGCTCCGGAACACTGGTGTTGCCCCGCTCTTGGAAATAGGTCCAACTTATGTATTAGATATTTTGTTACTATGTGACTGTAAATGAAACTTTAAGACATTCTGATGTACATACATCAAAAAAGTTTTGCATCACCTCGGTTCCGAGAGTTCCGGAAACTGTACAGAAAATTGGAATAGAGATCAACAGAAACATCATTTCCGCTCTTTTTATTGCTGATGAAAACCACACATTGCATGTTGTACCACCATGCAGCGAGACCTTCAGAGGTGGTGGTCCAGATTGCTGTAAATCCAGATTGCTGTAAACACCGGTACCTCTAATACCAAGTAGCAAACCGTCTTGCTTTGGTGCATGCTTGTATTCGTCGTTGCATAACATCCACAAGTTCATCAAGACGCTGTTGGTCCAGATTGTTCCACTCTCCATCGGCGATTCGGCGTAGATCCCTCAGAGAGGTTGGTGGGTCACGTCGTCCATAAAGAGCCCTTTTCAGTATATCGCAGGCGTGTTCGATAGGGTTCATGTCTGGAGAACATGCTGCCCTCTCCAGTCGAGCGATGTCATTATCCTGGAGGCATTCACAAGATGTGCACGATGGGGTCGCGAATTGTCGTCCATGAAGACGAATGCCTCGCCAATATGCTGCCGATATGATTGCACTACGGTCGGAGAATGGCTTCACGTATGGTACAGCCGTTACGGCGCCCTCCATGACCACCAGCGGCGTACGTCAGCCCCACATAATGCCACCTCAAAACGGCAGGAACCTCCACCTTGCTGGCACAAAGCAACAATGCGGATGCTATCGAACCGCGCTATTGACCGTCTAGGCATTGTTGAACTACAGACAATATGAGCCGTGTACCTCCTTCCTGGTGGAATGACTGGAACTGATCTGCTGTCGGACCCCTCCGTCTAATACATCTTTGGGCAGGTTTAGTGACATCTCTGAACAGTCAAAGGGACTGTGTCCGTGATACAATATCCACTGGCTATTTTCAGGGGTTCTGGGAACCGGGGTGATGCAAAACATTTTTTGATGTGTGTGTTAACAACCATCAAACATTTTCTTTATCACACCTTAGCTACGTAATTTTTATTTGAAAAATCTTGCACAGTCACAATCTCAGTTATCGCTACTTATGCTCTGATTGTCTCATTGTTCATGCATATCGCCTAAATGGATGACACTGCTTCCTGCTTCGTAGTGAAACTCGCTCGCGGAACACCGTTAATGGCTAAAATCACATTGTTCTTAATGTTTTTCACAACATTACAGAGAAAAATGAGCTATAACGTTTTTTGAGAGTCACGGTGTAATAAATATAAAAGATACTGCTGTAGTTTAATCTTGGCGCAGTTGGTAGCGTCGTCGTTTGATAAGCGCGCGGATTTGTGGGCGGTAGTTCGGAACCTGTTGTGATCAGCACTTTTTTTAGTTTTGTTTGAATACCTAAATCATTTAAATATTAAATTTATCAATATGTGGTAATTAACTCACACTTAATCATCATTTTTTTCAAGAGAAATGCACGTCTTCTGGTTTTCTTCTGGTTTCTAATTGCATACCACACGCAGAATTCTGGTTTTCATTGCAAATACACATTCTTAATTAGCGATAGATTATAAAATATTGTCACAGATTTTGAAGTTAAGAAAACATTACACAATGACATTTTTTCGAGAAAAATGATAAAAATCAAATACTCTTTGTTTGAACATGCCCACTGTTTTATAGGACAGATGTGGTCTCACACGAGCCAGAGTGATAAGCGTCGTAGAAACACGGAAAACATTTTTCACGGCGTCGAGCACGCTGTACAAATGCTGCATTTTTACAGTTGTCACCAATAGAATTGATCTGGAGCCAAGCTAAGGGATTTGTCGCGAGAAACAACAAGACATTTAACCTGCCATACTTACTGGAACTAATGTACGAAACTTTATGACACGTCACTTTCGAACGGTGGCGAAATGCAGAACAGCTCGTCATAAAAGAGGAGTAGGAGGAAATGTCGACTTTTTGGTGTCTTCGGATTCTGTTGCTGATAGCCTCGGTATCAGCACAACAGTACTGAAATGTACCGCTTTCTTCGGAGTCAGATGTAGAAGAGGTTCAGAGATCACCAGATGACTGACGTAATACCTTCAGTTGATGATGATGATGTTTGGGGGGGGGGGGGAGGCGCTCAACTGCGCGGTCATCAGCGCCCGTACAATTACCAATTCTTACACAATCCAATTTTTTTTGTCGCAGTCCAGTTTAGCCACTGTCACGAATGATGATGTTGATGATGATGATGATGAAATGATGAGGACAACACAAACATTCAGTCCCACCGCAGAGAAAAATCCCCAACACGGCCGGAGATCGAACCCGGGACCGCGTGATCCAGAGGCAGCAACGCTAGTCACTAGACCATGAGCTGCGGACAGTATCTTAAATGGCTTCAATATTTAACTATATGGTGAAATACCAGCAGTGCGCTTTTACGCTGCTCATAGTTCCTGCAGAAAAATTACCCTGGTTAAAGTCAGGGCTATTCATGACTCTAGTATTAAATTACAGTACTATGCTAGCTAAGATTGAGAGCATGTTTTCCTTTAGATCACCTAAGAAGCATATCGTCTGAGTTTTACGATTGTTTACTTCTGTTCGAAAATTAAATGACATTCAAGACTACATTGTTCCCTGTTTGTCTCTTTTTACGCCTTTGCTACAATTGTTCACATCACTGCAAGTTAGTTGGACCAGGTGGTTGGCCAGTGCTTTCCAAGTTAAATGCGCCGGTAAAGCTGTTGCCCCATGTTTTCGCTCAGTCAAATGGTTCAGATGGCTCTGAGCACTATGGGACTTAACATCTGTGGCCATCAGTCCCCTAGAACTTAGAACTACTGAAACCTAACTAACCTAAGGACATCACACACATCCATTCAGAATTCGAACCTGCGACCCTAGCGGTCACGCGGTTCCAGACTGAAGCGCCTAGAACCGCACGGCCACACCGGCCGACTTCACTCAGGCGATGTGCGCGTAACGCACATCGTAAAACGTATCCTCATTATCGTACTTGACTATACTCGAGACAGATTGACTTCTGCTCCACGTGGAGCGAAATCCAATGAGGTTCCAGCAAACGCGGAAGAATACATAGTGTAATGTGTACATGAGGTTTATTGTTATGATGAATGGAGTATAGTAAATGAGCGGACGTGGTTACGGTTCGTGATGGACGGAGTTAGGAGTGCGCGATTGGGACGCTGAAGTTACGGTCTGGAGAGCGCGCCTTAGCGGGCGACAGGGGTTAGGAGTTGCAGCTGCAACACACGTCCACATCCTCTGCTGCAGAGCCATCCACAAGTTAGCGTGGTACAGCACAGCTGTCCGAGAATAATTACGGTGAGCGTAAGTTGCAGCCAGCGGTCTGTTCTGCACTTGCGGATGTCTGTAGGATAACCTGTCTCAGACTCACAGTTGCTGTACTGGTTGCGTGAATCTCGTGCTTAACCAGCACGGGTCCAGTGGCTGTGTTTGGGGTTAACGAATTTTCAGATCAAATTACTGCTCGACATTTGGCTTTAGAAGAACTTAGTTATCTTTCTGGGGAAAGTAACTCTGCAACCCATTCAAAATTCAGTAGTTATATGTATAGAGTTTATAAATCGTCCAGTAATCTTGAATAATCTGCTCATATTTAATTATGTTTTATCGAATGAATTATTGTGTTTACCAAAAGATTGTTTCCGTTATACTTCTTTCATTCATATTAAAATAAAGTTTTGTGTATATCTCCACTTTAGCACATCTAGTTAATGCCTTAGAAATCGCGTTATCCATTAAATTTTTTACCTTTGATGTTTAAGGCGCCCCCAGCTCAACAGCAGTAAACAGCAGCACCTGAAGATGACGAGCACTTCCCTCGTGGAAATATTGTGCAGTTTAAACAATACCAGACGATACAACGCCCGTGAGCTTTTCAGACAGTTACTACATTAGCAAAATCTCTAACAGCACCTGGGTTTCTTCTTTTTCCGTCATTTATGAACAACATTTTCACTTCTTTTGTGACCCCAAGAGCCATACAGCTCCAATTATTCTCTAGGGCTGACAATAGACTTATAACTAAAATCCAGCACAATATTCCAATATTATCTGCATTATAATACAGAGACAATACGGTTATGTTTATCACTGTCAAGCGAATTAAATATTTGGCAATGAAAATGTCACATTTGTGCAGTATGTGCGTTTCCAGTAGGAAGTTTCAACAGTTCTTCCGAAATTGTGAATGACTTTTTGCAACTACGCCGATCATTAGTCTGACTGAAAGACTGAGGTTCTGCAAACTGCCTAACATCTTGTTAGTTGACGACCATGACAGGACTCCAAAAAGAATTTTCATTGTGCAATGGAGTGTGTGCTAACTTCCTGACAGATTAAAACTGTGTGCTGGACTGGAAATCGAATCTGTGACCTCTGCCTCTTATCGGCAAATATTCCCCCACCTGAGCTATCCAAGCTTGGTTCACAATCCGCCTTCACAGTTTCATTTCCGCCACTTCCCCAGTCCTACTGTCCAACCTTCACAGCAGTTCTCATGCAGATCTTGCGGCTCTAGCAGTGCTGGATAAAAGGATATAGTTGAGAAATGGCTTAGCGACAGCCTTTTGGATTGTTTCCAGTTTCCACTCTGCAGCGTAGTTCACAATGATTTGGAACTTTCTAGTAGAATAAAACTGTACGTTGGACTCGGATCTGGGACCTCAGTCTTTCGTGGGTGAGGTATGCCGGAGAACATCTATGAACTCGAGGAGGTATCAGTGATGTACTCACAGAAGTGAAGCCGTGACAGTGAGCTGTGTGTTTTGCCTGGATAGTGCAGACAATAGAGCACTTTCCCTTTTTTATTAATTCTCCTAGTTTTTCATTTACTGCTTACTCTATATACATATTGATTAACATCAGAGATAGTTTACAATTCTGTATCACTACCTTCTCAACTACTAACTCCATCCTTAACTAGTGTCTCCTTTTCACTTCCTTCTAATCCATGTGAAAATCTGTGGTCCTAGTTTCGAGTTCTGGTCTAGCAGATCTTCCATTAAGTACTGTAACAGGATTGTTTGTCCTCATTGTGTCATTGTGTCACGTATTCAGTCATCGAACCATTGAAGTCGGAAGTGAGAGTGAAGTTAACGGACGCAGAGGTACCAGCCGGCTGTCCCCCGCGGCAGCCAGCTGTGCTTTGCCGCTATTACGTATGATGTGCCTGTAATTGCCTCGTGTCTGAGGGATTGCAGGTAGCATTTTCTCCGTTTCTCTCTGAGGCTCCTCCTCTCAGCTCGCTTTTCGTATACTTGTTCACTGAGAGAGTCTCTTTTTCCTAGTGGTAACAGTGCGGAGTTGATGAAAGCCAACGAGAAGATTGGTTTTGATGCCACTGCTACCTAGGAATAGCTGAGATCTGTCCATGGCAAAGCGCTGCGCCTGTCGTACACACTATCATTAACGTTACCCAAAGGACCTTCCAAATTGATCTCAATTCATTTTCTGAGCGCCAAAGTGAAAGATGACGTGAAACCTATAGCCTTGGTCCTTACCACTTTCACTAAGAGTGATGTAGCAGCAGGTATTGTATGACCGCTTTGGTGAATTTACACTCCACAAAAACTCAATATATGTAAACTGTTCTTGTTCCTGGAAGACTCCAAATCGAAGCTCTACATAGAAAGTATTAGTAATGAACTAGCGCCAAAACAAGCACAAGTGTTCAATGGAGAGAGCTTACTGCAGTTGTCCGCTCTGTGTCAAATTACTTAACGCCCTAGATATGGATACTGCATGCTCATTATAGTGATGGGAACAACTGACTGAAAACAAACAATTCAGTTGGTTGTTTTAAAACAACTCATTCAGTTGTAGTGTTACATGTCAGACGGATTATTATTCATTCATTTACTTTGAGTGAATTCAATCTGTGGGATAAACTGTACGAAAATAGTCGAGTCAGTCTCTTATAGTTTTGCATATCAAATGGTTCAAATGGCTCTGAGCACTATGGGACTTAACTTCTGAGGTCATCAGTCCCCTAGAACTTAAAACTACTTAAACCTAACTAAGGACATCACACGCATCAATGCCCGTAGTGGTCGCGCGGTTCCAGACTAATGCGCCTAGAACCGCTCGGCCACTCCGGTCGGCTTTGCATATCGACTGAATTACTCATTCTTTCTTTTCAAGTGACAGCAGTCCTTACTTTACCTGTTGGTTCAACCATATATTCGCCCTTTCACCTGAAACCACCCTTTAATATTTTAGTTGGCTGTGGTGAGCTCATTTATCTGAGTGCAAATAACATTTAAATAATTAAGCTGATGAATCATTGGTGGTATGAAGTTGAGTATAGAAGTTACCTTAGGAGTACGCGAAGAAGAAAAGAACATCGCCAAATTTTAGTGACTGACTGCAGACCGTTTTACTGAAAAGGAGTGGTGATGTCCTTAATTAAAATCAAGCAACCATTTATCTGTGTGAAAGGTAAATATACAGTACATAAAATTACTTTACTAGCTACCATGCACAAATCATACCCACGGAGACAAACCTCTACACATTTTGCAGCCTTTGAAAGTTGAGAGAGGACGGGTCACTCTCTCGCTATTCCCCATATTAAAGGGTACAATTTAATGTTGATTTTACACCCAAGACATCGTTTTTGTGAGACAGGAAGTTATCAGCACGAGCAGGCATTGACGGCAGCGTGTATATTGTCCATGCATGTGGGATCTTTATGGCAGTTGAGCACAAGCAGTCAGTTTGGTTATTTAACCCTAAATCTTGCAGTGGATGTTTGGGGCTTGAAATCCGTGTGCTGCTATTAGGGAAAGGAGCATTCCGGAACACTTACTGGGGACAGAATGCTGAGCCCAAGAAATTCTTGCATCGATCTGTAGACAATACATTCAGTCGAAAAGGCGGAAAAACTGCCTACCTGGAGCTGCCTGTGAGGCGCGTCTTGCCACAGCAGGATCAGAGGCGTGAGAGTAATGTAGGTCGCTTGATCAACGTGCTATGACAGTGTCGTAAACGACCTTTGTGAACAGGGATAGCAGCCATAAAAATTCGTGAGTTTCCACGTTCACCACGAAACGGACACTATCGAGAGAGTCGTCAAGTAATGTTGTCCCTTTACCTGCAAGTTTTTTTTGGAAGCCTCAGGCCTTCAAAACAATTTTAAAATGAAAGCAACATTTATGCACCTCTGAAATGATTTATATTGGGACACAAAAGCACTTCTCTTAGTTTAGCCAGGGCCCCTTATTGGAACACAGTAATGCTCAGGTCATCAAGATAATGATCTTCATGATGAAAGTGCTGTTTACTTTAGAGCTATATGGAAGCTTGCAACAGGGTGCCTAAAATGAAGGTAGGGGGCAGAACGTCTCCTCCTCTCTGTGCAGAAATTTGTGAGTCAGAGATTGGCTGTTTCTCCTGAAAAGAGAAGAATATTGTTCACTTAATCAGGATTGGCCGAGCGGAGGGGAGACATGGTGCTTGTAAAGATTGGTACGAAATGTCTGAAGTTTATGGTGAAGGTTGTATGAATCGTGCAAATTTTTACAACTGGGTAGAGCAGTTCAAACATGGTCGCGACTCAGTGACTGACGAATACCGTTCTGACCGACCAGTTGCAGTTTCCACTCCCTCACTTGAAAGTCGAATTGATGACATTATTCGTGCCGACCGCCGTGTGACTGTGGAAATGATAGTTGATCGAGTTAGTACTGGTACATTTCATAACAGTATCTGTAACAAGCTGAAGTACCGATAAACACTTGCAAAATGGGTCCCAATGAAGTTGACGCCGCTACACAAGGAAACAATGTTGAGAGTGTGCACAGAGCTAAAGGAACGTTATGAAACAGAAGGTAAACATTTCCTCAACAAAATTTTAACTTGTAATGAAACTTGGGTTCACTATTATGTGCCAGAATCAAAAAGATAAAGCATGGAGTGGAGCACTCCAACTCAATTATCAAGAATAAATTCAAAACTCAAGCATCAGCAGGAAAATTCATGTTGACAATGTTTTGGGATGCTGAACGTTCAGTTTTTGTGATTATCTCGAAGAGCAGCGTACAATGAATAGAACGGATTCAGAACCACTGACGGCTGAAAAACCAAAAAGTGGCCGAACTATGGGAAAAAGCTGACAAAAATGCCATTACATCCCTTCAGTGTGTTTTCGATAAAATCTGGAAAGAAGAAGAGATTCCTACAGAATGGAGAACAGCTCTCATCCACCCTACCCACAAGAAAGGTTTGAAGACAGACCCCAACAATTACAGAGGAATATCACTGCTGGATGTAGCGTACGAGATTCATTCTAAAGTCCTTTTGAACAGGGCAGAGCCACAACTGGACCCGCAAATCGGGGAACACCAGGGACGTTTTAGAAAGGGTAGATCATACTCTAATAAATACTAAACCTCAAAAACATCATGGCATACCAAAAATCAAGGGCAAAGACATACATAATCTCCTGCATTGATTTCAAAAAAGCATATGATTCGATTGATAGAGAATCTCTGTTATCAGTCCTGGAAGAAATGAGTTTGGATAAGTAAACATCTAATATTATAAAAGCGACCCTTGAAAATACGTTTTCTAAAGTTAAATTTATGGGCGAATTATCGGAACCCTTTGAAATAAAAACGGGAGTGCGACAGGGTTATGGACTCTCACTGTTGCTATTGAATTGTGCACTTGAGAAAGTAGTCAGAGAATGGATCACAAACATTAAGAGTGGTGTAAGACTGGGTTTCTAAAAGAAGAACCTTAAAGTAAATAACATTGCTTTTGCAGATGATATGGCCCTGTTTGCTGAAACAATGGAAGAAGCACGGGAGCAAATCCTTGAACTAAACAAACAAGCAGATAAAATACGTCTTCACATATCCTTTGAAAAAACTAAGATATTGACAAACATCAAGCACTCATCTAAATATCTCAAAGATCAAGAACAAAAGATTGAAATAGTAAAAGAATTCAGATATCTCCGAGAATGGATTAGTTGGAATTCTTGGGAAAGCAAAGCAATTGGAGTCCAGAAAAAATAAACTTGAATTGGCCTTCCAACTAACAAAAAGTACGTAAAACAAAAAATTTTTAAGAAAAATCGGAGGACCAAAATTTCAAAACAATAAGATTATATACATCAAAAATGAAACTCACTTCAAGAAAACTGAAAAACTTTCAGATATTGTGAGCCAAATGGAGGATAAATGTTTATGGTCATAATCTCAGAATGAATTCCAACAGATTAGCCAAATAAATCTTTGACTTTTTCCGTAACCGTACAACGAAACCCATCTGGTTTAAATAAACTGAGGAAGATCTTGTAGAATTAAAGATTTCAGAAAATTGACTTATCGATCGAACAGCTAAATTAATTACTAAAGATGAAAACAAAAACAAAAGTCCAAACCCTTAATCTCGGAAGAAGAGAGGAAAAGAAGATCAGAAAGAATGAAGAAATACTGGGCCCTAAGAAAAGAACAAAGCACAAAGAAATGATTGATCCAGCGTACCCCAAAGAGGGTGAAACGAAAGAAGAATAACAAGAACAGCCAATGCTACTCGGATTACTTTTAAATAAGGTGAAGCCAGCCGTGAGAGAGAGACGTCAGGGATGTCAAAGGAGAGGTGTGATTCTCCAGCAAGACATCGCACGTCCTCATATTGCTCAACTAACCAGTGAAACCATCGACAAAATGGGCTGGGAAGTACTGCCTCATCCCCCTTACAGTCCTGATTTAGCACCTAGTGATTTCCATTGTTTGCTGCTTTGACGGAGGCATTATATGGGAAGAGGTTCCAGGACAACGAGGACATGAAAACGTTTGTGGGAAATTGGTTCAAAAATCAAGATAAAGAGTTCTTTGCAGCCGGAATAAAAAAGCTTGTAGCCCGTTAGAAGAAGTGCATAAATGTTTAAGATGATTCTGTTGAAAAGTAGAAAAAGTATCGTTTTGTAAAAATAAACGCTTTTTTTCCAGACCAATTTGGCTCTTTAATTACCTTGTAGTTAGTGCTAGTCCATCGTGTATTTTATGTCCTTAAAAATATAAAGTGCGCTTTATAAATAATAAAAGTTAGTTTATCGCGTAACGTCTGCGCTTTTATGTAACCAAAGCAATTACCTTTGATGCAAATACTGTTTACATGCACAAACATAAAAAAAATTATAAAAAATCAACCCATCTGGTATTTAAGGGAATCTATTAAGACGTTGATTGTGTATGCAAATAATGCGACTGAAATGAGGTAACTCCTGATATAGATGCAACACGGCTGACGCAATGCGGTTACGATCTCGACTGACCAAGTTTAGTAGGAAATTATGCTTTAGTCTACGCTTACTTACGACAGTCGACTTAAATAGTACATACAACAGCAACCCTAGTTCTTACCTTGTGCTAAGTGCCTGCGAGTCGAACCCCATTTCTTGCACGCGTGTTGGTCACTGCTCACTGATACACCTATAAATTGGGGAACCCCATGGTGTGGTCACGGACACGTTCAAACACGACAACTCCTTTATGCCATACTGTCACACCTTCACGTCGACGCACGTCAACTGCGTTGACTCCTTGGAACCGACTACTACTTACGTGGAACCCACTTAACTACCGAGACTTGCAATAGTGGCGGAGGGTCAGATGGCCGTTTGTTTCCAGTTCTGCACCATCTACAGCTCTCCAAAGTGATTAGTGTGCCCTTTTGAGGCGGTGACAAGATACAGATGACGTAACGAATTCGGAGGGATTCAAGGTCCAACAATACCACCGCTTGCAAAGTAGGTTATAAATCAGATTAATAATGTTGCTCACGCAGTATATGTTCGCTTTAACGGGCAACAACAAAGTTATTGACTGTGGATAGTATCGTCAGAAAGGAAATAATGAAGTCACTGTAAAAAGTCATTAATTTTGACACTTATCTTGAATGGATTCCCACGTAGATTTTGTCGAAGTTGTTATGGCTCATCTTGTTGATTCTAGGGTGATACCACTTTGACTGCTAGAAGGTCCAGATCTGTCTTTTAGCAATATTTGAAGACTTAACAAATGCGTTTCTCAGGAAATTCTTAATGATCAAACAATCCCAGATCAGAAATAATTTTTGACTTGGTGTTCACAATCCACATTTTTATTGAACTTCTTGTAAATTCACATATACTTCTTCTTAATTGTCACATCATCAAGAAAACAGTTTTGTATCAATCTTCATATATTTTATTTCCACTTTAACCAAACACAAGACTTGACTATTCTTTTACAAAGCGAAATAACAACTTAAGTTCTGCAAAGTGAAATAAAGACTGCTCTGTGCGCATTGGCGCCAAAACAGTTACAAGTGAGTCAAAGATTACGACAGTCTCACAGAAATGAATACACACAAGTACCATATCGCTGTAATATATCGATACAACGGAGTACCTATACATTAATAAAGCCAAATGTGAATATTGTCACAAAATATGTCTGTTACTTCGCAGAAAAGTAGTACGATATTACTGGTATCGAGAACTGGGATTCGAGTGCCGTAACGGTCACGTAAATAAAGTACCATTACAAAGGGCACCACGAAAATTCGGAATTCTGTTGGGCGGACAGGGATTTGGAACTAGGTACTTCCTACCTGCTCAGTCTGGATGGACATCTCGTTAGAGAAGAGGGCGTTTCGCACTGTGGCAGCCGAAGATCAGCAAGCGGAGATAGCTCTGCTACGCCCCATGCACCAAGTGTCGCGTCGGCGGACGGGCTCGCCTGCTGTCCATTAGTTTGCTCAAACAGCACGGCGGCCGCGCTCGCCGCCCAGGCTCATTACGTGAGTCACCCGCCGGCGGTCACTGACGCCTGCCTGTGTTTAGAATTGACAACTAGTTACGCGCTACCCACAGCTAAACGTCACCGCTGGAGAGCGAGGCGTAGAACTGCCCAAATGTACTTGCAAAGCCTGATGCAGTGGTTCCCCTGTAGTTACCTCTCCCCCCCTCCCCCCACCACGGAGCTAAAATGCTCTGTGAGCTTATTACGTCATTATATTTTTATTTACAATTCTCCATAAGAGCGTATCAGAATTATTGTCACATAACTACTTCATTTTCAACTATCTATCTTTAATCGTTTCCAGAATGAGATTTTCACTCTGCAGCGGAGTGTGCGCACACTCCGCTGCAGAGTGAAAATCTCATTCTGGAAACATCCCCCAGGCTGTGGCTAAGCCATGTCTCCACAGTATCCTTTCTTTCGGGAGTGCTAGTTCTGCAAGGTTCGCAGGAGAGCTTCTGTAAAGTTTGGAAGGTAGGAGACGAGATACTGGCAGAAGTAAAACCGTGAGTACCGGGCGTGAGTCGTGCTTCGGTAGCTCAGATAGTAGAGCACTTGCCCGCGGTAGGGGAAGGTCCCTTGTTCGAATCTCGGTCGGGCACACAGTTTTAATCTGCCAGGAAGTTTCATATCTTTAATCGTGTTTTTCATTTCTTGCATATTATTACAGTAATAACTTTACAACCCGGTAAGCCCACTATAGACTTTACATATAATGTACAATATAGCAGGTCAGCAACTGGAAGCACTTAATTCCATAAATTATCTGAGAGTAGGCATTAGGAGTGATTTAAAATGGAATGACCATACAAAATTAATCGTCCGTAAAGCAGATGCCAGACTGAAGTTCATTGGAAGGTTCCTAAGGAAATGCAATCCGTAAACAAAGGAAGTAGGTTACAGTACACTTGTTCGCCCACTACTTGAATACTGCTCACCAGTTTGGGATCCGTTCCAGATAGGGTTGATAGAAGAGATAGAGAATATCCAACGGAGAACACCGCGCTTCGTTACAAGATCATTTAGTAATCGCGAAAGCGTTACGGAGATGGTAGATAAACTCCAGTGGAAGACTTTGCAAGAGAGACGCTCAGTAGGTCGGTACGGGCTTTTGTTGAACTTTCGAGAACATACATTCACCGAGGAGTCAAAATCAGAGAGATTAGAGCCCATACAGAGGCATACCGACAATCTTTCTTTCCACAAACAATACAAGACTGGAACAGAAGCGAGAACCGATAGAGGTAGTCAAAGTACCCTCCGCCACACACCATCAGATGACTTGCGGAGTATGGATGTAGATGTAGATATATTATATTCTTCTTTTCATTCAATATCCTACAATTATGTAACTGACGAATATGTACGCCTTCAATAGCGACATCTAACGAGCTTACGCCACATGTGTTTTGTGGCTACTGTATAGTAGTTTGTTCTGAACAGCAGCATTACTAACTAGATGACTCTGCCGACACTGTGGTAAAGTATATACCATATTTTAAAGACGCGCGAGGACGATAAGGTGATTTTATGTTTGTCTTTTGACAATGCCGCCATGGCTTCACTACATTAGGATATATTTTAAAACAGGTATGCGTCGTCATATTTAAAACTCATGTTTCCACATATATGTCAGTAGTACTTTTCCTTAAGGCTTGTTTTATTGTTGTAAGATGTAGAAAATGGATTACTTCTGTTTGTGTATATTCCCTCGTTTTGTTGCAGACATGGAGACCGTGATTGCTGACCGTACCCGATAGCCTAAGGACGTAACAGTTTATGTGATCATAGACTGAAACAGAGAAAGTTATTGTAAAATGAAGTTTTCTGATGGCTGAAGCCGGCCGGAGTGGCCGAGCGGATATAGGCGCTAAAGTCTTGAACCGCGCGACCGCTACGGTCGCAAGTTTGAATGCTGCCTCAGGCATGGATGTGTGTGATGTCCTTGGGTTAGTTAGGTTTAATTAGATCTATGTTATAGGGGACTGATGAGCTCAGATGTTAAGTCCCATAGTGCTTAGAGACATTTTGAATAGCCCACTCACAAGACACAGTTTATAGTTCGTGATGTGCCTATGACAATAAAATTGAGACATACAGGGCATTTCATAATTCATGTTACACACTTCCAGGGTGAGAGGACTTAGTACATCAAATTTTAGACGGTAACCTTCGTCCGGAAACGTCATCCAACGACGTTACAGAGCGTGAAAGTTACAAGCGGCGCCGCCTATAAATATATGTACATACAGAGTGATTAGGGTCATTCCGTAACGATGTTACAAACATTTTAGGACGATGGAGAAGGATACATGTATCAATTTGAGGTAAGAAACCCGGTACCGGAAACGAACGAGTAGAATGTTTTAAGCGAAAACCGTTCTGATACCTCTGGCAGTGGAATACATGTACTGGTACTGTTGTTGCTGAGATTGTAAGGCTGGCCGGAGTGGCCGTGCCGTTCTAGGCGCTACAGTCTGGAACCGAGCGACCGCTACGGTCACAGGTTCGAATCCTGCCTCGGGCATGGATGTGTGTGATGTCCTTAGGTTAGTTAGGCGACTGATGACCTCAGAAGTTAAATCGCATTGTGCTCAGAGCCATTTTTGAGATTACAGGGTAGGCAACTTTCAGAGGTGATAGTATGGACCAAAACAAGAAAAAATGTCCAGTAAACATGGGCTCTAAAGGAAAACTTTAAGAGCTATGACCACTTATTCAGTAGAAGAGATGTGTTTCACAATAGCGAAGATGAATAAGTGCTTATAGCTCCTCACATGTGCATTTTGAGCCCATGTATAATATACATTTTTTCCTCATTTTGGTCCATACTACCACCTCTCAAAGTTTCCTACCTTACAGTCTCAGACACGACAGTACCAATACATGTATTCCACTGTCAGAGGTATCAGAACGGTTTCACTTATGACTTTCGACTGGTACACTTCCGGTATGGGCGCCGGCTCCTATAACTTTCACGCCCTATAACGTCGTTGGATTATGTTTTTGGACATGGGTTCCAATGTGAAATTTGGTCTACTGAGCCCCCTCTCATCTCTAAAAAGGGCCATCACAGAAGTTGGCAAGGAAAACATAGGTACGAAGAAGGTAGCTGCCAAGAAACCATGGGTAACAGAAGAAATACTTCAGTTGATTGATGAAAGGAGGAAGTACAAACATGTTCCGGGAAAATCAGGAATACAGAAATACAAGTCGCTGAGAAATGAAATAAATAGGAAGTGCAGGGAAGCTAAGACGAAATGGCTGCAGGAAAAATGTAAAGACATCGAAAAATATATGATTGTCGGAAGGACAGACTCTGCATACAGGAAAGTCAAAACAACCTTTGGTGACATTAAAAGCAACGGTGGTAACATTAAGAGTGCAACGGGAATTCCACTGTTAAATGCAGAGGAGAGAGCAGATAGGTGGAAAGAATACATTGAAAGCCTCTATGAGGGTGAAGATTTGTCTGATGTGATAGAAGAAGAAACAGGATTTAGAAGAGATAGGGGATCCAGTATTAGAATCGGAATTTAAAAGAGCTTTGGAGGACTTACGGTCAAATAAGGCAGAAGGGATAGATAACATTCCATCAGAATTTCTAAAATCATTAGGGGAAGTGGCAACAAAACGACTATTCACGTTGGTGTGTAGGATATATGAGTCTGGCGACATACCATCTAACTTTCGGAAAAGCATCATCTACACAATTCCGAAGACGGCAAGAGCTGACAAGTGCGAGAATTATCGCACAATCAGCTAAACAGCTCATCCATCGAAGCTGCTTACAAGAATAATATACAGAAGAATGGTATAGAAAATTGAGAATGCGCTAGGTGACGATCAGTTTGGCTTTAGGAAAAGTAAAGGCACGAGCGAGGCAATTCTGACGTTACGGCTAATAATGGAAGCAAGGCTAAAGAAAAAGCAAGACACGTTTATAGGATCTGTCGACCTGGGAAAAGCGTTCGACAATATAAAATGGTGCAAGCTGTTCGAGATACTGAAAAAAGTAGGGGTAAGCTATAGGGAGAGACGGGTCATATACAATATGTACAACAACCAAGAGGGAATAATAAGAGTGGACGATCAAGAACGAAGTGCTCGTATTAAGAAAGGTATAAGACAAGGCTGTAGCCTTTCGCCCCTACTCTTCAATCTGTACATCGAGGAAGCAATGATGGTAATAAAAGTTCAGGAGTGGAATTAAAATACAAGGTGAAAGGATATCAATGATACGATTCGCTGATGACATTGCTATCCTGAGTGAAAGTGAAGAAGAATTAAATGATCTGCTGAACGGAATGGTCTAATGAGTACACGGTATGGTTTGAGAGTAAATCGGAGAAAGACGAAGGCAATGAGAAGTAGTAGAAATGAGAACAGCGAGAAACTTAACGTCAGGATTGATGGTCACGAAGTCAATGAAGTTAAGGAATTCTGCTACCTAGGCAGTAAAATAACCAATGACGGATGGAGCAAGGAGGACATCAAAAGCAGACTCGCTATGGCAAGAAAGGCATTTCTGGCCAAGAGAAGTCTACTAATATCAAATACCGGCCTTAATTTGAGGAAGAAATTTCTGAGGATGTACGTCTGGAGTACAGCATTGTATGGTAGTGAAACATGGACTGTGGGAAAACCGGAACAGAAGAGAATCGAAGCATTTGAGATGTGGTGCTATAGACGAATGTTGAAAATTAGGTGGACTGATAAGATAAGGAATGAGGAGGTTCTACGCAGAATCGGAGAGGAAAGGAATATGTGGAAAACACTGATACGGAGAAGGGACAGGATGATAGGACATCTGCTAAGACATGAGGGAATGACTTCCATGGTACTAGAGGGAACTGTAAAGGGCAAAAACTGTAGAGGAAAACAGAGATTGGAATACCTCAAGCAAATAATAGAGGACGTAGGTTGCAAGTGCTACTCTGAGATGAAGAGGTTAGCACAGGAAAGGAATTCGTGGCGGGCCGCATCAAACCAGTTGTAAGTAGGCTGTTTAGGTTTTTTTTTTATTGGTAACGCCGCCGCCACGTAGCGCTCTGTATGAAAATCACTGGCTGTGGCGTGTGCAGTCTGTGGCTGGTTTGCATTGTTGTCTGCCATTGTAGTGTTGGGCAGTGGCAGCTGGATGTGAACAGCGCGTAGCGTTGCGCAGTTGGAGGTGAGCCGCCAGCAGTGGGGATGTGGGGAGAGAGATGGCGGAGTTTTGAAATTTGTAAGACTGGATGTCATGAAGTGCTATATATATTATGACTTTTGAACACTAGTAAGGTAAATACATTGTTTGTTCTCTATCGAAATCTTTCATTTGCTAACTATGCCTATCAGTAGTTAGTGCCTTCTGTAGTTTCAATCTTTTATTTAGCTGGCAGTAGCAGCGCTCGCTGTATTGCAGTAGTTCGAGTAACCAAGATTTTTGTGAGGTAAGTGATTTGTGAAAGGTATAGGTTAATGTTAGTCAGGGCCATTCTTTTGTAGGGATATTTGAAATTCAGATTGCGTTGCGCTAAAAATATTGTGTGTCAGTTTAAGCACAGTCTTGTATAATTTTTCTAAGGGGACGTTTCATATGTCGACCCTTAGCCAGGGATACCTCACTGGAATCTTCTGATTTTTTCTTGTAGTTTGTGTAGTTAGTGTAGCCTTTGTTTATTGCTACCGCGTAATTGTAGAGAGAATTTCCTCTGTAGTTGTAGTTTTTCATTGTTGTACAGTAAAACAGTTGTGGCAAGCATGTAGGTTTGCACCAAGTATTTCGCAGCTGCGCTTCCAATTAACTAGATATTATTTTCAGTGCCACATTAATGTGTTCTCTTATTTTTGGTCTTCAAATTGTGCTTTTCTGTGTTATCGTGTGAAATATTGTGACAATAATGGCGTGTGAAAAACGTAATACTAGGCTCCAAAGTAAACTGAGAAATGACAGTGAAGACGAAAGCAGTGTGTTAGCGCCACCGTGTAATGCATTAACTAATGTTCAAAGTAGTAATTTGGTAATTGTGCATAGGGAAATAGAGCGGGCTGCAAATAATGGTGTAGGCAGTGAAACAATTAGTGAACAGGGAAGCATTATCGATCGATCGGTCGGCAATAGCTCGCCTCAGGATTCCGAAATGACAGGACACAATCTTGCAAATATTGTAGATTCAGGTTTTGCGTCCTCACCGTTTTCTCAAATAAGTCAAGACACATTTTCTGTTTTTCAAACTGCGAATATTGCCGGTTCAAATGCATTGCCGAATAGCACTGGGGAACATGTTTCAGACACCATTGCATTGTTATTACAATTAATGCAACAAATGGGACAAAAGCTTCAAAAGTTAGACACAATGGAACAAAATCTTCAAAAGTTAGACACAACGCTTGAACAAAATCAGAAACAAATGGGACAAAATCTTAAAAAGTTAGACACAATGGAACAAAATCTTCGGAAGTTAGACACCACACTTGAACAAACACGTGAAGATTTAACTAATGAGTTACATAACATTGAATCGAAATGTCAAAAAGTCTGTAATGACGTAAAAACACAAATTTGTGAGCATTTTCAACCTATTTTTTCGCGGCATGAAAATGCATCATAGAATCACAAAGCAGCCATAAAAGAACTGCAAACTATTGTTCATGAAAATCATGAGACCTTGCAAGCTAAAATCGACTCAGTTGCATCTACCGATTTGGTTATGCAACTTGCAAAAACTCAGGAAAACTTAAAGGACACAGTAGATACGATTTCAACACAAATGGACACTCTGACACTTGGTTCAGAAAAACACACAGAGGAAATAATTTCACTATCGGATAAAGTAGCCGAACTTTCAGATCAGTTCACTAACTTATCTACAAAGGTAGATGATGATCTGAATGACACAAAACCTGTAGCCTTCACTGACACTGAAGAGTATGAACAAATTAGAAAATTCAAACAGAATCAAAATCAAATCAACACACAGTACAAAAGAGAAATGCGAGAAGTACAAGATCAGTTGGCTCAAGTAATACAAGAATTACATATTTCAGAGGACACTCGCGCTCCAGTACGGGAAGAGGGACACAGAAATACAGAACAACCACAAAATAATAACACAGGACACTTCGGAAATTATGAAAGAAATTGGCAAGGCGCATTGAATTTTGAGATGGAACCGCCGAAACGATGTAACAATGACCGACATGCGACTCGCCGACATGATGATTTTGACTATATGCTGTTCATTACTACACGTAAATTCAAAACATTTAAGAATTCTGGCAACGACATTCATCCACAAGCGTGGCTCCATCAATTCTCTCATTGTTTTCCTCCTAACTGGTCATTGGAGCACAGATTAGAATTTATGTGTGGCTACTTGGAGAATGAACCAGCTGTAAGAATGCGATCGGTCATTCACGATTGTCACAGTGAAGGAGAATTTTATCATGCCTTCCTCTCAGCATATTGGTCTCAAGCTACACAAGACCGAGTAAAACATAGCATCATGATGATGAAACACTTGGAACAATCTGAATTTTCCAGTCTTGTCAAATATTTTGAAGACATGTTACATAAGAATCATTATCTTTCAAACCCATACAGCCCCTCAGAACTCATCCGCATTTGCTTAATCAAATTGCCTGAACATTTACGACATATTATTTTGGCAGGACGTTGCAAAGAGGACATTGAAGCTTTTCAGGGACTGTTACAAGAACTGGAAATTGACACTGACAATCGCGGAACGCAAAAACAGAAGCACAACAATCACAGGTCACATCCGTCACAATTCCGCAATGACAGAAATAATAACTGGACACGACAAGGCTATTCTTACAACGTAAATCGTGACGAAAACAGAGACCACCCATATGACAATCATTGGCAGAGTAGCAATAATTACAGAGAAAGATCGCATTTCCGCGGTAATGACTATCACAGAGACAATCAGAGAAACAGACAATACGGGAACCAAAATAATTATTATCAAGGGAGACAGAATAACTTCAGAGGCAACGGTCCACCACACAGTTACGATGAGGGGAGAAATTCTCCACCACATGACCCACAAACAAGAAACTATGTAAACTACCAACAAAACGACAGACCTGAATTCCATCAGAACTGGCGAGCTTCAAACAGGGCAGGCAGGGCCTTCTCGTCAAGGTGAATTTGTAGAAGTTAGGTCTCCTAATCCTAATAACGACGCGCGCCAACAAAGAAACAGACAATGACTCGCACCGGCAGGCAGCCACGTGCGCCGGCTGGGCTTGAGAGAAATAACATAGACGCTAACCTTTGTACCATATACCACATGATAATTCTGTTGAAGCTGGAGCTTTGGATAGTAGGAAGAGGAAAGCTTTACACCACAGTTCACATGTAAAACCGTTCATTGAAAGATAATCTGCTATTGAACTTAGTCTTTGCTATAAAATTTTTCACTTTACATTAGTAGTATGCTTTGTCAGAATCTGTTAACATGCAACAATGTTTTAAAGTTAACTATCCAGTTTAGAACCTAGGGAACCTTTTTTAAACAGAAATTACGAATGCATTGTTATACGGAACAGACGACACAGTATTGTTATTTGTACATTCTTGCTTGTTAGTTGCACGATTACGTAACGACTAAAAGGCTTACGTACTTAGAACACATACTGTTAATGAGATTTTAATGCAACATTTTGGTTTAGTTGAAAAGACATTCTTTATTTGAAGCACTTTCTGTGAGATTAAAGATGACTTAGCATTTGGTTTCTTTGATAGCTACAAGATTATATCACGACGCTACTAATGTGTGACGCAATTTTAAATTGGGCTTTTGCGGTGTATCTGTTTTATATCTATTTTATATCACAGTTTTTCTGAATTCTTATGGAAAGGAAAACATGTTTTAGTAGTAACTTTGTGGTATATCTACAATGAGACAGCCTTTTCTGTAGCACAACAATACGTTACAGTACAGTACTTACTTCATCACAGCAATAAGCGTAGTAACTACGATACCTAAATGCAAAGCATTTCACTTTTGTTTATCATGAGGTAAGTACATTGACTTCTGTAGAACTTAGCTTTCGGAGGACTGTAACTACGACACTTCCACAGAGATTATCTTACAACAAGTCACATAGTTTAGCGCTACAGTACACGTATTTGAGTGATTAATTTTGTACTTAAAACATTTATTTTTAAAGATATTTGAAGTACAATGATACAAAGGTTTTCCGTGATACATTTCATTCCATTGCTGTAATGTGTAACACCTGAGGATATAATTACATTAATCCTCAGGGGGGTACACGTTTACTTTGTGTACCATGCGTATAGCAAGCACAATGAGCCCTAGCTAATATGGTATTTGCTTATACAAGTTTACACATCGGTACCACATTTCTCTAACACAGAATTACACAGCTATCTGATCATTTAACTGAGAGAAACATTTTTTTACTACATCTGTGACAGATATTTACGTAATTACACGGTTGGATTACTTCACACTTATGAAATTGTATTTTGTCTGTACTTTGTGAAATGTTCTTATTTTTTCGGACCATTGTGATACTATGAGAGCTTTAAATGATGTATTTCGTATGGGATCATGATTTTTAAAGTACGTTTGAGGCAGATGACGCTTTTGACATGAGAAGAGAATTTTTTTTAGCTTTTGAAATTATTGGAGGAAGCTACGACGATTTTGAGATTTGGCTGAGGTTTTAAGATGTTATGATGACGATGTGTATTACGCTGTTGCGGTATGTTTATGATCAATAAGCTGATGCTATATGAGTTATTTGATTATGCTACGTATCTGTTATGATGAAATATTGAAGAAGTGTCGGCGAATAAGGTAAGGAATAATGAGTAGTGATTAGGGAATCTGGTTTGTGAAAAAGGCTGTTGGAAACCAAGAATCGTACTTTAAGAGTTATGAAATGTATGTAAATGCGTGAATGCATTACAATGCCGACGAAAATTTTTTGGACACTGTTATATCAATAGGATTTTGTTTCTACAGATGTGTAACGCAAATTCTTGACCTGTGAAATTTTTTATATGAGATTGCCACTGTAGCGGAAACTGGTGTCGTAAATATTTCGGTAAGAAAGTTAAGTGACCACCTGCACGTAATGCGTCGTGGGCACCCAGCTGAGCGACAGCCACCTGGAAACAAGCCATTAGTGTGTGCCTTTCAGAGGCACAGGTGGAGAAAAAAATAAAGAGGCCATTATCCTCGCTATTGACATTCCTTTGTAGAAAGCATCGCAAATATGACACGCTCATTACTTGAAAACATATGGTTACTCGTACTTTGCGGAACTTACTGAAATGCTTATGAATTGATGGGAAATATTCGTACACCTGCACATCTGATTATGACAAGTGTCTTTCTACGAGAATTGAGAGAATTTCTACTAACTTATGAAATGCCTCATGACTACTGAATGATTAATTTATGCTTTACTTTGTACATAGTTGATTATTTTATTTGATACCTGTTTTCCAGGTGTGTTGCATCATTGCTTTTATAAAATAAAATTAACTGCATTTGCTAATGTGAACACTTTCTGTCAACAGATCTGTTAGATAATAATTTTATGATCCACATTCTTCAAAAACAATAAAAAAAATAAAAGGAGCACTAGGAAAGGAAAGAACAGTAAGAAGGGACTAATAACAGTAACTGCATACATAATTTTCTTTTCAAGTACTTGGTAATTTTTATGGTAGAATAAGTTGTGGTGCACCAGACAGACATTAAAATGTGAATATATATTTCCCTTATCCGCATTGTTGCCTTTAGTGTACTATTTTTTCTGCTTGAGCTTTGTCATGTTTAGGTATAAGTTATTGCATTTGCTGCTGCTGTGTGCCAGGCATAGTGTTACTGAATTTCACTTTGTATTACTCTGTTAAGCCAGTTTTACTACGGATTTATTTTTCTTGTTTGTTGCACAGTGCCTTATATTAGTTATAATATTGCAACTGCTTTGCCACTTTCCATTTTTTTGTCCTTGTTGTTTGTGTTAATTGTTTTGTGCTGCTGCATTGCATTGTCCCTTAGTTTAGCATCTGAGCTCAGTAGGTTTAGGTTAGCTTAAGAGGGGGCAGACTATATGAGAAACTAACTATGATGAATTGGAAGAAAAGCAATGAGAAGCTATAAGAAAATGGTTTGGCCAAAACAGTAGTGTACAGTGGAGAAAAACTATTTTTGAAAGAGGATGTGAACAGAATACAGAAAGCATGCTTGGATAGGATTTTTTTTTGGGTTTAGCAAATGTTGAAATAAGAGGGACGATCTATGGAATCAAGTTTTGGGTTGGACTGCAGTACCAAATGTTACCCTGAAAACAAACCCTGTCCTTTCCTTTTGTGTTATCCCTCTACGTGTTTGTGTACCCCTGTGTATTTACTTTCTTCCTGTCTCTGTGTACTGTTTCATAGAATTTTTTCTGTTCTAATACTAAGCTACATTCACTATGATGAGGAATACTGTTATCCTCAAATATAATTTGGATTAATAATATGTTATTTACTTCGTAAAGATTTTTAGCCATTATTTGTTCTGTTTTGTTTTAATGCTCCTGTGTGAAGTTGATGTTTCAAAAGTTATTCTGATCTTTTATGTATGTACTTATGTCGTAATTTTTTTAACACTGATGTATTTGTTATTTCGATTCTTTTGTAAAGCCTGTATTACTGCAAATGTTATCTGTATTGTTATGTTCTTTAATGATATATTTTGGACCCTTGTTATTGTATTCTTATGTTGTAAAATTGTAATTGACTCCAGTTCATCAAATTAAGTAACTTGTAAATTACATTTCACTGCACACGTTTCTGTTGGTCATAGTATATGGACAATATGTGAGAAGTAGGGACTGTTAGTGTTTGCATGTGTGTTAATAATTCAGCAAGGGACTGGACAACAACATTGCTGGTTCTAAGGACAATTCCAAAAACTTTGTGCGTGCACAAGTGGTGGTTTATGGACTTGCTATAATGTCCACAAGACTCTACGATGGTGATTGTGCACCAGCACAGTCGCAACAGTTGGCTGCTAGCCATCTCTACAAGGACTACAATGGGTCTACACCTTTGATGACTCACCAATACCATTATTTCTACAAGGACTGCAGTGGGTCTGCACCTCTGGTGGCCCACCAATATCGTAATCTCTACCAGGACTACAATGGGTCTACTCTGTGTTGACCTACCTACCAATATTCTTCAAAACTTCGACTGACTCTGCTGTGCCTCTCAAAACATTGAAAGGCTGGGACCTCTCCCAAGGTCGCCGCCATCGTCATCTAGGATAGTGCAGAATCGCGATTCACCGCTGAACACAGTGCGATGATATTTACTAACAGCCCCTGCTTCCTTGCCATGGGAACACGCCGAACGCAGCCGTATGTGTTGTAGTGCTAATGACAGCTTACACATGCAGCCGTAATTCCCTAGCCCGGCTGCTGCTATCTCCGACTTATGGTATGGGATGACGCAGCATCTTGCAGGGCGTCAAATAACCGTGCTTGTCTATCAGGCGCAGATGTGAAGCAGTTACGATACGCAGTACTCGGTGCTCAACACAACCAGCTTCACTTGTTGTGGTCAGCCACGGGTCCTTAACGACGAGTACGCCTGCCTCCGTGTTCCCGCGCAGTCCAACATCGGACCGCTGTCACATGCTAATGCGCCTCTGATCTGCACAGGAGACGGAAACGAATCCCCTTTTAAAAATCCATCAGCTGCTGATAACGCTGTCTCATAGAAGTGTGTCCTCCACAGTGATCACTCAATATTTGACGCTGTTGGCGCCCCCTTATCTTGTTCAGTCCCTATGTCGCATATACGCTAGACCGAAATTTTATTTTTTTCTAGCTCAGGAATAAACCAGGCTTTAATTGTAACATGTACTTTACACCGTGTGCTTTCACTGCATCGTTTGTGTCCCGTCTCTGCATGCTTAAAGTAGGTTGCACCACATGCTTTAAAAAAAAAAAAAAGGGTGTTCAGCGCAGTATCAGCACGTCTTCTAGAAATAATGGTAATTTCCGTTTGTCTTCAGTAATTTCGGACTGTTCGTTGTCTATATAAACGATTTGGGAGACAATATGAACAGCCGTCTTAGGTTGTTTGCAGATGACGCTGTCGTTTATCGACTAATAAAGTCATCAGAAGATTAAAAAAAATTGCAAAACCATTTAGAAAAGGTATCTGAATGGTGCGAAAATTGGCAGTGGACCCTAAATAACGAAAAGTGTGAGGTCATCCACATAAGTGCTAAAAGGAATTCTTTAAACTTCGGTAACACGATAAATCAGTCAAATATAATGGCCGTAAATTCAACTAAATACCTAGGAATTACAATTACGATCAACTTAAATTGGATAGAACACACAGAAAATGTTGTGGGGAAGGCTAACGAAAGACTGCGTTTTATTGGTAGGACACTTCGAAAATGTGACAGATCTACTAAGGAGACTGCCTACTCTACGCTTGTCCGTCGTCTTTTAGAATACTGCTGTGCGGTGTGGGATCCTTACCAGATAGGACTGATGGAGTACATCGAAAAAGTTGAAAGAAGGGCAGCACGTTTTGTATTATCGCGAAATATGGGAAAGAGTGTCACTGAAATGATACAGGATTTGGGCTGGACATCATTAAAAGAAAGACGCTTTTCGTTGCGACGGAATTTTCTCAGGAAATTCCAATCACCAACTTTCGCCGCTGAATGTGAAAATATTTTGTTTACACCGACCTACATAGGGAGAAACTTTCACCACGATAAAATAAGGGAAATTAGAGTTCGTGCGGAAAGATACACGAGTTCGTTCTTTCCGCGCGCTATACGAGATTGGAATAATAGAGAGTTGTGATGGTAGTTCCATGAACCCTCTACCACGCACTTAAATGTGATTTGCAGAGTACCCATGTAGATGTAGATGTAGAATGCGTTTAGACACTGCTGTAATGTGCTAATAGACGCTACACTACCAAATAAGTGAATGTTTATTTCACCACAACAATATAGTCATGAACAGTCCTGTGTCGGTGTTGGTCGGCCCAGGCGAGGCGTAAAGCTTTGTGTCGTGCCGTCATCAAGGGTACACGGCTCCGAAAGCCCATATCAGTGATGTTTCGTTGACACTTGTTAATTGCCCAGCTGTGAAATCTGCAGCAATTTGCGGATGGGTTGCACTTCTGCCACGTTGGACGATTCTCTTCATTCGTAGTTGGTCCCGTTCTTGCAGCATCTTTTTCTATCCGCAGCGATGTCGAAGATTTGAAGTTTTATCGGATTCCTGGTGTTCACGTTACACTCTTCAAATGGTCGCACGGGAAAATCCCCACTTCATCGCTACCTCGGAGATGCTGCGTCCCTTCGCTAGTGCGCCGACTATAACGCCACGTTGAAACACACTTAAATCTCGATAACTTGCCATTGTAGCAGAAGTAACCGATCCAACAACTGTACCAGACTCTTGTTGTCTTATCTAGGCATTGACCGCAGCGCCGTATTCTCCTATTTACATCAGTGTATTTGAATACGCATGCCTGTACGAGCTTCTTGGCGCTTCAGTGTGCTTGCGTACAGTAACGTTGTTTTCATAACTTGTATGTGTTAGTCATTATTAATGCAGTTCCGGTAACGTACGTCACTAATTACATACATTTGGATGGAAATACATTCATAACAAGACAAAATACAGCAGAAAACGTGAGTGTTACAGCACGTGAGAAAGCCGGCATCGGGCTCGTCCAGAGAAAGTCGTTCACAGATAAAACACACTTTTCACTTATCGATAGTCGCCACAGGTTTAATATTTCACTTTTCGAATATTACACAAATTTTAACTATTTTCTAACATATTCTAACAATTTTTATGAATCACAGCAATTTTATAATTTCATAATTTCAGTCTTATTTGTCCTAGAACAATTCCCTGACAGAGAATATAAACTTTTCATTCAAAAATCTAACCTGAGGACTGTGGGGGATAATTATCCAACCAGGCCTGATAACAGCACGAAACACGAACAACACTTACGCACTATGATAGCCGTTCCAACTCTTCTCATTCAGATTTCCGCCAAAGGTGTGCGCGTCTACGAATTTTCATTGGCATCCGACGTTGTCTTGTGAGTACTTCGCTTTTTCTGTCAGGCATTATATATCTATGGTCGTGATATCGGGACAATTCTGTGAGGATTTGTTAAGAAGACTGTTGGCAGTGTCACTTGATGGTTACATAATAAATGCACCTTAATACAGCTGTGTTGGTTCTTATCAATATTAACATTATTTTCTGTGTAACACAGGTGATGAAGATCAATTAATATTTAAGCCAAAAGAATTGAAAAGAAATGTATTAGTAAAGTCTTTATGAATTTTTAAATTCAGGCCAACTCAGAACTGAAATGGTTCCAAAATAGTATAATAACTATTAACACATGTACAGTCAATTTCAAGTACATAACAAATGTAACCTGCATTCTCTGTTACTTATCCGAGCAGAATTACTCTTTCCGATAGGAACGACAGCCAGTAAAGAAATACGTATTGAATGTGGGGTCTGCATTAAAACTGTATAAAGAACCATTACAGTTAAACCCAGCAGTGCTCCGTATTGCACTACACAGTACTTGTTTTTTTTTTTTTTTTTCATCCAGAAAGGAATTAGGATCCTGTGTTACGTTGTTAGTTAAATCACTTGATCTTTTACTACAACCACAGAGCACTTTAATGGTCTGGGTCGTAAAGAGTCCGTTCTTGAGTAGGAAATAAAACCGGAAACAGAAAAGAGTAAATAATGCTTATAATATGTATTCTCTTATATATGAGGTCAGAAAATGATCTTAAAAGCCTCACTATAGCTTGGATCCTTTGTAATATGAAAGAATATGGCTACTTTTTACTTAAAATTGAAAACGACGTGAAATACAGACTTTACAAATGTGCTTGACAATGACAATTAGTCAAAATTAGATAATCTCGCCATTAAATAAACATCGTATTGCAGCTTACTACGGACCATATTTACCTTTATTAAGTACGAATTTTAAGGACTTTTATTCTTATAGCATGTATCGTCGTCATTGGTCACCTCATTTACATTTTTTTTGTGATGGTTTTAGGGCGAAGACTGCTACGGTCATTAGCACCCGATCTGTGACTTAGGAAAAGGTTGTTGTTGTTGTGGTCTTCAGTCCTGAGACTGGTTTGATGCAGCTCTCCATGCTACTCTATCCTGTGAAAGCTTCTTCATCTCCCAGTACCTACTGCAACCTACATCCTTCTGAATCTGCTTACCCTCCACGCTGCCCTCCAATGCTAAATTTGTGATCCCTTGATGCCTCAAAACATGTCCTACCAACCGATCCCTTCTTCTAGTCAACCTGTGCCACAAACTTCTCTTCTCCCCAATCCTATTCAATACTTCCTCATTAGTTACGTGATCTACCCACCTTATCTTCAGCATTCTTCTGTAGCACAACATTTAGAAAGCTTCTTTTCTGTTCTTGTCCAAACTAGTTATCGTCCATGTTTCACTTCCATACATGGCTACGCTCCATACAAATACTTTCAGAAACGACATCCTGACACTTAAATCTATACTCAAAGTCAACAAATTTCTCTTCTTCAGAAACGATTTCCTTGCCATTGCCAGTCTACATTTTATATCCTCTCTACTTCGACCATCATCAGTTATATTACTCCCTAAATAGAAAAAGTCCTTTACTACTTTAAGTGTCTCATTTCCTAATCTAATTCCCTCAGCATCACCCGATTTAATTTGACTACATTCCATTATCCTCGTTTTGCTTTTGTTGGTGTTCATCTTATATCCTCCTTTCAAGACACTGTCCATTCCGTTCAACTACTCATCCAAATCCTTTGCTGTCTCTGACAGAATTACAATGTCATAGGCGAACCTCAATGTTTTTACTTCTTCTCCATGAATTTTAATACCTACTCTGAATTTTTTTTGTTTCCTTTACTGCTTGCTCAATATACAGATTTAATAACATCGTGGAGAGACTACAACCCTGTTTCACTCCCTTCCCAACCACTGCTTCCCTTTCATGCCCCTCTACCCTTAGAACTGCCATCTGGTTTCTGTACAAATTGTAAATAGCCTTTCGCTCCCTGTATTTTACCCCTGCCACCTTCAGAATTTGAAAGGCAGTATTCCAGTCAACATTGTCAAAAGCTTTCTGTAAGTCTACACATGCTAGAAACGTAGGTTTGCCTTTTCGTAATCTTTCTTCTAAGATAAGTCGTAAGGTTAGTATTGCCTCACGTGTTCCAACATTTCTACGGAATTCAAACTGATCTTCCCCGAGATCCGCTTCTACCAGTTTTTCCATTCGTCTGTAAAAGATTCGCGTTAGTATTTTGCAGCTGTGACTGATAGTTCGCTAATTTCCACATCTATCAACACCTGCTTTTCTTGGGATTGGAATTATTGTATTCTTCTTGAAGTCTGGGGGTATTTCGTCTGTCTCCTACATCCTGCTCACCAGATGGTAGAGTTTTGTCAGGACTGGCTCTCCCAAGGCTGTCAGTAGTTCTAATGGAATGTTGTCTACACCCGGAGCTTTGTTGCGTCTCAGGTCTTTCAGTGCTCTGTCAAACTCTACACGCAGTATCGTATCTCCCATTTCATCTTCATCTACATCCTCTTCCATTTCCATAATATTCTCCTCAAGTACGTCCCCCTTGTATAGACCCTCTATATACTCCTTCCACCTTTCTGCTTTCACTTCTTTGCTTAGAACTGGGTTTTCATCTGAGCTCTTGATGTTCATGCAAGTGGTTCTCTTATCTCCAAAGGTCTCTTTAATTTTCCTGTAGGCAGTATCTATCTTACCCCTTGAGAGATAAGCCTCTACATCCTCTAGCCATCCCTGCTTAGCCATTTTCCACTTCCTCTCTATCTGATTTTTGAGACGTTTGTATATCTTTTTGCCTGCTTCATTTACTTAATTTTTATATTTTCTTCTTTCATCAATTAAATTCAATATTTCTTCTGTAACCCAAGGATTTCTATTAGCCCTCGTGTTTTTACCTACTTGATCGTCTGCTGCCTTCACTACTTCATCCCTCAGAGCTACCCATTCTTCTTCTACTGTATTTCTTTCCCCCATTCCCCCCTCATGCTCTCCCTGAAACTCTGTACAACCTCTCATTCTTTCAGTTTATCCAGGTCCCATCTCCTAAAATTAGCAACTTTTTGTAGTTTCTTCAGTTTTAATCCACAGTTCATAACCAATAGATTGTGGTCATAGTCCACATCTGCCCCTGGAAATGTCTTACAATTTAAAACCTGGTTCCTAAACCTCTGTCTTACCATTATATACTCTATCTGATACCTTTCAGTATCTCCAGGATTATTCCATGCATACAACCTTCTTTTATTATTCTTGAACCAAGTGTTAGCTATGATTAAGTTATGCTCTGTGCAAAATTCTACCAGACGGCTTCTTCTTTCATTTCTTCCCCCCAGTCCATATTCCGCTACTGTGCTTCCTTCTGTCCCTTTTCCTACTGTCGATTTCCAGCCACCCATGATTAAATTTTCGTCTCCGTTCAGTACCTGAATAATTTCTTTTATCTCATCATGCATTTCTTCAATTTCTTCGTCATCTGCAGAGCTAGTTGGCATATAAACTTGTACTACTGTAGTAGGCATGGGCTTTGTGTCTATCTTGGCCACAATAATGCGTTCACCATGCTGTTTGTAGTAGCTAACCCGCACCCCTATTTTTTATTCATTATTAAATCTACTCCTGCATTACCCCTATTTGATATTGTATTTATAACCCTGTACTCACCTGACCAAAAGTCTTGTTTCTCCTGCCACCGAACTTCACTAATTCCCACTATATCGAACTTTAACCTATCCATTTCCCTTTTTAAATTTTCTAACCTACCTGCCCGATTAAGGGATCTGACATTCCACGCTCCGCTCCGTAGAACACCAATTTTCTTTCTCCTGATAACGACGTCCTCTTGAGTAGCCCCGCCCGGAGATCCGAATGGGGGATTATTTTACCTCCGGAATATTTTACCCAAGAGGACGCCATCATCATTTAATCATACAGTAAATCTGCATGTCCTCGAGAAAAATTACGGCTGTAGTTTCACCTTGCTTTCAGACGGTCGCAGTATCAGCACAGCTAGGCCGTTTTGGTTAATGTTACAAGGCCAGATCAGTCAATCATCCAGACTGTTGCCCCTGCAACTACTGAACCTCTTCAGGATCCACACGTTTGTCTGGCCTCTCAACAGATACCCCTCCGTTGTGGTTGTGGTTGAACCTACGGTACAGCTATCTGTATCGCTGAGGCACGCAAGCCTCCCCACCAGCGGCAAGGTCCATGGTTCATGGGGGGGGGGGTAGGAAAAGTTAAAAAAAAAAAAAAACGAATCTGGGAACCAGCAGCAATGGGAGCGAAACTCATAAAAGTGGGGAAACCAAAAACGAAGGAAAGCTTAAAAAACCACTATAGAAGGGCTGTTGTTTGTCCCCAAAAAGAGCTTTAAATGACTGACGCCATCTCAATGGCGCTAATGAACTCGAGAACGCGATCGGTTGAGCCCGTGTCATCCGCTAAAATGGAAGATATATCAGGCGACAGCTGTAGACAGGCGCGTAACGGAGTAAAATAGCGGGACTCAAGTAAAAGGTGTCTCACATGTACATTGTCCGCAGAGTCGAGCGTATGCGACACTACACATTCCACTGATTCATATTGCAGAAACGCTAGTATCTCATTTGCCACTTCTTTCTCACTTTGTGAAATCCCTTGGGTTCGTTTCTGACGAAATGTCAACTTCGGCACTGTTGCTGTAGATAAAATGCAATGTTTGTTTGGTTTATCTTTGTACTTCTCTGTTTTGCATCAACACCACTAGCACTCCAGCGCTGTCGTCAGGTAGCCTACTAGTCGTCCGCATCTCGTGGTCGTGCGGAAGCGTTCTCGCTTCCCACGCCCGTGTTCCCGGGTTCGATTCCCGGCGGGGCCAGCGATTTTCTCTGCCTCGTGATGACTGGGTGTTGTGTGCTGTCCTTAGGTTAGTTAGGTTTAAGTTTTAGGGGACTGATGACCTCAGCTGTTAAGTCCCATAGTGCTCAGAGCCATTTGAACCATTTTTTTTAGCCTACTAGTCGACTAAGAAGCACTTCTACTGAGTTCCGTGCCCTCACGCTGTACGTGTGAGCGCTGATTCCTCTTATTTTATTGTGATGATCATTTCTCCCTATGTAGGTGGGTACCAACAACATATTTTCACACACTGAGTAGCAAAATGAAATGTTATCTGTTTTTTTTTCTTAAATAAATGTGTTTTGCGTTTATTTTTGGTAGGTTTGGATGTTACGGTATACAGTCTCGCTATAATAAGCTCGTGGTCACTAATCCCTGTATCCATCATGATTGTCCCTATTTGCTCAGGATTGTTTGTTGCTAAGGGGTCAAGCATGTTTTTGCAATCATTTACACTTCGAGTTCGAAATCGTTTTATGGGAAAGCTTTCACAACTATTTTGGACGACGTTTTATGCCTATCACCGACTTTAATAGTGTATTTTCTTCGAGATAGTGAGGGTGGGTTTAAGTCAGTTGTATGAGTGGGATACCGTAGCTATTTGAAACGAGACTCAAGTTCCCTTTGAACTGTTCAGCAACTGTCTCCAATGAGTCAGAGGGGCCGGCAATAAAACGTTATTCCAGTCCTCAAGTACAGACTCTACGCATACTTACTCACAGGAACTACTAGTTCAATTTCACTATAAGGAAATCTACTTCTGACACCAATGAACACTCCACCACCAACTGCGTGTAACCGATCCTTTCCGAACACTGTTAGGTCCTTTCCGGCGTTAGCCAGCTTTCTGAATCTATTTTACGATTTGAGTTTCGGTGCTTTCTATTAGCACTTGGAGCTCTGGTTCCTTTCCAACACAGCTACGACAGTTAACAACTAAAATACTATCTGTTGCTGGGTCTACCTTCCTGTGTTTGTAATGCACCCTTTTAGACTGTCATTCTTTCTGTAGTTTCCCCTTTAACCTAGAAAACGGCCCAGGCCTCTTCACATAGCGCCGCAACCGCTTCCTATGTGTAGTGGACCCATGAACTATTGAGCGGAACCCGGAAACCCACCATCCTGTGGGGTAAGTGAAGGAATCTGCAAACTATGCAGTCTCCGAACTGTCTGGCCTCTGATTCAGACGCTCAACTCGCCTCCGTGCCACAGAACCACAGTCGTTTCTGTCGACGAAGCTGCAGATGGTGAGCTCTGTCTTCATCTCGCAAGCGAGACTGGAAGTCTTGTTAGATTCCCACGTGTTTTCTACTATTGTAAACAATTCACACTTACTGTACTAGGATAAAGATGAATGAGGGCACCGCGTGTGTAATCAATAAGCTCCTTGGCTCCGTGTTTAGTTTTATCTTAGGTTGACTTGCTGATCAGTCAGTTGCCCAGCGCTGGGACATTTTTGTTTGAGGGACAGTAGCGAACAGCTGAGTTTTTCGAAGTATAATATCTGTTTTCTGTGAATCTGGAAGAAACTATTTGGAATGCTTTATTTTGAAGTCGGAAACATTTATAATATTTTATTACTCTTATTATTGTTGAAGAGAACTTTGAAGGAATTTTAAAGATATGTTTGTAATTCATTGATAATGAGGAAATTCTCTAATTGTTAGAGTCTTCTTGTGTTCTGCAACCTTCTTGTCAATAATCGGAGTTTGATTTCTTAACAAACGATTTTCTTTAAAGTAAGACCTACTTTCACGATTCCAAACAAAGTTTTGTGTTTATATCGTGCATGCTTTGCAGCTTGCGCCATACGAAGCAGCAGTTTGTTTGTGATAGTAAGAATTTAGAGTACATTAATTATCTTTAGCTGCTGCATCTGATGATTTGCATTTGCTTTCGAGAACGTCAGTATTTCAAACAAAGAAAAAAAGCTACGTTCTGAGTAAGAGGTAAGTCACTTTTTTTTTCGGAGCAGGTCTTCTTACCTTGCATTCTCGTGGAAACACTGTGTACTTAGGATTGTGAGGTGTGCTGGTAAGTGCATTAATTTTCAGTTAACAGTGTTGGTAATTACAAACAGTTATTTTCTTCCGAGTAGAGCAGTAAGTTACTTCTGTGGATATTCTTAGCATAACATTGCACTTAATATTATGCATGTTTCATAATGTACTTCGGTACTGAGTTATATAATTTTCATTGAACACGCAATTAGTTTCTTTTGGCATTTAATTAGACTCACTTTCATTTCAAATTTCGTACTTCATGAAGTTCAAAGTTTTATTTCACCACACTGTTCGCATGCGCAACACAGGGCCAGCCAGCAGTTAGTTTTGCTCAGCAATTGAATACATTATCTAGAGTACATGTTACATGAGGAGAATTTTTTCGAAATCAATGTATTTCTCTTACAGACAGTATTTTATAGAATGCTTACACTCTTTGTCACTTCAGCCAGCCACCCGAAACTAGAGGGACCCTCTTCCGATCGAAAGTGATACACATTGCTCGTACCGACATGAGCCATCAACTGCAGTCATCTGCACCCTGTGCTCTTCATGGCATCTGCAAGCAGAGTTTCCACATCTTTCGGCATGAACGCAGAGAATGCACTGGATTCCTTCCCCTCCTTGGCTGCGATGTCTCTAAGAGGCCCCATTACACGCCTAACATTGAAGCTCCCAACATCTGGAACAGGGCAAGCGACTAGATTTGGCTCAGGGATTTTGTCTGCCACAGACGGCGCCCGAAACCTGTTCGTCAGACGACCCAGGGATGCTCTCCGATTGGTCCGCGAAAAGTCTTTCGTTTCCTGCCGCACCCCACTCGACCATGGGTGATGGGTGAATCTTAGTGCTGGTAATGCCTGGGGCGCAGCATTAATGGACTGTTCGGGGGATACGTGGGATGTGCTGGGCGTCCCTCAGATTCCCCCCCCCCCCCCTTGCCCTCCCCCACAGTGTTGCCCAATGTAAACAGCCTCAGTCTGTGTGACCAAAACCAACACCTGGAGCTGTGAACGAAGGTTTATCAACTCGGCATCTAAACACAGCACTCACAGTTCCTATCCACACTAAAGACGGCGGTTATACACTCCAGACAGTGTAAGTAGACTGTTTAGGTTTTTATGTTGGTAACGCCAAGTAGTGCTATTTATGAAAATCGCTCACTGCGCTGTGTGCAGTCTCTGGCTGGTTGGACTCATTGTTGAAATATTCGCTTGTGTAGTGTTGGGCAGTTGGATGTGAACATCACATAGAGTTGGGCAGTTGGAGGTGAGCCGCCAGCAGTGGTGGAACGACCTGATGTGTGTCCGCCCACAAAAAGGAAATTTGTAAAGATTGATGTCATGAATGGATAGATATGCATATGATGACTTTTGAACACTATTAAGGTAAATAAATTGTTTTTTCTGTATCAAAATCTTTCATTTGTTAACTATGCTTGTCAGTAGTTAGTGCCTTCAGTTGTTAGAATCTTTTATTTAGCTGGTAGTACTGGGGTCGCTGCATTGCAGTAGTTCGAGTAACGAAGATTTTTGTCAGGTAAGTGATTTGTGAAAGGTATAGGTTATTGCTAGTCAGGGCCATTTTTTGTAGGTATTATTGAAAGTCAGATTGCGTTGCGCTAAAAATATTGTGAGTCAGTTTAGTGATGATCAGTACAAGTAAAGAGAAAACAGTCTCAGTACGTTCAGTTTCTCTCTGGAGTTTGAAAATCAAGTAACATAGTAGTTGAATCTGCCAGGAAATTTCATATCAGCGCACACTCCGCTGTAGAGAGAAAATTTCATTCTAGAAACATCCCCCAGGCTGTGGCTAAGCCATATCTCCCCAGTATCCTTTCTTCCAGGAGTGCTAGTTCTGCAAGATTCGCAGGAGAGCTTCTGTGAAGTTTGGAAGGTAGGAGACGAAGTACTGGCGGAATTAAAGCTGTGAGGACGGGGCGTGAGTCGTGCTTGGGTAGCTCAGTTGGCAGAGCACTTGCCCGCGTAAGGCAAAGGTCCAGGCACACAGTTTTAATCTGCTAGGGAGTTTCATATCAGCGCACACTCCGCTGTAGAGTGAAAATTTCATTGTAGGAACATTGTAGTTTACCATCACAGTCATTCAAAATTTTCAAAGGGGACTTTACAACAGTAATAACCCAGATAACTAAAAATAATTCACAAACGATAGATCTGCTCGTCTTATCCTGTTGCATGAAGGTAAGGAGCTGTCTGGTTAATGGTCTAACCGTGTCATTTCTGTTCGTCTCATCGTGTATCTACTTCAGTTAGCTTCTGCAAGTCACTGTAACAGTTCTTTCTGCAAATGGTCCATGTTTCATCGAACATGCGAAAGTTACTTTCATCATTAACTTTTGCTCACCAGTGTATATTTTCGAGGTGGTAACCAAACCTTCGTGCCTAGTTGCATCAGCAGTTGCCACATTTTTAAGGGCATGTGCATTAATACATTTAACTTAGAGCTTCACCTGGAAGCGTTTGAAAGAAAAATAAGACGATCTCGATCGAACTAATTAGCTGCAGTCCCCTTTCCACAGGCACCTGCCACAGTTGTCTGTTAGCCAGTGTGACCAATCTTAAATTTGGAAAGCGATCGGCGGCGTCTGCCCTGTATGTGTGTGTGGCGGCCTCCTCCCTTATCTCTGGCGGCCTCGTTATATTTCTCCGGCATCTATTTTCTCCGGGCGCCCCCACCGCACATCTGTGTCCTCCCTTGGAGGCAGCGCTCTGTAATTTCCTCGACCAATCTTGATGAATCTACACAGTTTATCCTCCCTCGCTTGATTACTTTAATGTAGCATATTCTCCCGTCTTTAATTTACCTTCGCTGGATATTTTGTTCTTCTCATACTTATCGGTCGCCACTTCTAGGGCGCACAACGCACTAATCACATGTTTCTGAATATTGTTTTTCTTGTGAAGGCTGTAGCGCTTCTCTGCTGCAGCAATTAGCTACAGGTTGCGTGGTCTTTTACATGTGATTTAACGCAAAATATTTGTTTGTTCTGCCTGATTCGAACTGATTTGAAAAATAACTTTAAATTTTGTCGTCTTATCGTTATCAGTTGCGTATGGTATTATGTTCATCGTTTTCGTGTTAAGTTCGTCTGTGTGCAGCTGAACAAAACTAATTTTATCATGCCATACGTGTTTGCCTTATTGCTAGAAAGGCATCATTAGTCTCACGGAATATGCGTATGTGTATACCACTCTGCTTCGCGTACTAAGCACTAACTTGAAACTACTGTGCCTTATACATAAAGCAAAATGGTATCCACATAAATAAGTATATATTTCAGCCCACAGGTGGTGCCTTTCAAAAAATAAAGGCGAAGGGCATCTGACACGATAAAATTGGTTTTACTCAGCTATACATCGACAGACTTGACCTGAAAAGTACCAACATATGAAACAAATTTTCCAAATGCCATGAACTACAATCAACCGTATCGTCCTAAGGATATCTATCCAGGTAGCACTACTTAGATTTCTGCTAGTTTCCGGAAAGAACTATAGACCACTGTCGTGATGGCTCCAAGAATATCATACATTCGAATTTTCCTCCGATTTCGTCATATGTCAGGAAATAATTACTGTAATGATGCGACCGACCCGATAATTCATTCTGAAAAAATTAAGATAAACGCTCTAAAAAAATTTTAAGTTAGACTAACTTGCAGGTACCGTCATTTCCCGCAGCAAGTAGTTGTGTATTGGGTTATAAATTAAACGCCTTTTTCTTGATGCAATATTGCTTCTTCATTTCCAGGAGCGCCACATCTCTTATATCCAAGAAATCTATTGTCATATTTAGCTACATTTTAGCTGTTCTAAGATTTTCTATGTTTTCTCTCAAGTGGTTATAGGCCCCCTTCTCTTAAGAAATTTCGAAACATATTGATATAGAAATTTTAGATTTTCTTTTCGTTTAAACTTCATTTTGCGTGTAGTATATTACAAAGAACACTTAACGAGCGGTCTGTCAGCTACTTCAACCTGATAACACAAGAACTGTGATTACTTTTTCTGGAAGAAAGTGATTTTGATTAATATTTTTAAAATACAAGACAACGTTATAAGATCCGAAGAGACCTTTTATTACGTAGGAAAGGAAACAGGAACTAAATTTAATATATGTCATCTATATATTTATAAAATAAATTACGTACGTTCCATATCTCCTCCTAAACTACCGGATCTATTTCAACCAGAATGGATTTCAATATCATTTTCCTGGGAAGAAGAACCTACCTCCAGAGGGATGGGATGGAGGTGAAATAAGGTGACATAAAAACATAACTCAGTAACATCTGTAGGAATTTCATCCTAACTTTGTATTTGCATGACTCATTATTTGAACAAAAGTGTGGTGGGCGTAATGCTCTGATGTCACGTTACGAAGGGGAATAAGGGTGAGAATCTCGGACATAAAAAGTAGATTTCGGGTTCCTTAGGTTTACTGGAGACAGTCCCTATGACTATTCACCTGGGCTTGGTAATGGAGGGTATCCATAGACGGGGACATATCAACTTACTTTCGCAACGCCTAAAACAATTTCTGTTAAACTTGGCACGCTTTTCGTTTGCTATCCAGAAGAAATTACTGTGGCAGTGAGACGCTCTAGCATCCCTGTGGTTGAGGGTAGGGTTGAAAAGGGGTGACATACAAGTATAAATCAGGCACGTTCGGAGCAATTTCAACCAAAGGTGATATGGTACGTGACTCATTACTTGCATGTAGGGATATGAAGGGGCGATATGTGAAAATATTTGAAAACGACGTCTTGGTATTTATTTACTGTATTTACTTGATTTGGGTAACTTTAAAAGTTTGAGGCGCAGTCTGGTTCTCATTTGTGTTGTTCAGGGCGGCAACCACGTCGCGAGAATAAGCGAAAGTGTAGACAGGAGAATATAAAAGTAACAATTCTGATACGCCACAGTCCACCCCACCTGACTTGATATGCAGCTCGCCCGCATAAACCGAACCAAAAAGGTAAATCTAGTAATTTCAGAACGGTCACTCTTGTTGCTGCTTTCGAGTAAGTTACCGCTGCTGTCTACCGCTGCAGCCCTCGCGAGATTATAAGTACACACCAGGTGGCGTAATACTTCACAAGTTGTAGCCCTCTCACGCTTCGGCATCTCAACAGTTAACATGGTGAGATCGAACCAGCAGCTGTTAGGGCGCAGGGAATTTTACCGGACGAGCAATGCTCAATAATCTTCATTTATTCCAGTTTAGAATCCCGAGTCAGAGTTGCATTCGCTAATGACTTGATTTCAACTACAGTTTGTTTGGTGCATTTTCATTAGTTTCATCTCTGAGTTGCGCTTGAGATTCAGCTAGTGCTTCCCATTGCTTTTGCAGTCAGTCACGGGTATCTACTCAACTTTACAGTCAGGTAGTATTTTTGAGCGTTTGATTTATTCTGAAATCAGACTGCACTTCGAGAATGTTACGTTGACCCCCGCCTTCAAAGTAAGATATAACCACTTAATAAAATATGAGAAATCAGAGTTCGTACGAAAATATTTAAGTCTTTATTTTCCCAATTGCTGTTTTAGAGGGGGATAGGAACAACACTTGGAAACGATACAATGCCGAAATCAGCCACTACATCTACATCTACGTGATTACTCTGCTATTCACAATAAGGTGCCTGGCAGAGGGTTCAATGAACCACCTTCAAGCTGTCTCTCTACCGTTCCACTCCCGAACGGCAGGCGGGAAAAACAAGCACTTAAATTTTTCTGTGCGAGCCCTGACTTCTCTTATTTTATCGTGATGATCATTTCTCCCTATTTAGGTGGATGCCAACAGCATCTTTTCGCAATCGGAATTTTCATGAGAAGATCCTGTCCCAATGAAAAATGCTTTTGTTTTAATGATTGCCACTCCAATTCTAAAGTTAATATTAAACTAGAAGATGATGTTCTAGAGCAGGCTGAGAACTTCTGTTATTGGGGGAGCACAATCACTGACGACAGTAAATGTATAACAGATATAAAGAGCAATATTTCCAAAATAAAAGGAATTTACCAACAGACAATCATACATGCCTAGAAAGTAGGAAACAGTTTGCCAAAACATTTTGTCTGGAGTGTCTCAACATACGGACGTGGAGTATGGCCTCTGGGAAAGGCAGAGAAAAAGAGACTGGAAGCAGTGGAAATGTGGATATGGAGAAGAATGACGAAAACAAGCTGGGTAGATAGAAAAAGTAATGAACAGGTCTTAAGAGAAGTGAATGAGAACAGAGCGCTGCTAAATTATATAGGAAGAGGAAAATCAAAAATGATAGGGCACATAATGAGACACAACCAGTTCCTAAAGAATGTATTGGAAGGAAAAGTTTTAGGGAAAAATCAAGAGGCAGGCCAAGAGCAACGTATTTTAATAGCATCAAAGAAGACATGGCGATAAAATCGTAGGAAGAATTTAAGTGGATGACAATGGAGAGAGGGATGTGACTAAATCGACAAGGCATAGCCTTTAGTTTATGAGGACTCCAATTCGCGTATCATGTCTGTGGCACTATCCCTCCTATTTCGCGATAATACAAAACAAGCCGCCCTTCTTTGAACTTTTTCGATGATATCCGTCAGTCCCACATAATGCGGATCCTACACCGCACAGCAATACTCCAGAATAGAACGGACAAGCTTTGTGTAAGCAGTCACTTGCCACTCTTGATATAAATGACAGTGATTAACAGTCAAGATGCCAAATGTATTTGTGTTTCTAGATTAATAGAACGAACCGATATTCCAAAGATAATACCAGGAGAGTCAAGGAGAGTGTGTTTCTCGCGGAATATTTGGCCCTTGGTGTCAAGGAATAGCCGGGGGAGAACGCTAAGAGTGGCGGATGTACTACTAAGCCTTTATTTGGTGTGTAGCGGGCGCCAGGACGGGACAAAAGCGCATTTATCGTATCGCTGCCGAGAGGCGCCGGCAGCGGGCCACTAGATGGTCCGTACAAGGCTCTCCTTGTCTGTACGGGTCTGCAGGAACGCTGCGCCCTGGGCTTCCATTAGCACCCGCCTTTCTGCGTCACAGTGGAACGTGCCACAAGGCTTAAAAGTGCACAAGTCTCACCTCTATTGCTCCTTTTTTGTTAAATATTCCACCGACAGCCCACGTCATTGTACTTTGAGTACAAGGGAAAGATTTGTCCATCGCGATGTTTAAAGAGCGGCCAAAATTTTATTACCTATATACCCTCACATCAGATACCCTGATGAAAAAGCGGCAAATGTGTTGTCTTTGACGGAACAAGATGTTATTCATTCTGGCCTTACAGTTCAGTGGAGGTCGAACGACTCTGTTCCGGAATGACGATAACTTTCAGCCACCAGGATCCTGGAGCGTTGAGAATTACAGAATAAGATAACAAAGCTTCACACTTCCTCTGGCTGACAGTCATACATTATTGAAGCTGCAGTGGTCAGGAACGAAGTAGGTAACTATGAACTTACAGCATAGTGATCTTTCCTTCGTGGGGGCACAATCATATAGAATATATTCGTTTTTTTCTTTTTTTTAAAAACAAGAGATAGCTTACAGGAGGTTGCTACATAGAATTACTAGAATTGTCTTATATCATTGACACAGAATTCTCGTCGTACAATACGTTTATATTCACATTTGTATAGCTCGTATTGGATGGACTGAAAGTTAATAGATTTCGACCGTTTATGAGTCATATCAGAACAAGTCATGTCGAACAGACGGATAGCGCCCACTCTGGTGACGTGACATAACCTCACTGATATCTTGGTTTATATCAAGTGACTGAGATGGGGGTTAGACGATTTTTTGGCGTGTTAGTTCGTAACAAGATACTAAATTGATACCGCTAAACTGTAACTGTTATAATGTCGTCGTGTCAGTTGTGAATAGATCGGTGTTCACTCTGTTAGCTACGATCAGTGTGCATGTGTGTAGCCCTTAATAAGTTAAGCATGATTATAAAAGATACGAAGAGATTGGGAGTCGTTTTTCAGGGAAACGATTTTTAAGGCGGGTCTTGACGTGTAAACGATTAAAAAGTGAGTGCGTGGAGTGACGCACGTGCTTTGAACTCCTACATTAGTTGTCGGCTGTTTTCATGGTGATGGGACAGATGTATTGGGACTAAACACATGCATAGAAGGAATATAACAAGATGTAATCTTTTCAGGTGTGTCTCAGTCAAAAGTCAGATACGAAAATGGTTGCCGATATTATCAGTGAAAATATGAAGATATGCTTTTTGTTATTACATCGGAACCATGGTTTCCTTTATCAAAATACTATTTAAAGAAAAGAACGATAATATTCGATTGAAATATATATGTATACTTTGTCGTAGCCAGACGCATCTTTAGATGTCAGAATTAAACAGGAACATTCAGAATAAATGCGGTTAAAGTATATTTGTAAGTAGCAAGGAACATGGGAAGCATGGCGTGACCATTCATTGGAAAACGCACACACAGAAGGGTACGGCAGTATGGTGAAATGTGGAGCGCCTTCCACCTCGAACAAGGATATTTAATTTTCTCTTACGTACTGAAGTATCGACGTATCATCCGTATTTATATAGCCGGCCTGACTAACCGCGCGGTCTAACGCGCTTCTTCCCGAGCGGGAAGGCGTGACAGGTGGATTAGTGTCGTGGTCCTGTGTGCCTGTGGATGGTTTTTAAGGCGGTTTTCCATCTACCTCGGTGAATGCGAGCTGGTTCCCCTTATTCCGCCTCAGTTACACTATGTTGGCATTTTCTGCCCAAACACTGTCTCCATGTGCGCGTACGCCATAATTACTCTACCACGCAAACATTTGTGGTTTCACTCGTCTGGTATGAGATGTTCCCGGGAGGGGGTCCACTGGGGGCCGAACCGCACAATAACGCTGGGTTCGGTGTGGGGCGGCGATGGGGTGGGTGGACTGCTGTGGCCTGTTGTGGGGTTGTGAATCATTCGGTTCTACGGCGGGACGAAGCCTCTCCGTCGTTTCTAGGTCCTCGGTTTAATACACTATACGTATTTATCATCTAATGCCAGCACCGCATTGGACTCAGTTTAGGTCTTGAGATAATAGCAAACTGTAGCACTAATGACAATCTTAGCGGAACAAATTCGACATATGTAAAGATGATTACAGCAGTAATCGTTACTGTTTAACATAAATACACACACAAATAATGTAGTGGATAACGGCCGAACTCCCACAGCCCTGTTGGCAGACGGTGTTGTCTAAAAGGCGGTAGCAACTGTAGAAGACTGCAGTGAATTGGAAGAAGACTGCGGAAGGTTGATGAATGGTGTGACGTAGAGTGAATAAGTAGAGTATGAAATCCACTACTGTACGATTACAGTATTGGCGACAAATAAATAGAAACTGTATCTACTGTAAAATACCCCGATGTAATTACTCGCGTAGACTTAAAGTGCAACGACCACATAAACAGTTGGAAGAGTCTTAAGGAAATTCAGCCAGAAAACAAGTGATTTACAGAACATTTGTCCCATCAGTTTTCGAGAAATCGTCATCTTTAGCAGGTAGAACTCATAGAACAGGTGAAGAAGACCTAGCGGAGAGGAATGCGGTTTGTCACGGCATTGTTGTCAGCACAAGAGCAGTCCAGTGCCACTTTAAAATGTTTTAGATGTTGTTGTGTGTATGTTTATATCTACTTAGTTTTATACTTTATTAAAAATGTATGAGTGCCAAAATTAATACTAGAGGGTGTGAGTACAGTCACTCAACCTAAATATGAATAATGACGAATTTATAATCTCGTTTTTTAAAATATTTGCGTGGTACTGTGTTTTTTTATACCTACAATGTATTTTAAACAATGTCTGTCACACAGACATTTGGAATTGCATGAGTATAAAAGTTAATGTCAAAGAGCATAGCAGTGTATCCTAATTCTTGGGGTTTCGGTTGTATTAATTCAATGTTACGTTAATGTAATGGTTGCAATACTATGTTCTAGCATGGTTCATGCTACTCTCCAAAAGGCATGACCAATATTAGTCTTATGGTTTCACTATTAATTCTACACAGTTTTACGTTTAAGGTTGTTATTGTGTGCATGGATTAGATACTATATTTCGTTTTGTCTTCCATTTTCATTAATAAAAGATTTTGTAAGAATCATCATTAAAGAGGGCGCTGTTACGTCCGATGTAGATCCCTGTAAGCAGCTAGCGCAGTGGATTTTGTGCTTTCCCGTCTGACAATATTCTCCATTGATATGTGCAGATACTACAATATTTATAAGTCCACAGGACTTTAATACTGGACATGTTGATAGAAACTATCTCTTCTGTATGTTCTGACTTCTATGGTTAGGCGGATATAGTATGTTATAACACAGTCTAATTGTTTTATTCTCGTTTTATCTACAGTACTGATGATGGTCACGCAATGGCTCAAATCGATTTGCAACAGAAATAAAGATTTGTACTTCAACGAACAATGCTGAACCTCTTTTTTTTATTATTTCAGAACAGCTTTTCATCGTTCGTGGCCACTGTAATTGAACGATGGTCATAAAACAGAGGCATTATGCCGCTACAGCTTAGCAACTTACACCATCACTATCTACATCATTTTCTCCTAATTCTCAGAGAGTGCTCATTCTTCCTCGCTTTCTCTGAAAGTAGCAATATTATCCCTTCGCAATGAATTTTCGCCCTACTCCTGAACCTTCGTTTTATTTCCGTCATTGATTCTTCGATTACCCGCATTTTCACAAAACTTACGCCTGTTTTAGAACATAGTGCTCTCATGTATAGCTCGCGATAATGCCGTGAAGATAAAATGAGAGATATTCGAGCTGACACAGGGTCTTACTAACATTTGTTCTTCCCGCGGAACATCTACGACTGGAGCAGAAAAGGGGGTTGGGTGGTTCAAAATGGCTCTAATCACTATGGGAGTTAATATCTGAGGTCATCAGTCCCCTGGACTGGGTTCGGTGTGGGGCGGCGGTGGGGTGGGTGGACTGCTGTGGCCTGTTGTGGGGTTGTGAACGACTCGGTTCTACGGCGGGACGAAGCCTCTCCGTCGTTTCTAGGTCCCCGGTTTAATACACAATACACAATTCGTGTTTATCATCTAATGCCAGCACAGCATTGGACTCAGTCTTTTTAGATGATAGCAAACTGTAGCACTAATGACAAGCTTAGCGGAAGAAATTCTACATATGTAAAGATGTGAGTCTTCAGGCTTTCCCGGCGGATATGTTTTAAATAGTCTTCACGGTGTGCCGCCAGATGACGTTGAGCAAATCTCACAATAGAGTCCTCCAAAGATATAACATCAAGTGTGTTTTCCGACCATGTGCAAAACTGAGGAACCTCTTAGGTTCGGTTAAGGATGATCTCGATCTGAGGAAACGTGGTGTGTACAAAATTCCTTGTCAATGTGGGGCGGCATGTATAGGTCAGATATGTCGCACAGTACAAGGACGTTGCGATGAACATCAGCTTCATATACGCCTACGCCAAGCGGAGAAGTCGGCAGTTGCAGAACATTGTCTGAACACAGGACATCACATGATTTATGAAAAGACGGAAGTTTTAACCCCAGCTTCCTCTTTCTGGGATTGAGTCATTAAGGTTCAAAATGGTTCAAATGGCTCTGAGCACTATGGGAAAAAAATGGTTCAAATGGCTCTGAGCACTATGGGACTTAACATCTTTGGTAATTAGTCCCCTAGAACTTAGAACTACTTAAACCTAACTAACCTAAGGACATCACACACATCCATGCCCGAGGCAGGTTTCAACCCTGCGACCGTAGCAGACTGAAGCGCATAGAACCGCTCGGCCACACCGGCCGGCGGGGTAGGGGGTGACATTAATACAGAAATTAGCTTTAGCCACGCACCATAAGAGATGTTGGTGTGACGCTGTACAAACTTCTTGCATCCCGTTTTATAATGTGCTTTCCGTCTTGTTGCAGCGCGGTTGCCATGCCAACTGCAAGACATTTAAAGTGTAAAGAGCGAGATCCCTACACGCTCGACACTTCTGGCCGGCCCCGTACGCGTCCAAGCGTACCCTCTTTGAGGAAGGCACGCATACACACACGCAAGCACGCACACAATTACGCACGCACCTTGCGGGCGGGGCCGCGTCCCGTAATTCACGTGGGCCGGGCGTGAACCCGCGACCCCCGCGCCGCCTTATTAAGATTACGGCGCGATTGCTGGGGCAGCCGGCAAGAGGCGAGCTGGCTGCCTGCTTCCCCCTTCCCGCCCCCACTCCGCCCACCGCCGCCCGCCTCCCCCTCCAGGGCTCCTCAGTTAATTACCGAGCGCGGCGGTTCCACACACTCACACTCACACACACACACACACACACAACCTGCCTGTTTACGAGCACCAATGAGCATGGTCTTATCTCGAGATTGTCTCGCGTTATTACGCGCGCCGCCGAGTACGAAATGTTTCGGAGGTGCAAAAACTGACGCAAGCGCTCTCAGCTTCGCGGCTGTGTTTTTCCTTTTTTTCCCAATAGGATAGGCAACGATGATGAACGAGGCATCGGTGGGCCGTTCCAGTGTAGCAAGCCACACTTGTATGAGGGAGTCGAAACACAAAATGCTATCTGCGGTGGAAAAGAAACTGTTAGATGAAAATGGCATCAGCATATGGGAATCATCAGTAAAACATTTGTGTCACACACGATTAATAATTACAGCGACCACAAAATCAGTTTACTTAAACCAGTAGGTTTCTGTACTTGGGAAGACATTCTTCGTGCATCGATACCGCGACTTCAGCTCTATTCTCTGATGCCGGTAGCCTGGTGCTCCACGGAGAGAGGTGAGCTTTGTTCACAGCACGATATTTGCAGCACAGCCATTCAAAACACCATCATGACCACAACATGTAGGCGATTTCCTAAATCGTTCAACGGAAATGCTAGCCTATCAAAAGGATACAGCTCTGTCTCTAACGGCAGAGTTTTTACCAGATGCTAAATCCTAATCTTTCTTCCTTTTGCCATGGTGTTTGATTATTGTGCCCTGACAGCTACCTAACACGAAATCGAGTATTTATTTAGTGTTTTATTTAACCCGACCGAATGAGGGACTTCAACTACTCTTTTACGTCAGGCAGGTAACCACGCAGGATGTTTCCGTGATGATGTTACAAACTTTTGGGGATGATGGGGGAGGATAAATGTATCAGTCTGAGGTAAGGGATCCTGGTCCAGATACGATCTAGTCGAAAGTTATAAGCAAAAATCGTTTTCATACCTCAGATAATGGAATACATGTATCCTACTGTTGTTGCTAATATTGTAGGGAAGGCAGCATTCAGTGCTCGTCGTATGGACCAAACAAGAAAAAAAAGTTTGGTAAATATGGGCTCTAAAATGCATACTTCAAGAGCTATGGAACTTCGAAACATCCCCTTAGAAAAATTATGAATGACTGCACTAGTAATTGAATAATTCATTTACTTCTTGAGTATGAGTATTTTTGCAGTGCTGTTCAGATAGTTGTGTTACAGCAAAAGACAAGGTGGCATTTGCATTTGTCATAAAAGCTTCGATAATGTCACTTTCAGTCGCTTCTTTTTCCGTTATTTTTCTTGATACGTATTTTCCAACACTTTGAACATAAATAAGATGGAATCTAATGACTGAGTAGACGCTAGAGCAAATATAGAACATGATAATTTTTTTCGGTTATCTGCACCGAATAACGAGCACCATGGCTGAACGTCTCACATGTATCACACAGAAGGGTTCATCGTTAGACGTCAGTTCTCGCGTCACCGTACTAAAAAACTGGAAGAACCAGTGATTCTACGAATTTCTTTTTAAGGAAAAGAGGAAATATTTTTTGTGTTTCTGCAGTACAAACTGAAGTTGCGTATTCAGTCTAGTCTAAGCGATGCACTACAATTATCCGCAAGTTCATTGCAGAGAAGGGAAAAGTCATTTCTAATGAATGACACCTGACTGTACGGAGTCAGACCAGTTTTGTGACTGGACTGAACTGTTTCTAGCAATCAGAACAAATCATTCTATCCGAAACAGCATGTTATTCACAACTTCGGCCGTATTTCAAGGGAGTGTTAAAATAGCTAGGAGTAAGCGTACGAAGCGATTTTAAGTTGAACGATCACAAACGTAATCCCATGCAAGCAGATGCCACACTCCGATTCATTGGAAGGAAATGTATGTATGTACGTAGAGTCGAGCAATACTTGAATATCGCTTTTCATTAAGGGGTGCAACCACATAGGATTGAGAGAGGAAATAGGGAAGACTGAAAGAAGAGCAGCGTGTTTAGTTACAGGTACATTTAGTAAGCACGAAAACGTCAGCGAGATGATCGGCCAATCCAGTGGCAGGCGCTGCGAGAGAGGCATTCAGCCTCATGGACAGGTTTACCATTAAACTTCTGAAAGCATACATTCATATATTGCTTCCTCCGAGGTTTTGTTGTTGTTGTGATCTTCAGTCGTGAGACTGGTTTGATGCAGCTCTCCATGCTACTCTATCCTGTGCAAGCTTCTTCATCTCCCAGTATCTACTGCAACCTACATCCTTCTGAATTGCTTAGTGTATTCATCTCTTGGTCTCCCTCTACAATTTTTACCCTCCACGCTGCCCTCCAATACTAAATTGGTGATCACTCGATGCTTCAGAACATGTCCTACCAACCGATCCCTTCTTCTAGTCAAGTTGTGCCACAAACTCCTCTTCTCCCCAATTCTATTCAATACCTTCTCATTAGTTACGTGATTGCCCATCTATTCTACAGCATTCTTCTGTAGCACCACATTTCGAAAGCTTCTATTCTCTTCTTGTCCAAACTATTTATCGTCCACGTTTCACTTCCATACACGGATACACTCCATACAAATACTTTCAGAAACGATTTCCGGAAAATTATATCTATACACGATGTTAACAAATTTCTCTTCTTCAGAAACGTTTTCCTTGCGATTGCCAGTCTATATTTTATATCATCTCTACTTCGATCATCATCAGTTATTTTGCTCCCCAATAGCAAAACTCTTTTACTACTTTAAGTGTCTCATTTCCTAATCTAATTCCCTCAGCATCACCCGACTTAATTCTACTACATTCCATTAGCCTCGTTTTGCTTTTGTTGATGTTCATCTTATACCCTTCTTTCAAGACACTGTCCATTCCGTTCAACTGCTCCTACAAGTCCTTTGCTGTCTCTAACAGAATTACAATTTCATCGGCGAACCTCAAAGTTTTTATTTCTTCTCCATGGATTTTAATACCTACTCCGTATTTTTCTTTTGTTTCCTTTTCCTGCTTGCTCATTATACAGATTGAATGACATCGGGGAGAGGCTACAACCCTGTCTCACTCCCTTCCCAACCGCTGCTTCCTTTTCATGTCCCTCGACTCTTATAACTGTCATCTGGTTTCTGTACAAATTGTAAATAGCCTTTCGCTCCCTGTATTTTACTCCCGCCACCTTCAGAATTTGAAAGCGAGTATTCCAATCAACATTGTCAAAAGCTTTCTCTAAGTCTACAAATGCTGGAAACGTAGGTTTGCCTTTCCTTAATCTTACTTCTAAGAAAAGTCGTAGGCTCAGTATTGCCTCACGTGTTCCAACATTTTTACGGAATCAAAACTGATCTTCCTCGAGGTCGGCTTCTACCAGTTTTTCCATTCGTCTGTAAAGAATCCGCGTTAGTATTTTGCAGCTGTGACTTATTAAACTGATAGTTCGCTAATTTTCACATCTGTCAACACCTGCTTTTCTTGGGATTGGAATTATTATATTCTTCTTGAAATCTGAGGGTATTTCGCTTGTCTCATACATCTTGCTCACCAGTTGGTAGAGTTTAGTCAGGACTGGCTCTACCAAGGCAGTCAGTAGTTCTAATGGAATGTTGTCTACTCCCGAGGCCTTGTTTCGACTCCGAGGTATATCTCACCGAAAAGTCACGGAAGTAAAATTACGGAGAGGCGTGTTCTTCCCGCGAACCATTTGCGACTGGAACAGGAAAAGGAGGGGGGGGGGGAAGTGGAAGTAGTTCACAAAGTACTCTCCACCACACAACGTGACGGATATATTCCCTGCCGCATGCGCCCTTGCCGTTGCCGTGAGCCGACTGCCTGTACACTATTTCACGGAAAGATCTGTCATCTCTGCTTTCCATATTACCTGTGTGTACAAACGAGTCACAGAACGGTTAAAGCAGCGCCTTGACTGTGTGTGCTTATGGCCGTAGGGCGTCACGTGTAAACACGCCTCGCCCCTCTCGATTAGCCGGGACGGCCTGCACGTGCCGGGAAGACGTACACACAGATGTACGAGGGCGAGCACATATTTGTGGTGGCAGACATTCTCTTTCGTGTACCCGCCGTGCCGCCCTGAGACGCGTCTGTGTTGGTTCCGCTTTGCCGGCGGTGTCGCGTGTTTGTGGACGGATTCCTGACGCGCTGGCTCACGACTCGCTCCGCCACAGACACACGCCTGTGGCCGCTACAGCCGCTAGTCGTGACTGGGCGCTGCACATCGCGACTGATGGAAAAACAACTTACACCGGCCGGGGCCTTTCGCGTGACAGCCAGTGGTTCGGCGGCGGAGAAGCGCTAATGAGGCGCGAGTCCCAGGTTCAGTCCCGGGGTCAGGTCAAGCAAAAAGTGGCGACCCGAGTGTCGGGAAGAGCAGGCTCCGTCCGCTGAAGTGGAGAAAAAGGAACTCAAGTTGACCTGATCTGATCCTCCGTCCGCCACACTAGTGCGAGGCTCTCTGCTGCTCTACAGCAGGGCCGGCTACTGGGTGCCGAACTTCACGCGTGCACGGTGTGTGGGCCGCGTCTAATGTCTCCGTTTTGCTCGATCCTTCTCAGAAGTACACGGAATAGTGCGTTTCACTGAGTACAGGAAATGTATTCGCAGTTGCAAGCGTGAACCAGCTCCCGTTATATATCTGGATGACGACAGTGAACATTTCCGCCGAACTGGGTATCCGGATTTCTCACTTTACGAAAACGGTCGCCTTAACCGCTTCGGCCATCCGAGCACGAATCACGGCCGAACCCAACTGCCCTATTTCATCAGGCCCTCACTCTCAGCAGATAAATTTTTGGAAATTTGTAGTACGTTCCTGCGCGACCAAACTGCTGAGGTCATCGGTCCCTAGGCTTCACACACCCACACATTCCCAAGGGAGGACTGCAACCTCTGCCTGGGTGAGCCGCGCGAACCGTGGCGAAGCGCCTTGCCCACTCGGTTACACAGCGCGGCTCTCAGCAGAGATTACGAACAATTAGATAGAAGACGTTTTTCCTGCTGTTGCTCAGATGGAATAACATTTAAAGCAATGAGCATTACTTGAAAAATGTCCCGAAAACATTCACATCTTCTTGACATGGCAGAAGTTCGGAGAAGTGGAGGCACTTTCCATCTGAAAAAAAGCGGTACAGAAGTACAAAAAGTTTAATTTAATTTAATAATGACGTGTTAAACAAAACGTACTTTGTAAGGCGTGCATGTCATCTTGGTCACTACAAAAGTGTTACCTTCTTACTTTCATGTATCGACATGTACACATCAGAGAGCAAGACGTCTTGATAAGCGAACTTTGGTTGTCTTGTTACACCGTCTCTGCCTGATAATGATCACAGAGTGGGACCATTATAGCTAGTCGAGCTGTGTTGGGAATCAAACGTGGAATTGAATGGTTAAGAAATTTTTATCTGGAATTGAGCTGCTAAGTACGAGAATAGAGATTTGCTGGAAATGATTAAGACGATGATCAGAGTAGTCATGGATTCTGAAAAGAGTTTTGCGAAGAATTGGTTTAACGTAAATTTGCAGCATTGAGTACTTGCATGTAGTTAGCACACTCTTGTAAAGTTAACTGTCGTATCAAAATTTGGTTGAAGCACAACTCATGGATTGCCCACAGCTAGGGAAGGTAGTTCTCCTCTTCCACATATGCACTATGTGATGAAAAGTATCCGGACACCTCCAAAAATATACGTTTTTCATATTATGTGCATTGTTCTGCCACCTACTGCCAGGTACTCTATATCAGCGACCTAAGTAGTTATTAGACATACTGAGTGAGCAGAAAGGAGCGCTCCGCAGAACTCATGGACTTCGAAAGTGGTCAGGTGTTTGGGTGTCACTTGTGTCATGCGTCTGTACACGAGATTTTTATTAAAGTTGTTTTAGATAAGTTATTTAGACAAAATGTTGTGGTTTATGGGTGTGTATTTTTCTTGCTTTTCTTCTGGCGTATTTTGAGATGTTAAAAACTATCCAGTGAGACGTACAGGAACATACAGTTGCTCACTCGCCTACTCAACAAGGGGCTTGAGTAATCACATTTTCTCTAATTAGTTTCGTGTACTTCACTCTAAACGACACGTAACACAGCGATATGAAGAAGAAAAGTTACAACTTATACTGCATAAGTTGTACGTTACATGAGAAAAAAAAACTCACCAGTACCTCGAAAAATATTACGTGCTGAAGCAGTATAATATTTCTTGTTTAGGCAGGCCATGGGCGAGATTTGGGATTAGCCAGATGACTTAATCTCAAAGATTAGATTTTAGACACCTGTATGCTGACAAGTACAGTATTTGATGGTGAAAACTGTGGTGTTTCGTAACCACACATTCGCAATTATCTCTCAAAAGGCACGTATGAGGATCTGTATATACTGGAAACTGTTTTCTTCTATTTGATAATCGTATATCATCACAATCATTAGTTTTCGTTCCTAATCATGATGTACATTGTGTACATATTTTTCCCTTGGAGGTCTCTGGTTCCCCTCTCTGTTTGGCGTCCGGCCGGCCGCGGTGGTCTCGCGGTTCTAGGCACGCAGTCCGGAACCGTGCGACTGCTACGGTCGCAGGTTCGAATCCTGCCTCGGGCATGGATGTGTGTGATGTCCTTAGGTTAGTTAGGTCTAAGTAGTTCTAAGTTCTAGGGGACTGATAACCACAGCAGTTGAGTCCCATAGTGCTCAGAGCCACTTGAGCCACTTGTTTGGCGTCCCAACCGGTCTCTTCTGACGCTTAGTCTTTAAACCTGCCCTGCACTTACACTATGTGGTCAAAGTATCCGGATACCTGGCTGAAAATGACTTACAAGTACGTGGCACCCTCCATCGGTAATGCTGGAATTTAATAGGGTGCTGGTCTACCCTTTGCCTTGATGACAGCTTCCACTTTCGCAGGCATAAGTTCAACCAGATGCTGGAAGATTTCTTTGGGAATGGCAGCCCATTCTTCACGGAGTCCTGCTGTGAGGAGAGGTATCGATGTCGGTCGGTGAGGCCTGGCACGAAGTCGGAATTCCAAAACATACCAAAGGTATTCTATAGAACTCAAGTGAGAACTATGGTTCCTTTCAGAGTATTCTGATGTATTAGTTCCACATTTAACAATCATATAGAACTGTTTGCTCGACGAAAGATCCATACCCAAAGACTGGAAAGTTGTGCAGATCACACCAATATTTAAGAAAGGTAGTAGGAGTAATCCACTATATTACAGGCCCATATCACATCGATAGGCAGCAGGATTTTGGGAACATATATTGAGTTTGAACATTATGATTTACCTCGAAGAAAACGGTCTATTGACACACAGTCAACATGGGTCTATGAAACAACGTTCTTATGAAACCCAACTAGCTCTTTATTCGCATGAAGTGTTGAGTGCTACTGACAAGGGATTTCAGATCGATTCCGTGGATAGCTGCTTGTAGTGAAATTGCGTGCTTATGGAATACCGTCTCAATTATGTGACTGGATTTGTGACTTTCTGTCTGAGAGGTCACAGTTCGTAGTAATTGACGGAAAGTCATAGGGCAAAACAAATATGATTTCTGGCGTTCCCCAAGGTAGTGTTATAGGCTCTTTGTTGTTCATTATCTATAGAAATGATTTGGAAGACCATCAATGTAGCCGTCTTGGGCTGTTTGGAGATGACGCTGTCCTTTATCGACTAATAAAGTCATCAGAAGATAAAAAAATAAAAACGATTTAGAATAGATATCTGAATGTGGCGAATATTGGCAGTTGACCCTAAATAACGAAACGTGTGAGGTCATCCACATGAGTGCTAAAAGGAATTCGTTACACTTCCGTTACACGAAAAATCAGTCAGATCTAAAGGCCGTAAATTCAACTAAATACCTAGGTATTACAATTACGAACAACTTAAATTGGAAGGAACACATAGAAACTGTTGTGAGAAAGGCTAACCAAAGACTTTGTTATATTGGCAGGGCACTTCGAAAATGTAACAGATCTGCTAAGGAGACTGCCTACACTACGCTTTCCCGTCTTCTTTTAGAATACGGCTGTGTGGTGTGGGATCCTTACAGATAGGACTGGTGGAGTACACCGACAAAGTTGAAAGAAGGACAGCACGTTTCGTATTATCGCGAAATATGGGAGAGAGTGTCACTGAAATGATACAGAAGTTGGGGTGGACATCATTAAAAGAAAGGCGTTTTTCGTTGCGACGGAATCTTATCACGAAATTCCAATAACCAACATTCTCCTCCAAATGCGAAAATATTTTTTGACGCCGATCTACATAGGCAAAAACATTCACCACGACAAAATAAGGGAAATCAGAGCTCGTACGGAAAGATATAGATGTTTGTTCTTTCCGCACGCTTTACGAGATTGGAATAATAGAGAATTATGAAGGTAGTTCAATGAATCACCTGCCAGACACTTAAATGTGATGTCCAGAGTGTCCATGTTGATGTAGATGTAGATGTAGGCCAGTCCATTTCAGGGATGTTATTGTCGTGTAACCATTCCGCCACAGGCTGTGCATTATGAACAGGTCCTCGATCGTGATGAAAGATACAATCGCCAGCCCCGAACTGCTCTTCAACAGTGTTAAGCAAGAAGGTGTTTAAAACATCAGTGTTGGCTGTGGTGTGACAGTGCCACGGAAAACAACAAGCTTCCTCTATGAAAAACACGACCACACCATAAATCAGGGCCTCCGAATTTTACTGTTGGCACTACACACGCTGGCAGATGAGGTTCACCGGGCATTCGCCGTACCAACACCCTGCCATCGGATCGCCACATTGTGTTCTGTGATTTGTCACTCCACACAACGTTTTTCCGCTGTTCAATTGTCCAATGTTTAAGCTCCTTATACCAAGCGAGGCGTCGTTTGGTATTTACCAGCGTGATGTGTGGCTCATGAGCAGCCGCTCGACCAAGAAATCCAAGTTTTCTTACCTCTCGCCTCAGTCACAGTAGTTGCAGTGGATCCTGATGCAGTTTGGAATTCCTTTGTGATGGTCTGGATATATGTTTGCCTATTACACATTAAGAATCCCTTCAACTGTCTGCGTTCTCTGTCAGTGAACAGACGAGGTCGGCGTGTACGCTTTTGTGCTGTACGTGTGGCTTCACTATCACATCGGAAACAGTGAACCTAGGGATGTTTAGGTGTGTGGAAATCTCATGTACAGACATATGACACAAGTGACACCATATCACCTGACCACGTTCGAAGACCACGAGTTCCGCAGTTTGCTCCATTCTGCTGTCTCACGATGTTTAATGACTACTGAGGTAACTGATATGGAGTACCTGGCTGTAAGTGGCAGCACAATGCACCTAATATGAAAAAGTATGTGTTTGAGGTGTCCGGATACTTTTGATTACATAGCGTAGGTATAACTCGCGAAAAGACCTTGAAGAGAAAAGTGTGGAGGTTAGACGTCACGTGGAGTGACTGGGATAGGAAAGGCAGGAAATGACAATAGTACAAACCATGAGGTGGCTAGCGTTGCATAGGCGTAGATGATTTTAGAACACATTGTTAACTGAAAGTATACGAACTTGGTAAACGTATGCATAACAACTTATTACTTGAACGCTCGCTTAAACATATACAAAATTTTCACATTAGTGGTTTCAGCAAACAGCTGAAAAAATGCATTACAAAGCTCCGTACAGATTAGAGGCCGTTTCAAAAATACATTTACGAACACTGGAGACAGGTTCGTTACACTAAAACAAGAATAAATGTTCAAATAATCATTAGTCCAAAATCCTTCGATTTCAGGTTGTTAATGATAGATACTCATAGTAAATGTTCTAAACGTTCTCCTATTTCTTCTAAACACGCATGCGTTAACCGAGTCATGGAGTGTTGCTCTCTGTCAAGTGCTCGCTCACGGTTTCCTGTCGTTTCACAGTCTTCCACGACAGGTCGATGGAGAGTTAATGTGTTTTACAGTATTGACGATGAACAACTGCTCATAGCTCTTAAGATAGTCATTTTAGAGCGTACGTTTGCTAGACCTTTTTTTCCTTTTTTGGTCCATTCTGTCACCTCTGAAAGTTGACTACCCCACGATCTTAGCAACATTTTATAAAGTTCGCGACTTTTACAGGAAATTTATCCAAAGTAATGTTACTATGCCAGACACCTCTGGATAACATATCGAAGATCATAGAAAGATCTTAATGTGTAATTAGTGTGAACAGTCGTGAAACAAGGGCACCACTGTCTTTATTTTTTGCTCTGCTCTATCACTCTTTTCTCTTTGACAGTGTGCTTGTCTCTCTGGGTTAGCTTGACTCATGTTCGCAACTAACTGTGCGATGAAATGGTCATAGGAGATCTTTCTTGGACTGTTACTTCATTGTTTACAACTTGAACTATTATTGAAATCAGAATATAAAGTACTTGCATTTGAATATCACGCGTTGCACGTAGAGTATCTTTTGTTTTAAATATTAGGCTGTGTGGAATAGTGTAAGTTGACTTTTATTTCTTTAAAATATTCTCTTAAAGTTTAACCACATTTCATATATAAACCTTTACAGATTCATGGTTTTGAGTGTGTTGTTAAATACGGAAGCATTTCTTTTGGTTGTATTTTGCCTTGGTTTGCCTTCGCCATTTCGTATATCTGAAATACGATAGAACCTGCAGTTAATTCTATATTTCGAAGTCCTATAATGAGTTTAATACTAATTTCCGAAAGGAAATTCATAAAAGTTCTGAATTAAGTCAGTAATTTCATGAAAAAGCTCCCAGTTTCTTTTAACGTTGCCGCCATTGCTTTTCATTTTAATATAAAAACAGTTCACAACCCGAAGTTGCCTTTCATATTAATTGCATGTAAAATAATTAAATCGCAATTAATGGACGGTGACGTTAAAAATTGTACCGGTACGTGCATTTCACTGTCAGAGGTATCAGAACGATTTTCATTTATAACTTTCGACTTGGTCGTTTCCGGACCAGAGTCCCTTACCTCAGACTGATACATTTACTCTTCTCCTCCATTCCGTAACATCATCACGGAATCACCCTGTATATCTGTAAGAAGCTTCATACTGGATTTTGCAACGTCTGAAGCTGGCAGCTGTTAGCCGAAACCGATAATGTGAATGTTTTACATTCAGTGTATTTAAACGATCGTTGAGGAAATAAATTATTATGCATAGGTGTAGACTTTTTTTTCGCATGGGCCCGTGTCGTTGGTAACGTTGGTGGCCATAGGGTGCAGACAACGCCACTCGGATAAATTGCTGCGGCGTAACTGCCGCGCGTTGCCGTGTACAGTTAATGCTAACACAGAGGTACACGGCGTCCGAGGCAATTACTGCAGCTGTCTGATTGCGCTGGAGGTCAACAACTGCGCCCAATGCGATGTGCGGCATCTGATAGCTGAAAGGGTCGCCGGTTCGCATCCCTCGCGCGACCCGGGCCTCTGCGCCCCCGGTCGCCGGTCGGCTTATCTTGTCAGTCTAGCTCACAGTGAGCGGTCCCGGCCGTACACCACCGTGTGGCGGGCTGATCGGTGGGGGTTACGAGCTGACACGCGCTGCAGCCTGACCCTCGGAAGACCACAGGCCAGCGATGCTTATCGAGGGCAGGGCTGTGCTGGGGTCTTGTCCGGCCGTGTACGACACACGGCGGAGCTCTGTCTCCAGTGCTGTACAACTTCGCAGCAGTACGACGGTCGTATTGGCCCGATTTCAGTTAGATGACTCACATTTATTCCACGGCCATTAGAAGATCGTAATAAAGTCTGATATGAAGGCGTGGAAACCAGTGGAACTAAATTTTTACTTCGTGCTGTGTGGGAAATCTACAGCAGCACAACTTAAGTTGTTGTTGTTGTTGTTGTTGTTGTTGTTGATGAGGTCTTCAGTCCTAAGACTGGTTTGCTGCAGCTCTCTATGCTACTCTATCCTGTGCAAGCTTCTTCATCTCCCAGTACCTACTGCAATCTACATCCTTCTGAATCTAGTTAGTGTGTTCATATCTTGGTCTCCCTCTTCGATTTTTACCCTCCGCGCTGCCCTCCAATACTAAATTTGTGATCCCTTGATGCCTCAGAATATGCCCTACCAACCAATATCTTCTCCTAGTCAAGTTGTCCCACAAATTTCTCTTCTCCCCAATTCTATTCAATACCTTCTCATTAGTTATGTGATATACCCATCTAATCTTCAGCATTCTTCTGTAGCACCACATTTCGAAAGCTTCTACTCTCTTTTTGTCTAAACTATTTACTGTCCATGTTTCACTCCCATACATGTCTACACTCCATGCAAATACTTTCATAAAAGACTTCCTGACACTTTAGTCTATACTAGATGTTAACGAATTTCTCTTCTTCAGAAACGCTTTCCTTGCGATTGCCAGTCTACATTTTATATCCTCTCTACTTCGACCATCATCAGTTATTTTCCTCCCCAAACTCATTTTCTACTTCAAGCGTCTCATTCCCGCAGCATCACCCGGTTTAATTCGACTGCATCCCATCATCCTCATTTTGATTTTGTTGGTGTTCATCTTATATCCTCCTTTCAAGACACTGTCCTTTCCGTTGAGCTGCTCCTCCAGATCTTTTTCTGTCTCTGACAGAATTAGAATGTCATCGGCGAACCTGAAAGTTTTTATTTCTTCTCTATAGATTTTAATTCCTACTCCGAATTTTTCTTTTGTATCCTTTACTGCTTACTCAATATACAGGTGAACTTAAGTAATCTAAAAAAAAGCGCCGAAGTATATCACTGGGGAACGTTTAGAATTTAACCAAGAGACCCACATAGTAGTCTTCGATTTAGAGGAAGCTTACGATATAGCTGTAGTGAAAAACAGTGAAGCACGATGAAGGAAAGGGCGTACCCACTCCATTAGTGATCGCCTTAAAGAAACCTGTAAGTAGAGTTGTAGAACTACCGCAGTTTACCGTAAACTTTAATTAGAAACCGTAGACTACGAAAGTTTTCCTAGCAGCTTTGGTCAGTTAAGATCGTGCCCGCGTTACCTGTACCGTCAGGAGTGTTGCATACCTATCAGGCGTTATCTCACAAAGATCGCTTTCTTCATGTATACAGTCAGTGCCTGACTGTCCACAGCTCGCTGTCGAGTTTAGTGTTGCAGTCCTTTGCATCACGGGATCCTGGGTTCGATTCCCAGCTGATTCGGGTACTTTCTCTGGCTTTGGAAGGGGTGTTTATGTTGTCCTCACCCTTTTATCATCATTCGGGAAAGCGGCGAGACAGGACAGTGCAAAGATCGGAAATTTATACGAGCGCTGATAACCTCGCCGTTGAGCACCCCACAAATTAAAATCGTCATCTGTGTCTCACTATAATCACCTAAAACCAGGTAGCGGCGAACCCTCTAGAAACTGAGTCAGGATATATAAAGGGCTAGATAATCTACGGAACATTTTTTCTACATAGTTGTCCTCTTGTCTGTTACTTAAAAAATTCACAGCAAAATTGATGTCGCTCATCTTTAATTCAGGTTTTATTGCAAATTGTTGATTTTCAACGTGAAACAGAGCGTTGTTATAGTAAAAATAAAAGAAAAAATATACTTTTGTTATACTGCACAAAGTGCTCAACAAAAAGGTAAAATAAAAAGACCACAAAACAACTATATATCAAACACAGTTACAAACTTCTAGGACTTGTCAAGAGGAGTGAGTAAATAGTATTTCCGATAGGAACCCATGTCCTGAAAAGCATTTCTATGGTGGTTTCAGTTCAGATGTTTAACTCAACTACATACGCTTGAGGAATTGAATTAGGCGTGACGCAGTACAATTACTAGGTAACAATTCGAAAGGAAACATAACAAAACTTCCATTTATCCCTTAAGCACACACTTGAACATTACGTGTTTACCTTATTCCAAAACAAAAAAGAACACAGCAATCTGTACGTACAGTACACTACAGAACAGTACAGTACTTGTATATTACAGCAGTGGCTCGATCTGGCGAACACTAACGCTGTTACAGACATTATACATTTCATCCTGCCTAATATATTGCATACCGGAATAAGCAACGCTGATTTTCTCTTTCACGCAACATCCGTGGACGTGTTACAAATCCGAAGTGAAACCATCGAAGAACATTTCCGGACATGGGTTCCTATTCAAAATACTACGTACTCATTTTTCATTGCAAATCGTAGAAGATTGAAACGGGAATTTCTGAACACCCACTATAAAACATGTTTCTCTTATTCATAAGCAACTTTCGCATTTATCAATAATAACAGGGAACTCTTGTCTTTGATTATAATTGAGAAATATATTTGTGCTTTTCAGCTATACTTGCATCAAAAGTAAAGGCTTTGGTTACATAAAAGCTCAGAAGTTAGGCGAATAACTAATTTTTATTAGTTATAAAAAGCAGTTTGTATTCTATTAGGACGTAATATAAGCAACGGACTAACGCTGAATGATGTCTTGTTCTAATTATGAGCGCAACAAACAAACAAATAAAAAACAAAGAGAAGTCTTCGGTTTCTGGTTTCTCTCTTACACATTCATTTATGTATCTTTCCCCACCAATGCTACCAATACTACCGTTAATCCTACTATCTAGCCGGACGGGGTGGCCGAGTGGTTCTAGGTGCTACAGTCTGGAACCGCACGGCCGCTACGGTCGCAGGTTCGAATCCTACCTCGGGCATGGATGTGTGTGATGTCCTTAAGTTAGTTAGGTTTAAGTAGTGCTCAGTTCTAGGGGACTGATGACCTCAGATGTTAACTCCCATAGTGCTCAGAGCCATTTGAACCTACTCTCTACCGTCATTTATATTGTGTACCAATATTACGAAATTGTAGTTGCGTTGGAGTTCAACTCTACCTATACATAAATACTGCAAACCGATGTTAGTGGAGAGCTGACAGCACTTTTCAATACTAACAACGGGCTGTGAGGGGGCAAATAAGAGAATTGATGAAGAGAATGTTATGAATTGTCTCTTATATGCATACGATGCCACAATTTTAACAACGGAAGAGAACAACCTACAAAAAGGAACTTACCTCTTAAGCAGCACAACTGAAAGCACCAATGTGACTACATCCAAAAAGAAAACCAAATTGCTTTTGTAGGAGGGGACCCCTTAACGCCAAAAAGAGTGGTGAACAATACAGTAGTACAAAGGTCAATATTTTAATTATCTGAGATGGGAATTCTGAAACGAGTCTGACAAATTAGAAATAATGAAGTAGACAGTTTTGGGAACACGTGTCGAACAGTAAACAAATACTTTCCCAGTGTCTTAACCACTCAGTCACCGAAAAGGAATTTTATCTAGATATTTAATAACTGAGCTTCATTTACTCTATGTAAGGTTTCAATAGATTTTCGTATTATACTGGACGTAATTGGGAATTCGATCGAAAATCTGATTCACGAGCCAATGTTTTGTTCTGTCTACGTCTGTACTCCGTAAGCAACACTATGTCGTATGGTGTAGGGTGCTTCTGAGAACACGTATCAGACGTCCCCCTCCCTGTTCCCTTCGCGAATGTTGCGTGAGAAGAAAGACTGTGCAGTGCCTCGGTATTAGCTCTAACGTCTCTCATTTTCTCGTTGTGGCCATTTCGCGAGAAGTTCGTGAGAACAAGTGATACAGCGTGTAACGTATGTACGTGCAAATATTTTTATACGTTGTACCTTAATATGTACACACATCAGCGTGGTGGTTGTTTTTTTTTCCTCCTCGTCGAAATGTCTTCCCACAAACACGTTAGAAACTTTACAATCTCATGTTCTTTTGCGAAGTGCTACTGCACCACTAAGTAGACTGCGCATGTCAGTATAGACTAACCGTTTAGCGCCCATGTGTCCATACCTCGACACTCAGCCTGCTACTCGGGGGAAATAAGCTGCAAATGAAATAAATACCAACGTAATACCGAGTCATCAATAGAAATACCTGCACTTACGCCAGTTGCACCCTGTATGTTGCCCTGCATGTTGCATTAGAACGCACACTCTCGCAATTAACGACAATCAACTTCCCCGTTTTCACAAAATCTCCCTTGTAGCGTCTGCCATTGTACTTCGTTGAATTCTACGTAATGCGTAATACTGTCACGTCGGCGAAACGATCCGGTGACGAAACGCGCTGCCTTTTTGTCTTTTATATTTATCTTTTTATCTATTTGTCTTTTCTATTTATCCAGTCTGACAAGAGTCTCAGACTGACGAGCAGAAATCAAGAACTGAACAACTGAGGATTTTGTCAGCCACAGATTATTTTTTTTTTTTTTTTTTTTTTTGTCCTAAGTCTTCTCACTTATTTGATGCGGCCCACCATGGATTCCTCTCTTGTGCCAGCTGTTCATCTCAGAATTGCACTTGCAACCTACATCTTCAATTATTTTCTGGATGCATTGCAATCGCTGTCTTCTCCTACAGTTTCCCCTCTACAGCTCGCTCTAGTACCATGGAAGTTATTCCCTGATGTCTTAACAGATGTCCTATCATTCCGTCCCTTCTCTCGTCAGTGTGCTCACATACGCCTTTCCTCTCCGATTCTGCGCAGATCCTCCTCATTCCACACCTTATTAGTCCACCTAATTTTCAATATTCTTCTGCAGCACTGTAACTCAAATGCTTCTATTCTCTTCTATTCCGGTTTTCCACAGTTCATGCTTCACCACCATAAAATTCTATGATCCAAACCTACATACTAGTAGACTTCTTCTGGCCAGGAATGTCCTTTTTGCCAGTGCTAGTCGGCTTTTGAAGCCCTCCTTGCTCTGTCCGCCATTAGTTATTGTGCAACTTAGGTAGCGGAATTCCTTCACTTCATCCACTTCATCGATCCTGAAGTTAAGTTTCTCGCTGTTCTCATTTCTGCTTCTTCACATTACTTTCGTCTTTTTTCAATTTACTCTTAGTCATACTCTGTACGCATTAGACTATTCATTCTCTTCAGCAGATCCTGTAATTCTTTTCAACTTTCACTAATGACAGCAATGTCATCAGCGAATCTTGTCATGATATCCTTTCATCTAGGATCAATTACATTTTCTTAATAATTTTCCAGTGAATCTCAGCCTGGCACATGCCTTTTCAAAAGCTGTTTTCTGGTGGTCATTCCACTTCAGGTCGCTGCGGACCGTTACTGTTAGCTTCTATGATTGTCACTGTTTCTTGTGATGTATCGCCAACACCGCAATCGAACGATAATGGGTATGTATACCTATTTTTAGGCAATTCGTTATTTTTATTTACGTTTAAGGTCAAGGTGTGATACGACGGCTTAAATTCTGATGGAGGACACATTCAGTGAGGTGTCTGAATGTCTGTTGATGAATGGAGACCCATTCTTCGTAAACAGCCGAAACTAGATGTGTTGACATTGGACACTGCGGTCCACAGCAAAGTCGCCGCTCTAACTCGACCTAAATAAGTTTAACTGGGTGCAGGTTGGGACTCTATGCAAAACAGCCGATTTCAGTAATGTCATTGTCCACATACCATTGTCTCATAGATGTTGCTTTATGACAGGGTACATTGTCAAGCCGATACAAACAAGCATCGATTCCGAACTGTTCCTCCACTGTGCGCAGTAGACAATACTGTAAAATTTGTTGCCATATCCTTTCGCATTTAGAGTTTTCATAAGTGGTTCAAGGGACCCCGCGTCCTAACCTAATCACGAAAACAACCTCCATGCCGCAACAGTACTCCCTTTAGTGTTATACATGCACTGCATGGATTCATTCCCCCAATGTTGCCAACTCAGCTGAATTTCGGATGATTTTGGCAGATTCCTCCAGGCTGGAAACTATTCTTCTGAGCCGACAGCGGAAAAATTGGCAGATTCCTCGTATTGCTGTATTTTGATAAATTAATATAATTAAATAATTTAATTAATTTCATTCGCGCTGTTATTAAAATATTAACATTTAAAAAAGAAATTTCATAGAGTTAATAATGGAATTAATATTTTGGATCGATTTTTTAGAATACGTAGCTGAATACCTTACTTAACAATCCGTATCCTGATTATTATTGCCTACTGCGAAACGTCTGACGCTGTAACAGACTGCGGCGGCACCACAGTGGGTTGCTTGAATAAGCAGTCGCAGTAATACACTGGCAGCAGTCACTCACCGTCTTCAGTGCAGTTTTTTCATTACACGAGGTCTTGGTTGTTCCTCTCGTTCCCCAACAGTCCATTTGGGCAGCTTTAGAAGGGTTGAAATGCGAGTGATGAATTTGTTACTCAGGTGTCGTCCAATGACTAATCCAAGTTGGAAGTCACTCAGCTGTCCTGGCTAACACAGTACGCTTTTCCTGATTCTCTACTGGCAACGTATTAGTCCCCATCTCCTTCAACGCTAGCTGGTCCTCCTCTCGTGATATCTGGTGGCCAATACCGCATTGCATAGCGGTGACGGGTACTTTCCAACATCCACATACACACCCCACAAAGTACCATACGTTGCGTGGCGGGGGATACCCTGTAGCTCTACTAGACATTTCCTTTCCTGTTCCACTCGAAAACAGAGCGAGGGGAAAAACGACTATCTATACACTTCCATATGTGCTCTAATTTAACGTATCTTCGGGGTCCTTACGCGAAATGCGTGTTGGTGGCAGTAGAATCGTTCTGCAGTCAACTTCAAATCCTGATGCTCTAAATTTTTTCAGTAATGTTCCTGAAAAAGATCGTCGCCTTCCTTCCACGGGTTCCGATTTCAGTTCCCGAAGCATCTCCTTAGTATTTAAGTATTCTTCGAAGCTACCAGTAACAAATCTAGTAGTTCGCCTCTGAATTGTTTCTATGTCCCCCTTAAGTGCGACCTGGTGCCTGCCAACACTCGAGCAGTATTCAAGAACAGATCGCAATAGCGTTCTGTACGCGGTCTCTTTTACAGATGTAACACATTTTCCTAAAACTCTCCAAACAAACTTATTAAATGACTTTTATCTTAATAATATGAATATTTATATATGTGTTTGCAGAGAGAGAGAGAGAGAGAGAGAGAGAGAGAGAGAGAGAGAGAGAGAGAGAGATTTTTGATTGAAATTTTGACTTTAAGTCGTAAATGGTACCTGAATTTTGGTTGCTGCCTCCTTGAATGATCAACTTCTGCACCAGTTGGTGACGTATTATAATTTGGAGGAAGTTATTGTTCTTTAAGGTTTCGAATACGACTGTTAGTTACTTGGCCGTATTGCGGATAGCTTTGAGCCCAAGTTTACGTAGCTTTTCATACCTGAGGGACCACTGTTGTAAGTAAAATAAGATCAAACAGCAATCTGCTTTTCCTGACAAAAGGAGAATGCTTGGCACACAAACTTCCTTCAAACTACACGTCCTGCTACATCAAAATTGGTCAGTGGAGTTCAAATGGCTCTGAGAACTATGGGACACAACAGCTATGGTCGTAAGTCCCCTAGAACTTAGAACTACTTAAACCTAACTAACCTAAGGACAGCACACAACACCCAGTCATCACGAGGCAGAGAAAATCCCTAACCCCACCGGCAATTGAACCCGGGAACCCGGGCGTGGGAAGCGAGAACGCTACCGCACAACCACGAGCTGCGCACTAGTGGAGTTCAGTACCATACTATTGTACAACAACATAATCTAATTACTGTAATTAAGAAATTATGAGAGGTTGTTACTTACTGAATGAAAACTATAGATAATGAATTTCTTTTCCTGTATGTTAGTGAACTTTGTACACTTACAATTTTGTCGACTGATAGACAGCGACGACAATGAAGTTCACCTCCTTCTCCAAAAACGAGATATTTCTGTTCTTCACTTCCAGAAAAATTGTATACTTAAATGTTTGGCAACTCTTACACATACTTTACTCGGTTTTATCACTAAAATATCAATTTTCATTAAATGTAACAATGTTCTGAGCGACGGCCTAGCAACAAGCCCTCTTTCCACAAGATACAGATTAACAGTCCTTTTTTTAAATAAATGAATTGTCTTTTTTTTAGAGTCCATTCTCCAAGATTGACAACTACTATCGTTGCGGGGATTGCGCGCTAAAGAGTTTCTTGCTGTCCAGCTGCGCTTCACTTCACTTCAAGTACTTTTTGAATCACATTTACATTTACGGTATTTTTTTACATTACTGAGCTTCTCAGAATAAAATCAGGCACAAATTAGTTAAAAAGAAGCAGTGAGGCCCACATAACATTACAAACTGAAGTCGATTATTTCCCATCCCTAGCACAAGGCTTACATGCTCCTTCCATTTGATATGCAACGATATGCACACATACTGAAACGACGTGACTTTGTCATCCAGCACACTACTAATGCTGTATCCGGACATTAAGGTTTCGTTCTTCCTTCACATCCACATTTGATCGCTTTGATTAGGCAGTGTTGGAAATGTAAATGGTATCGGCCCTATAGCATTCCCTCTGTGTACTCACCAAGTAAATTTTACGTCTAATGATACCGCCACGTTGTTGACTTCTTCTTTCTAGAAAGTCCTGAAACAGGACGCAAACCTGGTCCCGTTAATCCGCAAGTTCATATGTTGTTAACTGAACGACAGCTGTATTTTGGTCGTCAAAGGAAAGTTCGCTGTTGCCCTTAGGATAGGCCTTGTCAGCGCTAGGAACGAGATTAAAGGTCAGGATACTTAGCCACGTCTTCGGGCTGCGCTAAGTCGCTGTGGTACGTCTCGTGTTCCCTTACGTTACATTTAACTGCGCTCCAATCCGTGTGGAGAGCAAAGTACGTGTTTCAGGACAATGGCGGCGCAGCTCGTCTCGTCTCCTCGTAAAAGGCTCAATAAAAGTCACGCCATCTGTAAACGGACGGTTTTATGCCGCTACAAGCGAAAGCAGCGGGCCGCGGTGTCGGCTGTACCGCGGAGACAGGAATGCGCGAGTTTATATAGGAGCGCCTGCTTTTACAGGCCGAGCCGCGCTGTCCGTGTGGCACTAAGTAAAGCGCTACAAGCGGGCAGCCGGCGGCCGCCTCTGGCCACGCTTAAAACCGCCGGCTTACGGCGCCGCCGGGGGCGTAACTCAGCCAGTTAATGCCCGCAGGACATGCCATTTCCTAATGCACGGCCGCGACCAGCCCCCGCCACCGGCGAGCACGGCGCGACGCTGCCCGCGTGTAATGGCTTTTTAAGAAGCTCGGCGAGCGGGCGTAAATATTGGTGGCCGGTGCCGCTCCTAGAGTATATGCGCGGCTGCTCGCCGGTGGCAACGCACTGGGAGGAGCGCTGCCTCAACAGACGTCACTGCAAATAAGACTTCCCTGTGTACAGTGGTCTGTAGGTTAGCGCGAGTACTCTCCTCGGCACCACCTATATATTCTCTGTCAGTGTCGCTGCTATTGCGATACTCGTACAAACTTAAACCGGAAATTTTTCGACTAGTTTATTGCTGGCTGATAAAACTGCACTACTGGCCATTAAAATTGCTACAACACGAAGATGACATGCTACAGATGCGAAATTCAACCGACGGGAAGAAGATGCTCTGATATGCAAATGGTCAGCTTTTCGGAGCATTCATACAAGGTTGGCGCTGGTGGAGACACCTACAACGTGCTGACATGAGGAAAGTTTCCAACTGATTTCTCATACACAAACAGCAGTTCACCGGCGTTGCCTGGTGAAAAATTGTTGCGATGCCTCGTGTAAGGAGGAGAAATGCCTACCTTCACGTTTCCGACTTATTGTAGCCTATCGCGATTGCGGTTTATCGTATCGCGACATTGCTGCTCGCGTTGGTCGAGATCCAATGACTGTTAGCAGAATATGGAATCGGTGGCTTCAGGCTGGATCCCAACGGCCTCGTATCTCTAGCAGTCGAGATGACAGGCATCTTATCCGCATGGCTGTAATGGATAGTGCAGCCACGTCTCGATCCCTGAGTCAACAGATGGGAACGTTTGCAAGACAACAATCATCTGCACGAACAGTTCGACGACGTTTGCAGCAGCAGCTCGGAGACCATGGTTGCGGTTACCCTTGACGCTGCATCACAGACAGGACCGCCTGCGATGGTATACTCAGCGACGAACATGGGTCACGAATGGCAAAACGTCATTTTTTCGGATGATTCCAGGTTCTGTTTACAGCATCATGATGGTCGCATCCGCGTTTGGCGACATCGGGAGAACGCACATTGGAAGCCTGCATGCGTCATCCCCATACTGGCGTATCACCCTGTGTGATGGTATGGGGTGCCATTAGTTACGCGTCTCGGTCACCTCTTGTTCGCATTGACGGCACTTTAAACAGTGGGCGTTACATTTCAGATGTGTTACGACCTGAGGCTCTACCCTTCATTCGATCCCTGCGAAACCCTACATTTCAGCAGGATAATGCACGACCGCATGTTGCAGGTCCTGTACGGACCTTTCTGGATACAGAAAATGTTCGACTTGCTGCCCTGGCCAGCACATTCTCCAGATCTGTCACCAATTGAAAACGTCTGGTCAATGGTGGCGGAGGAACTGGCTCCCCACAATACGCCAGTCACTACTCTTGATGAACTGTGGTATCGTGTTGAAGCTGCATGGGCAGCTGTACCTGTACACGCCATCCAAGCTCTGTTTGACTCAATGCCTAGGCGTATCAAGGCCGTTATTACAGCCATAGGTGGTTGTTTTGGGTACTGATTTCTCAGGATCTATTAACCCAAACTGCGTGAAAATGTAATCACATGTCAGTTCTAGTATAATATATTTGTGTAATGAATACCCGTTTATCATCTGCATTTCTTCTTGGTGTAGCGATTTTAATGGCCAGTAGTGTTTAAGAACTACATTACAACCATTTTCTACATCTACACTACGTGGCCATATTATTACGACGGTACTCAAATTTTTGTATTTCCTAGTTTAATTCGGTTTCTCTAACAAATGATTGGTTGCAGTTCTCTCTGTTTTTTTTCTATTTATATCTGCATTGTACTGTGATCAAAAAACCTACAAATATGCAGGGAAAATTACTTTTTATTTTTTGTAGGATTAGTATAACCATTGACAAAATGTCTAATACAACAAATTTCAATATTCAGTGATGCCACCCTTTGCTGCAGTAAGAGTTTGTTTGCTTCGGGGAATGCTCTCTATGTAACCCTTTGTATTTTCGTGGAGTTCGGAGTTGTAATGCCATTATCCGATGAAAGTTTCAACCAACTGGTGCTTGGAGGTGACCAATTCATTCGCATCCGCGTGTTTGGTAAACTCCTACATGTTACCTATGGAGTTCGTGTATGGTGAATTCCCTGGCCATACCAAAACATTAAAATTTTTTTCAATCTAGAATAAAGAAACACTTCTGGTTCTGTGGCAAGGTGCCATGTCATGCTTAAAAATGTTGTCGTCATCGTCAGGGAACGATTCATTGAGATGGTGCAGTAACCACGTTTATTTGTTTCATTGTCCCTTCTGCGATGTATAGGTACTACTTTTTTTGCACAAGTGTGCGTAGCCTTGCCCATTCTAAAAAGAAGCAAATTTGAGGTTATCACGTCGAACCGATACCACAAATTTAAGTCCGCTAATAAAACTTCGCAATAAGAAGCTTACTTTTTGATTATTTTGGATACCGATACTGGTGAAAAACAATGATACACCAAACCCCACTTTTTAGCGAACAATAACATAATAAAGAGAAACATCACACAAATCACAAGTGACGCACGTTTCCACTTTGTGCCGCTTGTAAAACCAATAATAATGAGACCAGTAGCATTTGTTTTGGAAATAAACAAACTCTTTATAAAAATATCAAAGTAAAACAATCCTTTGCACTTTTTTTGTTGCCCACCTATTGTACATCCTGTACATCTGTATCTACATGACTACTTTGCAATTCGCGCTTAAGTGCCTGGCAGAGGGTTCAACGAACCACCTTCATAATATTTCTCTACCGTCCCATTATGTAACAGCGCATGGAAAAAATGAAGATTTAAACCTCTCTGTACGGTCTCTGATTTCTCTTATTTTGTTATGATGATCATTTCTTGCCATGTAGGATGGCGATAGTAAAATATTTTCAAATCAGAGGAGAAAGATGATGACTGAAATTTCTTGTAAAGATCTCGCCGCAACGAAATTACATTGCCCTACTCGCTTATCATATCCATAACAATATCTGCCCCATTTTGTAAAATACAAAACGAGCTGCCCTTCTCTAAGCAATTTCGATACCGTCCGTTAATCCTACCACCTGCAGTTGCTACGAACCCTAAGATATTATGACAAAGGCAGAAATTTTGAAATTTCAGCACAATTGCAACAGCTTATGGAAGAAGATGGGTTTTCTGAGACTCTCATCTTCAGTGACGAAGAAACATTTTTTGTTAGTGGCACAGCGAGAATCTTCACGCTATCGTGCAGCACATTCTAGATTCACTAAAAGTTAATGTGTTCTGTGAAGTCTCACGATTCACAGTTTCTTTTTCTTCTGCGAAAAGATCGTTACAGTATCAGAATATCTGGACATGCTGAAAATCTGGTTCATGCCACAACTGGAGGCAGCAGCCTTGCCGCAGTGGATACACCGGTTCCCGTCAGATCACCGAAGTTAAGCGCTGTCGGGCGTGGCTGGCATTTGGATGGGTGACCATACCGGCCGCCATGTGCTGTTGCCATTTTACGGGGTGCTCTCAGCCTCATGATGCCAATTGAGGAGTTACTCGACCGAATAGTAGCGGCTCCGGTCAAAGAAAACCATCATAACGCCCCTCCTGTCCGCATCCTCATCTGAGGATGATGCGGCGGTCGGATGGTCCCGATGGGCCACTTTGGCCTGAAGACGGAGTGCCACAACTGGAGACCGCGTGGAGTTCATATACCAAGAGGGTGGTGCTCCGCCCATCGTGATGTTCGTGAATTCTTAAACAGGCAACTGCAAAGTCGATGGACCGTTCGTGCTGTGGCTGGTGGTCAGTGAGTCCTGTCATGGCGCCCATGTCCTACTGAACTAACACTAAGCGGTTTTTATGTGGGGCGTTATCTCTCCTACGAACAAACCTACCATAAATGGTAGCTCGCGTGGAGAGTGCTTTTGAATAGATTGATACCGATAACTTCGCCGAACTTGGAAACGGCCTGATTATCGACTTGTTATCTGCTGAATCAATAGAGAGCACAAAGGAGGTCCTAGTAATATGTCAAGAAAACTTTTTGAGTTTTTCTAAGTGTGTGCAAAGCCCTGTGACAATGTCAGATACCCACAGAAAATCTGTGAAGTAGTTTCAGTCATTTAAAACAAATGTTTATCTTTGGCCAGACGACTTCTCTGATGTAGTGGTAATAAACTGCGCATGTTAAGGCGTAAAGTCAAGCTCCTGCACTCCAGTCAGGAACGACAGAGCAGAGCAGTGAAGAAGACGTCAGCCAATTGCACGCTGACCGACCCTTCTCCGGGACGACAACGCGCCAGCAGCGGCCTGTATTAAGACACTTCTACGGCAGCATCAAGATTAGGCACTTCAAGACCAGTAATTTTGGAACTTCTTATCTGCATATCGCCCTGTGCTTGAGCCACTTCTGTGTTATTGTCAAAGTTAAGTATTGTCATTGCTCATTTCGTAGTAAAACTCATTAATACGATTTGTTTGAATGTTGTCTAGCAATCCGAGAAGGCAGGTTTCCTGGAGACCCAACACTGACGAGTAGGCAGGATTCAACAATACACATCAATCTTCCTCGTGAATCTGTACAACAGTGTCTGAGGCTAGCCTTCACACACAGCCAGAAAAATCCGGCAAGGGACTTTAATTTCCAATACGTATGGATATATAGTGAAGGAAAAAAATCCCCTCATCAAGAAGGAGCAAGATAAATGAAAGTTGGTGAGCGTGTTTCTTCATCTGAAAGATGACGTCCATTCAGATTTCGGGCCAGTCGCATAAGAGTGGCGTTAGTAGAGGAACTAGGAACATGCAAATCAGGTTTGCTTTAAATATGCACTGTGACGGCAGTGAGCGTTTGTTACCTTTAAGATTGGACGTGGTGAGTTAGTGTTAGTGAATAATGCCTCTAAGGCGACGAAGACGATGTTATGAACTTCTCACTGAGTTTGAACCACATGGTGTAATAGGGCTACGAGGAGCTGGATGTTCCTTCCGCGATACAGCAGGAAGACTTGGCAAGGATGTAGCCCGTCTACATGATCTCTTGCGCGATGGTCACTGGAAGGTATAGTCGCAGGAAGATTTGGGTCCGGGCGGCCACGTAGCACTACCGAGGGAAAGATGGTCGTCTTGGGCGTAGGGCTCTGGCGCATCGTACAGCACCTGCAGCAGCAATTCCAGCAGCAGTTGGCACCACTGTGACACTGAGCCGTGAGTGGCTCACGATTGTGACCTATCCATCCTGCAATTCTGAAAGGGCGAGAATATTTTTTTTAAATTTTCTGTTAACGTCTCCTGGCGCCACTATCCTTACTCACCTGTGCTGTCCGTGAGTGGCAGCACCAGCGTTATCGATAGTAGGTTCGTGTTACTATCTGTGGAGCGACCGCGAGTATTTCCGGGTTCTGTTCTGACAGGAAAGGCTGAGTCGGTGGAGTTAGTCGCTGCAGTGAGTCCGCAGAGTCAGTCGGAAGGCAGACCGTCGCATGTGTCAGTCGGCTCTGAGTCTCAGTCGCTTTTGTGTTGTGGACTGAGTCAGGTTCATCGTTACTCGGCGGTTGGACGAGTTGGTAGTCAGTAGCAGGAAGGTCCGCAAGGTGAAAGTACGCGCCGGGACCGTGGTCGACGCAGACGGAGGGCCGTTCGTCGGTCGGTCGGCTGGTCGTCGGATGGCGACGTGTGGTCTTCTGAGCGTTGACACCAGTATCAGTCGGGGAAGGAGTTGGCAGCCAGCAACAGTGGTGTTTGTATTCGCCGGGACCGCTGTCGGCGAAAGTGGGTTGCCGTTGGTCGTTTGCTCGGCCGGTCGTCTCAGCCGACGACGTCTTGGATCCTCGGGACGAACGCCATTTTCCGAGTTGGGATGTGGTTGGACCTTGTTGGTTGGTTGGAAATGAGCAGCGACGCAGTCTCCACAGTGCGCAGTCATGCCGGGGCTTTTGTCGGCGAGCACGCGCTGCTGCATTGGGAGGCGGTACTGCGTGAGCGAGTTTTCGCTTTCTTCAGAAGCAGCATCCTCAAGTTGAGTAATTAGTTACCTGTTCTTAGAATTAGACTGTTACGATTTGTTTGTTATTTGCGGATTGTTGTTTCCTCAGCCGTTGACGCGCGTGATAAAAAGTCGTGTGTTTTGTTGCCTAGAATCTGCAGCTTCCCGTAGTGACTTGTAGTTGTGACTTGTGTTTTCGGCATTCTTTTAAACTTGCCTTGAGTGGTGTTTGATGCCTTGATCTTGGTGAGGCCGAGTTTGAAGTTATTGGTATCTTGGTTTACTCTTCATCGACCGATATTTTCCATTATCTGTGCAGATGGATCTGACCGTTGGAAATCAGTCGGTCGTGAACTGTGCCTAGTTTGTGTTACCTACCGATTAAGAGGTTGTCGGTCTGGCTGCCTGTCTCACCTAAACGTGCCTTAGTGTTGCCTTCCCAGGCCGATCCTTGGAACCTTCTGAGTGCCGCTCCTTGTGTTTTACATAGTGATTTCCCTTTTAGTCTTAAGCACTCTCTGTGGCCTTTAGCCGAGTTTTAGCTTATTAAAATTGCAAGGCTTTTCTTCTTAGGCCTTACGCCGTAAAAAAAATTGTTTCTTGTTTGGTATGTGGCCTTCAGCCGAGTTTCAGACTTTCAGAATTAAAATTGAAAATTCCTTGTGCTTAGCCCTTAAGCCGTAATTTTGTTTCAAGTTAGTATGTGGCCTTCAGCCGAGTTTTCCAGCTTAAATTAAAAAAATTGGAAATTTCTTTGTATGGGCCTTAAGCCGTGAGATTGTTTGGGTTTCGTATGTGGCCTTCAGCCGAGTTTTATGTGAAGCATTTTAGGATGAAGCCTTTAGCCTATTTCAGTTGAAATTTAGAAGCTCTTCCCTTTAGGCATTAAGCCATAAAATTGTTTTCTGCATGGTGTGTGGCCTTCAGCAGAGTTTTAATCGCTTTTAAATTAAAAATTCAAAATCCTTGTCTTGCCCGTAAGACATAAGATTGTTATTCTATAGTATGAGGCTTTCAGCCGAGTTTTACACGAAATATTTTAAGATAAGGCCTTCAGCTTTTTCAAATTGAAAGCTCTTCTTCCTAGGCCTTAAGCGGTTAAATTGCTTTGTTGAGATGCGCCCTTCAGCCGAGTTTTCAGCCTATTTAGATTAAACATTGAAAATTTTTGTCTTGGCCATAGGCCGTAACAGTGTTTTTGATTACTGTGTGGCCTTCACCCGCGTTCTATGGGAAAAATTTAAGCTAAGGTTTTCAGCCTATTTATATTGAAGATAACTTTTTTTCTTAAGAAGTGAAACCTCCATAATGACTCCTGAACCTCAATTCTTTGCTTAGGCCTTGTGCCTTGGATTTTCGATGTGGTCTTCAGCCGATCTAAATCATATCAAAGAGGTCTTTCGTTAAAACCTTGAGAGTTCTGATTCTTGCTTGTGTGATTGTGTGTTTTAAGAAATAAAGATTATATGTTAAGAATGCAACTGACAGTAACTTATTTCGGCCCCTTTCCACAAATATAACCTCATCCTCTCTGTCCTGGTTTACGTTAACAAAAGCTCCGAGCCAAACGCCCTGTATGTGCATTCCACTGATCGAGAATCGCCGCCACTTGTGACTTCAGTGATGTCAAGCGAGAGCTCACTGAAGGGCGGAATGGAGGTCTGTTGTCTTTCATGAGGACAGGCGGTTCTGCCTCGGTACCAGTGATGGCCTAGTGTTGGTTAGAAAGAGGTCGGGTGAGGGTCTGCAACTAACCTGCCTGTGCCTAGACACAACCGACCTACACGTGGTCTTATGGTATGGGGCGCTATTTCGTATGACAGCAGGAGCACTCTCATGGTTATCCCACGCACGCTGGCAGCAAATCTGTGGGTCAGTCTGATGATTCGACATGTTGTGGTGCCATTCACGAACAGCATTCCAGGGCATGTTTTATAACAGGATGACACACGCCCAAACCTAACAGGCTCTGTTGATTGTCGACGTGTTGCCTTGGCCTGATCGATCACGATTTCTGTCTCCAATCGAGTACGTATGGTTTGATAACTCTAATGTCACCCATGATCAGCATTAACAGTACTGACCGATCAGATGCAACAGGCATGTAACTCCATACCACAAATTGACATCTGGCACGTTTGAATGCTTGCACTGAACACTGAGGCGGTTTCATCAGTTTTTTTTTCTTTATTGCCATTTTCACACCTGATACAGGTAGGCCAGCAGCGGCATACTACGCCGCTCTTCGGCCACAGATATGAAGATATGACTAATGATACAAAAGGAGACAATCGAAAAACAGACATGGTGGATATACAAAAGTAGACATACAAAATTAAAATTCACGGAGCCGTTCAGAAACGTGGACACGCACAGAGATGACAGAGACGACACACGGGAACGATTTAACACAAACGATGAAACACTGGAACACTGGAACATGAACACAAATGCACACACAAACACTAGGCGCGCGAAAGCTCACTATACGGGTTCGAGTCCGGAGACCTGCCAGAAAGGGGAAAAGGTGGGCGAGGAGGGAGAGGGGATCGTGTAGATGCCAGTGGCAGAGGACATGGGAGGGGGAGGAAAGTAGGTAGGGGTATGGGAAGCCTGAGGTGAGGAAAGAGGGAGGAAGGGAGGAGGGACAGAAAGGGAGAGAGGGTGCCCTTGGGAACAAAACAGAGTGTGGTAGAGGAGGATCAAAGTTGGTAGGAGGGATAGATGGAGGGGATGAGTGAATCATCAAGGAGGGGGAGTTGGTGGAAGCCATATTGGGCAAGGATATGTAGAGTGGAGAGATGGACAGCAGGTGGGATGTGGGAATGCAGGTGCGACAGTGGACAGGGGTGGGAGAGGATGGGAGAGACAAGCTGGTGAGGGGGATCAAGTTTGCAGGAGGTGTAGAGGATCCGTATCCGTTCGAGGAAAAGGAGGAGGTGGGGGAACGGGATGAGCTCATATAGGATCCTCGTGGGGGAGGGGAGACGGATGCGATAGGCGAATCGGAGCGCATGGTGTCTAGGATTTGAAGGGATTTGTAAACGGTACGGGGGGAAGAGATCCAGGCGGGATGAGCTTAGCAGAGGATAGGGCGGATAAGGTGTGAAGGATGGTGGAGGGAACAGACCCCATGTGCGGCCAGAAAGGAGCTTGAGGAGATGGAGTCAGGAGCGTGCCTTGGCTTGAATAGTCCAGAGATGGGGGGTCCAACATCAGTTGTTAATGTACCATTATTTCAAATTTGTAATGGCTTTTCCCGCTCTTACATTAACCACTGATCTTGCCGCCTTACTTGCATATTTTACCTAGACAAATGTAGTCCCCAAATTTCATTACTGTATATTAATTACTTCTTGGTGTTGATATTTTTTTCCGTCAGTGCAAAGATCTATAGATGCTGGTCAAGCTTCGCTGCTCTTTAGATCTGAGGCGGTTGGTTCCTTCATTGCTTTTCCCGCCAGATGCCGCCTCCTTTGTAACTGACCCGTTCGTTGCTGCTATCACATCCACGAGATGCCACTCCAAACACCTATTTAATGTGAAATTGATAACAATACATTTATTACACACTTATTAGACTGGTGCTTGCCGTGGGGAAGAATTGTCAAGTTGAAGATAGGCACGATTAAAAGACATCCACATATAGCTTTCAGCCAACAAAAGCAAGTATTCTAGTCTAGACTGTATACCAATTAGTTCCTTTCAGAGTATGCTGATGCATTAGCTTCACACCGAACAATTGTATACAACTGTTCGCTTGACGCAAGATCCGTACCCAAAGACAGGAAAGTTGCACGGGTCACACCAATATTCAAGAAAGGTAGTAGGAGTAATCCACTGTATTACAGGCCCATATCGTTAACATCGATATGCAGCAGGATTTTGGGAACATATATTGAGTTTGAACATTATGAATTACCTCGAAGAAAACGGTCTATTGACACACAGTCAGCATGGATTTACAAAACATCGTTCTTATGAAACACAACTAGCTCTTTATTCGCATGAAGTGTTGAGTGCTTTTGACAAGAGGTTTTAGATCGATTCCGTATTTCTGGATGGCTTTTGACACTGTGCCACACAGGCGGCTTGTAGTGAAATTCGTGCTTATGGAAGCTTCATCTCAGTTATGTGACTGGATTTGTGATTTCCTATCAGAGAGGTCACAGTTTATAGTAACTGACGGAAAGTCATTGAGTAAAACAGAAGTGATTTCTGGCATTCCTCAAGGTAGTGTTATAGGCCCTTTGCTGTTCCTTATGTGTACAAACAACTTGGGAGACAATCTGAGGAGCCGTCTTAGGTTGTTTGCAGATGACGCAATCGTTTATCGACTAATAAAGTCATTACAAGATTAAAAAATTGCAAAACGATTTAGAAGAGATATCTGAATGGTGCGAAAATTGGCAATTGACCCTAAATAATTAAAAGTGTGAGGTCATCCACATGAGTGCTAAAAGCAATACATTAAACTTCAGTTACATGATAAATCAGTCAAATCTAAAGGCAGTAAATTCAACTAAATACCTAGGAATTACAATTACAAACAACTTAAATTGGAAGGAACACACAGAAAATGTTGTGGGGAAGGCTAGAAAAAGACTGCGTTTTGTTGGCAGGAGACTTAGAAAATGTAACAGATCAACTAAGGTGACTGCTTACACTACACTTGTCCGTCCTCTTTTAGAATATTGCTGCGCGGTGTGGAATCCTTACCACATAGGATTGACGGAATACATCGAAAAAGTTCAAAGAAGGGCAGCACATTTTGTATTATTGCAGAATATGGTTAGTGTGTCACTGAAATGATACAGGATTTGGGCTGGACACTATTAAAACAAAGGCATTTTTCGTTGCGTCAGAATCTTCTCGCAAAATTCCAATTACCCACTTTCTCCTCCAAATGAGAAAATATTTTGATGACACCGACCTACATAGGGTGAAACGATCACCACGATAAAATAAGGAAAATCAGAGCTCGTACGGAAAGATATAGGTGTTCATTCTTTCAGCGCGCTATACGAGATTGAAATAATAGAGAATTGTGAAGGTGGTTCGATGAACCCTCTGCCAGGCACTTAAATGTGATTTGATAGATGTAGATTATTACTATAATTTTAAATTATATGCTATCTTAGTGAAAACTGCATCGAAATCCTTATAGTAGTTCCTATGATTATCACCCACGTGCAGGCATAAAAACACGGTAGAGGACCGTCATTTAGTAACATTATAGAAGCAGTTTCCCTCAAGTGACAAGGATTTCTTTTGTACCAAACAGGAAGCTTCTTGATTCCCTCCTCAAAAAACAGAGGCACTTCATCTGACAAGATTTTAGCAGTTCCTGAAGCGGTAGAAATAACAGCATATTTGACGTATGTTAATATTCAGTTCTGTTTATTTACTATGTCGCATATCTATTTTGCATGCGCTAGTGGAGAGATACTTTTCTATTTCTCATAAAGAGTTTTCCATTTCTCGTGCGTACTCTCGCGAGAGATCCGACAGATTTGTGGGACCTTATGGCGATGATGACAGACGCCTCGCCCAACGACTCATTCTATTTTTGTTCGATGCCAAGTCTCCCTAGACACTCTGCAAACACCTACGAATATCTGCGATGCTCTAGTTTACCTCCAAAAGAAACTCAATGGCAGCTTTCTGCTCGGAATGGACCTCCGTTACAATTTTGAAAACTACGTATAGCGCCGCCACCTGTAGGAACTTCATGAAACTGCATTCGGAGAACGTATGCTTATTTCTCCGACGTGATACTAGAAACGGTGAAGCGTGATTCTTCTTTCATAAGGTTCAGAACGGCAGCACTCTTTTCATTAGGGACATTCAACAGCAGGCGCATTTGCGAGCTTGCATTTCAGTATTATCAGTATAATGTTTCGGCGTACTCAGACACTTGGATCCTTCATGGAATAAAATCTGCAAGTAGTGCTCGGTATGTATGGAAAACATTACAATAGGTTATGTCCTTCACTCCTTCACGAAAACACAACTGATAATGTACTGGAATACCGTGGTGTAAATCCTTTGGCACATGTTTACAGCTAACGAGGAAAGAACAGTTCTGAGATGACACCTGGACATTGCGTGATTACTTCTAGTGCACCGTTTCCCTACCGGCTCTCACAGTGTCAGGTATACATTTAAATGAACCTTTTGTTAGCAGGCCTAAACAACTTTTATAAGCAAGTACTCTTCTGCGGCGCCCCGTTTCAGCACCAGTATTTTTATGCCGATATCTATGATTCACTTGTCCAGCATTTTTCAGTATTACAGACTGTGGAACGGACATATAATCAGCAGTGCAGTGTATTGAACACTTGTGGCAAATTCCAGAAAGTGCCCTGCTGAAACCTCTACTGATGCCGTGTGAAGCGCAAACACAAGAAATACTTTTTTCACCAAAGCGTGAAAATTATTTGGGAGTTTGCTTCAGCAATATTAAAGCGTATAACTGGAAATTTATCATGTGGCAAATGGATACACATTAATAGCATGAACAGAGTTTTTTCTTGCTGCTTGGAGGAATATAATTACTTCAGTGAACTGGTTTTCCTTTTATCAGATCATAACTGGTCATAATTGAGTATGTTCAGCGCTGTATTGCAATTTAGAAATTGAGCAACAGAATATTTCCGAACCCCCATTTAATGAAATCTCGCTTGTAGTATCTCGTCCGATTCCACAAAGATTATTCTAAAAAAACTGGCTCTCTTACTAGCAATAGTTTATCGTAATTAGCCGGCTCAATGGAGCTTCAGATGTTCATTCCTTACATATCGCTCAGTTTAGGATACTCTACTATCTGTGTGATTTTGTACCTAAAGGTTTCTGTGACCCTAAATTATTCAAGAAGAATCTCCAAATTGTGACCGAACAGTTTGGCGAATCTACGCAGAATCTCTCAATTTGACACGACTTCTATTCCTGGCGGCTGCCGAGATATTCTTACGAGATCCAAATGGAGCCACCTAAATTACGGCAGGATGTGGTCAAAAGAAAGCACTGACAAAAGAAAGCGTAAATATAATAACTTGGTAATGTTAGCTGAACTGCAATCATTAACAGCAGTTCACTTCTGTGTCATGCTCAGGACAATGACTGCTTAGTGTGTACCATCTGCACGCTATCGCAATTTATTTGCATGGCAATAGTAATTTCGCTTCCTTTTTTTATTGCTTGGTCACTTTCTGGGGCACTTTTGTGTTATCAGTAAACAACGAGAGCACCTGTGAGCAGAAACAAAATCAACGTGGCCGATAATCTTCCCCCTCTTCCCCTGCTTCTCATCGCTAGCCTTGTTTACTGTTATCGCAAATGTAGATCACGTAGTAATATTTTAATCATATGCTGATAGGCCATAAAAAACAGACTGCAAGGAAGAAACCAAAACAGCACACTGTGGTGCATACAACATTCGTTATTTTTTTTTTGAAAAAAGAAATACATGTAACTAGAAAGAGCCTGTATTTATTTCCCCATCATAGATGTTCTCATTATACTTGTTCAAACTATCTGGTAATATCGACGCCCGTGAAGTTTAGTAGGTGGCTGAAGTCGAATGTATGTCTGTGATACTTATTGTACACGAAATCAGAGTTAATATAAAATAGTCAGACAAAGAACCTTTATAAACCCCGCTGATTTGGATAATAAATAAGGACGGATACAGCCATGGCCGTTTCCTCCCCCCACACTGAACCAACCGAGATACCGCTCCAATACCTCAGAGAAGGACGACTCTATCCTTGTTTCCTCTAAAATCTTTTAGATAGTGATAGAAACGAATACCATTGGCCTCATAATATGTTAATTTTTGATGTTACTAACTAGAAGAACGTTTGTCAGAGAAAGACTACCTGTTCGGCACATTAATATATTTAGTGCTTACCAGACTTGTTTTAATAGGGTTTTGTTTTTCTATCACGACAGCATTTAATTCTGCTTATATGATCCTGCTACGGGACAAATTAGCCGTTATTTAATGCCTTATTAATTGAATGCAGGAGTAAACAAGGAAAGGGAACCCAGTGTATGCTTTGGTTGGTCTTGTGGCATTAACCAAATAATTTTGTAGCGTAAATGACTCATACATCTGTGGAAAAGGTATTTCGTTTGGTAAGACAGCTCGCCAGCTGTTTCTGATAAATGTGCATTACTTGTTATTCGCTGTTTTTCGAAATAACTACATATTTGTTTAATAATTATCTGGTGATTTGTTTATTTACCGTTTCTGCCGCCGCCGGGCGTAGCTTCTTCTTTCTCTATATTTGGTTGACTACGGCCATTGCTCACTTACTTGTAACCCCCGAGATAAGTTCTAATGGTTCAAATGGCTCTGAGCACTATGGGACTTAACATCTGAGGTCACCAGTCCCCTAGAACTAAGAACTACTTAAACCTAACTAACCTAAGGACATCACACACATCCATGCCTGAGGCAGGATTCGAACCTGCGACCGTAGCGGTCACGCGGTTCCAGACTGAAGCGCCTAGAACCGCACGGCCACACCGGCCGGCCCGAGATAAGTGTTCGAGTCACTTTGCTGTTCCATATTTCAGTTGTGTATGATACATACAATGGAACCCTATATTTATAATCAATTCCCTTATGATTTAATGCAACTCATTTATTCTGAACCCTGCTTAAGTACAGTCCGCACAGAATGCCATGAGAGGTTACAAGCAGACGTTGTAGGGGAAATGCCGAGCGCCGGAGGGAAAGTACCGTCCCAAACCGAAGCCTACGCCCACACTTGCATGGTCACTATTCAAATAGATCTGCTGTCACCTCTGCTTTGTTTAGCATCTAAAAAGAATTCAGCCGAAAACGCAGCGACTTATTTTCGCCTGGCTTGTTAACCTTCTGCAACATTCAGGGAAGCGTAATGAGTGGCGAATTGTGAGTAAAACATACACATATGTCTTGTTGCCACGTTAAAATTCGCCTCTTTCGCCAAAACACAGAGGAGTTTGCACAGTCCCATCTCACTGACATGTTTTGCACACACAACTATGAGAAAATTATGGAACAGTGGTTTATTAAGTTTATTAAGTGAGGAACTGAGGAAAAGCAAGGTCAGTAGCTTATGGAAAAGCAAACGCGCGGTACAAAAAATCGTGTAATATATTCACTTACATTGTTCCAACACCCAAAGCATTTATCATCTCACCAGCTATCGATGGCCCTTAAAATTACATGCTTTCATCGAAAGTGGAATAATACAGTAGATGGTGAAGTTTTCTATAATAACGGCATGACAAGATACTCTCCTCTTTGCTTACTTCCTTTTTCTCTGAGTCATCACTCTTCTGACCAGTTTGATTCGGACGGCCACGAATTTCTCTCCTGTACCAACCTCTTCATCTCAGAGTAGCACTTGCAACCTACGTCCTCTGTTATTTGCTGGATGTATTCCAATCTCTGCCTTCCTCTACAGTTTTTGTCCTCTAAGGCTTCCTCTATTATCATGGACGTCAGTCCCTGACGTCTCAACAGATGTCCCATCAGCCTGTCCCTTCTTCTTGTCAGTGTTTTTCACATATTCCTTTTCTCTCCGATTCTGCGCAGTTCCTCCTCATTCCTTATCTTACCAGTCCACCTCATTTTCAACATTCCTCTGTGGCATCACATCTCAAATACTTCGATTCTCTTCTGTTCAGTTTTCACTCCTATAAAATGCTGTAGTCTAAACATATATTATCAGAAGTTTCTTCTTCAAATTAAGGCCTATGTTTGATACTACTAGACTTCTCTTGGCCAGGAATGCTCTTTTCGCCAGAGCTAGTCTGCTTTTGATGTCCTTGCTCCGTCCGTCATTGGTTACTTTTCTGCCTTGGTAGTAGCATTCCTTAACTTCATCTACTTCGTGACCATCAATGCTGATGTTAAGTTTCTCGCTGTTCTCATTTCTGCTACTTCTCATTACTTTCATCTTTTTTCTATTTACTCTCAATCCATATTTTGCACTCATTAGACTGTCCATTTCATTCAGCAGATCATGTAATTTTTCTTCACTTTTACTCAGGATAGCAATGTCATCAGCGAATCGTATCATTGATACGCTTTCACCTTGAATTTTAATTCCACTCCTGAACTTTCCTTTTATTTCCGTCATTGCTTCATCGATGTACTGGTTGTCAGCAACTTCGATGCATGAGCTGTTAAGCTGATTGTGCGACAATTCTCGCACTTGTCAACTCTCGTAGTCTTCGGAAATGTGTGGATGATATTTTTCCGGAAGTCAGACGGTATGTTTCCAGACTCATACAGTCTGCACATCAACGTGTACAGACGTTTTGTTGCCACTCCCCCAATGATTTAAGAGATTCTGAAGAAATTTTATCTATCTCTCCTGCTTTATTTTATCTTTTAAACTGTTCAAAGCTCTCTTAAATGCTAATTCAATACTGGATCCCCTATCTCTTCTAAATCGACGCCTATTTCTTCTTTTATCACATCTGATAAATCTGCTCTCTCACAGAGGCCTTCAATGTACTCTTTCCAACTATCCTCTCTCTCCTCTGCATTTAACAATGGAATTCCTGTTGCACTCTTAATGTTAAGCATGCTTTTAATTTCATAGAAGATTGTTCTGATTTTCCTATACGCTGAATCAGTCCTTCCGGCGATCATTTCTTTTTCGATTTCTTCACATTTTTCATGCAGCCAAATCGTCTTAGCGTCTCGGTATTTACTGTTTATTTCAGTCTCGGTATTTACTGTTTATTTCATTCGTCAGCGACTTTTATTTCTGTGTTCCTGAATTTCCCTGAACATTTTTGTACTTCCTTCTTTCATCGATCAACCGAAGTGTTTCTTCTGTTACGCATGGCTTCTTTGCAGCTACCTTCTTTGTACCTATGTTTTTATTTCCAGGCTCTGTGATTGACCTTTTTAGATATGTCTACTCCTCTTCAACTGTACTGCCTACTGAGCTATTCTTCATTTCTGTGCCTTTAGCTTTAGAGAACTTCAAGCGTACGTCGTCATTCCTTAGTTCTTCCGCGTCCCACCTTGTGTACTGATTCTTCCTGACTAACGTCTTAAACTTCAGCCTACTCTTGATCATTACTATATTGTGATCTGAGTCTATATCTGATCCTGGGTAAGCCTTAAAATCCAGAATCTTATTTCGGAATCCGTGTCTGACTACGATGCAATCTAACTGATATCTCCCCGTATCACCTGGCTTTTTCCAATATACCTTCTCCTCTTTTGATTGTTGAACAGAGTATTCGCTATTACTAGCTGAAATTTATTACAGAACTCAGTCTTTCTCCTGTCTCATTCCTTGTACCACGCCCATGTTCTTCTGTAACATTTTCTTCTCTCCCTCTCTTACAACTGCATTTCAATCTCCGTAATGTTTTCCATTTAGATTTTCACCTCCCTTTGCGAACTGTATACTCTTTCAATATCCTCATATACTTTCTGTAGCTCTTAATCTTCATCTTGTGACGTTGGCATGTATAGCTGAACTATCGTTGTCGGTATTGATTTGCTGTCGATTCAGATAAGAGCAGCCCTATCACTAAACTGTTCACAGTAACACATTCTCTGACCTACCTTCCTATTCATAACGAATACAATTTTCTGCTGCTGTTGATATTACTCTCTATTCATCTGACCAGAAATCCTTGTCTTCTTTACATTTCTCTTCACTGACACTTACTTTACTTAGATTAAGCCTTTGCATTTTCCTTCTTAGGTTTTCCAGCTTCTCTATCGCGTTCAAGCTTCTGACATTTGCACGCCCCGACTCGTAGAACGTTATCCTTTCGTTGATCATTCAGTCTTTTGCTCAAGGTCACTTCCCCCTTGGCAGTCCCCTACCGGAGATCCGAATGGGGAAATATTCTGGAATCTTTTGCCAATGGAGAGTTCATCATGACACTTTTTCAGTTACATTCCATATGTCACGTGGATACACGTTATGTGTCTTTAATGCAGTGGTTTCCATTGCCTTCTACATCCTCGTCCCATTGATCATGGCTGGTTCTTCCGCCCGCCGCAAGGGCAAGAGAATGCCCTGAACTTCTATCCGCTCCTCCACCACTTACACAAGGCCGTAGTCAGAATGAGGGTGACTTCTTATGCCGGAAGACTTCGGCCGTCAAAGCTGATTATTAAGCAAAATTTCAGCGGTGGTGGGTTTCGAACCCAGGACTGTGGATGTTTCTGATTTTGAATCGCAGACGCTATTATTTTTTTTAATTTTATTTTGTCCGGTATTGTTTGTTGCGGTTATTGAGGCGGATGTCCCATGACACGCTTTGAAGTTCGTCGTTTATCCAATTACTCAGTTTTCTTTTATTGCAGAGGGCATCTAACCTTCTGACCGAACCCGCTGAGCTACCGTGGCAGCGACACTAGACCACTGATGTCAATCTTTGCTTGCTATCATTTGCCAAATCTCATTTCGATATCTGAAACCACTAATGAAACATTAGGAATGTTGTGGATATTTCACTCTGGCTTTATCACTGGCGCGGCGCCATCGCAAATGAGTGTGCTACGTCGGGTTGGTGACAGATAGATACCTCCAGCCAAATCTAAAGAAAAATTCAATACGTTAGTTAAATTTCATAGCAACAACATACACTCCTGGAAATTGAAATAAGTACACGATGAATTCATTGTCCCAGGAAGGGGAAACTTTATTGACACATTCCTGGGGTCAGATACATCACATGATCACACTGACAGAACCTCAGGCACATAGACACAGGCAACAGAGCATGCACAATGTCGGCACTAGTACAGTGTATATCCACCTTTCGCAGCAATGCAGGCTGCTATTCTCCCTTGGAGACGATCGTAGAAATGCTGGATGTAGTCCTGTGGAACGGCTTGCCATGCCATTTCCACCTGGCGCCTCAGTTGGACCAGCGTTCGTGCTGGACGTGCAGACCGCGTGAGACGACGCTTCATCCAGTCCCAAACATGCTCAATGGGGGACAGATCCGGAGATCTTGCTGGCCAGGGTAGTTGACTTAAACCTTCTAGAGCACGTTGGGTGGCACGGGATACATGCGGACGTGCATTATCCTGTTGGAACAGCAAGTTCCCTTGCCGGTCTAGGAATGGTAGAACGATGGGTTCGATGACGGTTTGGATGTACCGTGCACTATTCAGTGTCCCCTCGACGATCACCAGAGGTGTACGGCCAGTGTAGGAGATCGCTCCCCACACCATGATGCCGGGTGTTGGCCCTGTGTGCCTCGGTCGTATGCAGTCCTGATTGTGGCGCTCACCTGCACGGCGCCAAACACGCATACGGCCATCATTGGCACCAAGGCAGAAGCGAATCTCATCGCTGAAGACGACACGTCTCCATTCGTCCCTCCATTCACGCCTGTCGCGACACCACTGGAGACGGGCTGCACGATGTTGGGGCGTGAGCGGAAGACGGCCTAACGGTGTGCGGGACCGTAGCCCAGCTTCATGGAGACGGTTGCGAATGGTCCTCGCCGATACCCCAGGAGCAACAGTGTCCCTAATTTGCTGGGAAGTGGCGGTGCGGTCCCCTACGGCACTGCGTAGGATCCTACGGTCTTGGCGTGCATCCGTGCGTCGCTGCGGTCCGGTCCCAGGTCGACGGGCACGTGCACCTTCCGCCGACCACTGGCGACAACATCGATGTACTGTGGAGACCTCACGCCCCACGTGTTGAGCAATTCGGCGGTACGTCCACCCGGCCTCCCGCATGACCACTACACGCCCTCGCTCAAAGTCCGTCAACTGCACATACGGTTCACGTCACGCTGTCGCGGCATGCTACCAGTGTTAAAGACTGCGATGGAGCTCCGTATGCCACGGCAAACTGGCTGACACTGACGGCGGCGGTGCACAAATTCTGCGCAGCTAGCGCCATTCGACGGCCAACACCGCGGTTCCTGGTGTGTCCGCTGTGCCGTGCGTGTGATCATTGCTTGTACAGCCCTCTCGCAGTGTCCGGAGCAAGTATGGTGCGTCTGACACAACGGTGTCAATGTGTTCTTTTTTCCATTTCCAGGAGTGTATTATGTAATGTGCACCAAACGCAAAATCATAGCGAACTCTATTTTTCAGTGCAAACTTTTCCGAATTTCGCTCAGTGTCTTACTTCCACAATAAATGTGACATTTAATGAAATGGTGAACACGTCGAGGCCGACATACGAAGCTATAAGTAAACCAAAGACGACTTTTTTACCGAGTAAATGCTGTAAAATCGTTTGAGAAAGATTGCAGAGCGTGAGCCTCGATTCTGTTATCGCTGACTGGCCGAAGGATCCAAAACACTTGTCGGCCTCACCTTCCGGACAAACGAATGAAATCGCCCAGCGCTTTGGACGAAAACTGGTCACCTCGCAACGACCACCGTATCGTTGGTGGATTATCAACACCGTCTAGAGGTGGTATGAGCTCGATCCAGTGTCTGGGGTGGCCGTTGTGCCGCTAAGCTCCCTGTGTTTATAAGCCTGATAACCTGCTGTCCACAGAGGTGCGCTCAGACGTGGGCTTAAGATTCCTCAAAATGGTTACTAATGGAGTTCTAGTTTTTTAACTTAACCCCATGTAAAGCCTAAAGCATTTTCAACAATTGTAAAACTTATTTGCATGGTAGACGGCCGTTAATTCAGTTATACTCTTTTTGTCTTATTGCTGTTGAGGTTTCTTGTACTGAAATGCCGGCCGAAGTGGCCGAGCTGTTCTAGGCGCTACAGTCTGGCACTGCGCGACCGCTACGGTCGCAGGTTCGAATCCTGCCTCGGGCATGGATGTGTGTGATGTCCTTAGGTTAGTTAGGTTTAAGTAGTTCTAAGTTCTAGGGGACTGATGACCTCAGAAGTTAAGTCCCATAGTGCTCAGAGCCATTTGAAACATTTTTTGTACTGAAATTCTCTTCACTTAAGATAGGTCAATGTTGCCGTAAACTGGTCGTTACGGTCGAGGCATCGTGTTCCTTACTGAAATCCGCATGTAAAATTTAAGTATTTTAAATTCTTTTGGATTCGCAGTAGAAAGCGTCTATAATTGGGCCTGAAGCCGTTTGCGCAGTTGCGATATGCACTCAAATGCCGGGATGGTTCCTGTGAAAGGGCACGGCCGATTCCCTTCCCCATCCTTTCCTAATCTGAGCTTGTGCTCCGTCTCTAATGACCTCGATGTCGACGGGACGTTAAACACTGATCTCCTCCGCGATACGCAGGTATTGGTTTCATCAACTGACATTCTGGACCTGTTATTGTCTGTTGACGAGCAACGCCGAATGGAATTAATAACTTTACTGCAACTGCTTAGTATTTCAACTTATTTACATAACATTATTTTGGCCCGCCAACGTGAGGCGATCTTTGTTATCATTTTAAACTATCATCTTGCATCCATGCAAATCTAGGATTGTATATACTGATATATACTGATGTGGTGAGCCTTGGCTTTAACCGCCTTGTTCATTAGTCACCAGTGTTCCCACTAGTAAATTGTATATCTTACCATTGCAGGAGATTAATTGTTTCTGATTATAAACTGCTGTTTAAGAAAACTTGATTTTGTGGTCCTACCACCTTTCTACTTACCGACCACCTCCCTGCGCTTGGTTCTTGGTGAGCCATTTCTCCAGAATATTCTCTATTCGATGAGTGCAATTCCCGAAAGGTAAGCAGGAGAAGCTCTGCCAAGTTTAGAAGTCAGGAGAAGAGGTACTATCGTAAGTAACATGTGGTGGCAGGTCGTGAGTCTTTATTTTTTAGTCGAAAGAACACTTACTCGCGAGAGACATATGTTCGTGGTTCGAATACTACACCGGCACAGGATCGTTATGTTTTGACTCATCAGAGTAAGTTCACATTCGTGTGCTCGCATCACATGCACTTTGTGCTTAGCGTCATGTTAGCATTTTTTCCAAGTGTCCATTTTCTGACTGATCCATGGTACATTTTTACTTGTTTCTCTTCTTAAAACTCGTTCAAATTATGGAATAACTTGACTACGTAGGCTTTCCTGGCGTAATAACTGATAATAATCTGCTCGAGTGTGCAGCCGAATCATGAAGTCATCTTGACACAATATTTCCGCGGTCCACCTGTTCCCCATCTTCAGTGAGTATGCTGTTGCACGATTTCGTGGGAACCGAATTCAGAATGGAGCAGCTTCTCCTTTATACACCGCTGCAGGCCAACAGAGCGTGCACGAGAAATCGTCGTTAAATGCCGTCTAACCCAAGTGCACCTACTGTATAAGTGCCACAGCGGTCGAAGCTGGCGACATCGATAAATCACTGCCAGAAACTCTTCTGATCGATGAATCAAATAGCGTTGTTTTTTAATGTCTGATAAAACAGAGTTCCTAATATTCCTCTTTTTACAAAACGTCAGATAGATTTCAATGGATGGCTATTTCAAACGTAGAAACTTTGATACAAAAACACATCGCAAAGTTGCGTTCAAGAAGAATGGCTAATCAAAGAAACAGATCCGTTGTACTTTCCAGTTTGGACCTTCGTGGGAACCATGAGAAGATAAATATAAATCGGTGGTTCTGACTTTTGCTGGGAGTGTATCTTCGAATATAGGAAGATTTTTAAAAAGCCGTTGTTTTTGTGGTCTTCACTCCTGAGACTGGTTTGATGCAGCTCTCCATGCTACTCTACCCTGTGCAAGCTTCTTCATCTCCCAGTACCTACTGCAACCTACATCTTTCTGAATATGCTTAGTGTATTCATCTCTTGGTCTCCCTCTACGATTTTTACCCTCCACGCTACCCTCCAATACCAAATTGGTGATCCCTTGATGCCTCAGAACATGCCCTACGAACCGATCCCTTCTTCTAGTCAAGTTGTGCCACAAACTGCTCTTCTCCCCGATTCTATTCAATACCTTCTCATTAGTTTGTGATCTACCCATCTAATCTTCAGCGTTCTTCTGTAGCACAACATTTCGAAAGCTTCTATTCTCTTCTTGTCCGAACTATTTATCGTCCATGTTTCAATTCCATACATGGCTACACTCCATAAAAATACTTTCAGAAACGACTTCCTGACACTTAAATCTATACTCGATGTTAACAAATTTCTCTTCTTCAGAAACGCTTTCCTTGCCATTGTCAGTCTACATTTTATATCCTCTCTACTTCGACTATCATCAGTTATTTTACTCCCCAAATAGCAAAACTCTTGTACTGCTTTAAGTGTTTCATTTCCTAATCTAATTCCATCAGCGTCACCTGACTTAATTCGACTACGTTCCGTTATCTTCCTTTTGCTTTTGTTGATGTTCATCTTATATCCTCCTTTCAAGACACTGTCCATTCCGTTCAACTGCTCTTTCAAGTCCTTTGCTGTCTCTGACAGAATTATAATGTTATTTGGCGAACCTCAAAGTTTTATTTCTTCTCCATGGATTTTAATACCTACTCTGGATTTTTCTTTTGCGCCCTCGGGAAAAATTACGGCTGCTTTCAGCCGTTCGCAGTATCAGCACAGCACGGCCGTTTTGGTTAGTGTTACAAGGCCAGATCAGTCAATCATCCAGATTGTTTCCCCTGCAACTACTGAAAGGGCTACTGCCCGAGATTGAAAATGTTTCTCGTCTGCCAGTCAAGATTAGAGCTCTCCTTGGGTTAGTAAAGGATGACTTGGGATTGAGGAAGCCCGGTGTGTACAAGGTTGCCTGTCATTGTGGGAAAGCTTATATTGGTCAAACAATTCCTACCATTCCGAATTGATATGTTGAGCGCCAGCGCCACGCACGTTTGTGTGGACCTGAGAAACCTGCGCTGGCAAAGCACTGTCTTACCGAGGCGCAAAAATGTTGTGTGAGGAGAGGCAAACGGTTGCCACTTCGTCTCGCTGTTGGAATCGTGTTTTAAACGAATCCATTGCAATTCGACTATCTGCCTGTCTTGGAAAAGACACAAAGGTTACCTTTTAAGTAAGATTCTGAACCCTTTTTTATCAGACATTAAGAAACAACGACGTTTGAGTCAGCCATCAGAATAGTTTTTGATAGTGATTTATCGATTTCGGCAACTTCCACAACTGTGGCGCTATACAGTGTGCTCACTTGCGCCACAGGCAGTTACTATGATTTCTCGCGCACGCGTTCGGCCTTCGCTGGTATATAAAGGAACCGCCGCTCACAGTCTCAGATGAGTTCATGCGTCTCGAGGATGGCGACCATGTGGACCGCGGAATACTGTGTCGGTAGAGACGAATGTTGAAACTAGGTGGGCTGATATAGTAAGCAATGAGGAGAGGAAAGGAATGTGTGGAAAACACTGGTAAGGAGATGGGACAGGCTGACAGGACATCTGTTAAGGCATGAGGGAATGACTTCCATGGTACTAGAGGGATCTGTAGAGAGGAAAAGTTGTAGAGGAAGAAAGAGATTGGAATACATCCAGCAAGTAATTGGAGAAGTAAGTTGCAAGTGCTGCTCTGAGATGAAGAGGTTGGCACAGGAGAGGAATTCGTGGAAGGGTCACATCAAACCAGTCAGAAGACTGATCACCAAAAAAAACAAAAAAAGACTTAATGTTCTGGCTGCAGACACTACAAGAATATTATCGAATAATTTGATTCTTGATCCACTTAGCTACTACTGAATGCACCCTCAACAGATTGCTTTCGCGTCTGAGGACATATTTTTGATGGAATGTAATAAAGCAGTGTAATAAAACGCGCATCTATAATGCACCTTGTGCACTATGAAAATTTTTAATGTAGAAACTATTTTCTAACGATTTTTTCTGATGCACTGCTTTTATTTTTACGTAATGTCTCATTGGCACGGCTTTCGTTTTTCAGTCGCTGAAGATATACAACGCCAGATACAATAAAGGCTATAGATATTCATATTACACAGCCAAAGTTGATATTATTATTTAAAAAGGACCACATTCAACTGCAGCGAAGCGAACATCGACTGTCATTATGTACGCGTCATATGAGACTTGCAGCTGTGTGTATGCCGTTCCACACTACAGGGGGCAGTAAATTAATATACAGTGTGTTTCATTATAGTGCATTAGACAGTAGGTACCACAGCTTTACTCTTGTGCTACCTGTATCACTTTAGTGCATACACGTATTTTATATTTACTGAACTGAAACAAGGACCAACTGCGCTTAGTCATACGTGTCCAATTATTAAGAAATTCTGATTTGTGTGTTTGTATATTTTTCCTCTTTTATGTTTGGAAACTCAAATTTCCAGCCTGAAATTCCCTTGTAACATCATTAGACAAAAAAGAAAATAACCTAGTTATATCAACGCTACTGAGATACTATTATTTATTTATGCATTTATTGTAGTTCACTTTCTTATTACAATCATGGATCGTTAGGGCTCATAATTAGAATTACGTTTACGTGAATGTTTAAGGTAATCTGTATCTTTTTCGTTCCTTTTTTTCTATTCTGAATATTTAATTAAGTTTACAATGCATATCATACTACTTTTCTTTTACTTGACTTTACTGCTATCGCTCTACCTACACGTTACTCTGCCTGCAGTTTGTTGCATCTTTTTCCTGTCACATTCTACTGTTCCTTTACTGTGGCAGAAGAAGAGCTTTAGGTTTCCGTTATTCTAAATCACTCTAACTAGTTTTCCAGTTATCCTGAGCTCCTATTGCTATCACGACTGCTTGTACTACGCCTGAAACAACAAAAGGTACAATTTTCACAAGAAGGCCCTATTACTACAAACATAACTTTCATTGTTTTCCTACGGTAACTACGGTTACTATTGAAATTTATGTTACTAATATTAATACTTCTACTACACACACACACACACACACACACACTATTTACTGCTATCGGAATGTATCTAGTGTCTGTATGTATGTTGCATACCGTAGTTCACGGTGCCGAGTCCAGCAATATCTTGTTGCCTCCCTACAGCATGGAGACAAATCAGAACGCGTCTCTTATTCGTCAGAATGTCGTTAACAGTCCTTGCTCGTCTCTGTTGCCGTGTCTGTTGGTTACAGTTACACCTTGCTTTTTGTTTGACAGCATCAGCTAGAAGATTTATGTCATCAAAGTTTTCATTTACTCTACTTACAATGTAAACAGTTTTACCTGTTCAAGTCTACTTAGCAACTGCTGCTACATCTTTTATTAGGGGACATTCCAATGGGACATAATCTGGGTTGCCGATTTCGCGGCAGTCATAGCTGGTCGTTACCCTTTAACCAATTTTCCGCTGACTTACTGCGGTACTTACACGGTCAGTCTCGTAACAATTAACCGACGTTTAATACCACCTTAGGTCACAGGCGTGATTAGCAGAACGGCGCGGGTGAAATGGGGCGTTTGGAAACAGCCAGTTGTTGCCGAGCGTAACTTACACTGAAACGAGTTCACTTTCGTAAGAAGTAATCGCGTGACTCCGATAGCTGGAAAGGCGCTGCACGCCCGCGCGCCCATACTTGCACGCGGCACCCTCTTTGTCTCTCTGCTTTGTAAGGGCATGCACACACGTATCCACTCTCTCAGTTACATATACAGACACGTCCAGAGACAACGGTCTCCCCTCCCCCCCCCCCCCCCTGTCTCTCTCTTACTCACACACACACACACACACACACACACACACACACAAACACCAAGAGGTCTGCCTACTCAAAGGAGCCGCAGGTCGGAGAAGGCCACCCTGTGACAGATATGGTACCTCGCTACCCACACAGAGCCGCTGACCTCTTGCGGTTTACCGACCGCTGGTCGGCAAGCAGCCATTCTCGGGTGCTGCAACGAAAGGCATCTCGCTTTTTTAATTTTCTTATTCTCAAGAGCGCGAGAGAGGAGGAACGATTACTCACTGCCGTGCAAAGCTTAAGGACGAGATAGGTAAAGTAACACGAGAAATTAACAACTCGACGGAAAAACAATGAAAGTGTGGGTGCATATTGCCAGAGGTCTGCGAGCTGTGACCAGGAAGTTGGACGACACAGCGTGAGGTCAGCTTGACTACAGCGCCAACTGGGCTGGCCCCGCAACACAGGCAATTGGGGGAACGGGAAAAGACATTGTGTGTCAATCATCGAGAAATCACGGTGCAGTGAGGTTGTGGTCTTCATTACAATATGGTCTGGATACAACTTTTGGATGGCTTCATATGGAGATGGACATCTGGAAACTGGAATAATCACGAAGTGTGAGGAGTGTAGACCAGGAGTTTGCGACTGTTCACAGCAATGTTCCACGTGCATGAGGAGCGTACCGAACCATAGGCACTCCTGCCCGACGGTCAACTACAGAAGCAGATGACCGCTGCATTGTACAACAGGCGAGGAGTGGAACGCTCTACCGTGGCAGGGGACTGCATCCAGATGGTCTCTTTGCCCGAGGACTAATACTTTGTGCTCCATTGATACCCGTACATCGTGAAATGTAAAAATATTAAAAAAATGATATGTAAAAAATATACGGCAGTCTGCCAATGTAATCGTATTCTTAATGACTCAATAGTAGCGGTTCAAAACATTTTTTCTGCAAATGACTCACAAGAATGTTCTTAATAGTGCAATATCTTTTAAGTTAGCCCGTCACAGATCAGTAATTAATAAACTAGGTCAGTTCTCAGGGTAGTTACGTAATCGTCCATTATTAATTGTCCTTTCCTTCTTCGCCCAACACCACAGATATTATTCCAGGCGCGAGAGACGTCGTGTGCTTATTGCACCAGAGAATATTTGACAAGTCAGTTCGATGCAACTTAATATCATGGTTTCGTCTCGATTCCCCAATATAAGATAACAAGAGTAGCATCTACAAATTAAATCCTATAATGGAACTGGAATCCTGTGACCAGAAATTTCCTGCCTGGGATGTTATCTCGTTATATAAAGAAAAGCTGTAAGTAAAAATTGTTAAATTATTATCAGCGGCTGCCGGGCTCGTAGGATCTGAAAGAAAGTTAATTGTCCAAACCGACGGCACGTCTCGTAGATGAGCTAAAAGAAAAATGTTAAAGATTTTCTAAGACGGCGCCTAACTATGAAAATTTTTGTTAAGGCCTATATCTACTTAGGACAATCCAGGTATAAGATTACAAATTGACTGACCGCACATACAAGTTCTTTTGCCAAAATTACCATTATATTTTTCTGGTTTTAAGTACAACTTACATTATTAGGTGGTACAGCGAGATGAGCTTTACACAAAAACGTCCTCTTAGGTCCGAACGCAAGCAGATAAGATAAGCGAATGACAAAGGAAAGATAGTTCACGCATAGAAGCGCAAGAGTCCATGGAATAACATTTCCATTGCACTTCTATCTCTTCTTCCTTGGCGTAGCTTGTTGGTTCTTTATCAAATTTATCGTAATATTTAGTTTACACTTTTTGTAAACCCAAGACTACCCAGGAGAAACAGTACAATCGGCGGCACCATTAGCAATGGCCACAAGAGCATAAGGACTGGACGAACGAGGAGTGAGGTCGTGTGTTCCTCTTTGATGAGAGCAGATTCGGTCTGAGCAGTGATTCAGGACGTATCCGCAACGAAGAGACGTGGGAACACGTAACGCAGCCAGGTACACTGCTGAACATGATCTCTCTGGTGGTATACGTGCAGCACGCCGGGGAGGCAAAATGTTGCTTGTGGCTTACTGACCTTCAAATTATTGAGCGCGCTACACTCACCGGCCAACGTTTTTGTGAGGCTGTTCTCCTTCCCCACATACTTCTTTCTAGGGGTGCGTTTAGTACTGACTACAATTTAATGGGTGACACTGCTCGACCGCATCGAACTGCGCAGGGGGAGCAGCTGTTGTGACAAGAAGATATTCGGAGAATTAGACTAGCTTGCCCGTTCCCGCCACTCATATCGAGCAGGTGTGAGATTCTTTCGGGAGACGGACTGCGGAACCTCTACAGGCACTAACGACCATGCAGCATTTGTCAACCGCGCTGATGGAGGACTGGGGCACCCTACCACATGAGCTCCTTACCGAGCTTGTTGAAACCATGGGAGCAGGTCACAGAGCATGAACTGCCGTCCACGATCATCACACCCTATTAACAACCACAATCCTCTCTTAAGTCCAGAGGACCCTAATAAACCGCTCTGTCTTTAATGTAATTGTTGTCTTTGAATAAAAGCGTCTTTTCTGTTCACCTCATTGCATATTTCCTTCGCTTACCTTCTGTACTACACTCTAGCAATTCTTTCTGCCTGTTGTCCAAGTTTCATCGAGCTACTTGTCTTGGCAATGACACATTTTGTCAAACCTATTTTCATCCTTAAGTCTTGCACGCCAATGTGTAATGAAATAATGAAAATGTATCTTCCACGAAACTTGGTGTCCCCTACTAACTGATCACAAAAATAACTGAAAAATCTCGTATCAGTTATAGGTTCCGAGGTTAGTGGCAACCTTGAAATCGAATCGAATTATGCTGACCTCCGGTGTAGTACCTGCTTTTACGCATTCCTTTTAGCGCGCAACAATAGTTCGCGGAGTTGCGTAGACTGCCGAAACTCGCTACCCTCATTTTGCTACTCTATGCTGCACGCAAAATGGTCAGTCTATATCCGTGAATGATAACGCATGTGATATTACAGAAATGCTGACGATAGAAAACAAGCTTTTACTCACACGTTTGTCCTGAAGTAGGAAAGACGTCTGTAGCTGTGCATTTGGCAGAACTCATGACGAGCTAACAAAAGTGATTACGAGAGAAAGGAAGGTAGAATTCGGCAACATGATACAAGGAACACATGAGAGTTTGAACTTAACAATATCAGCTGAAGTAGTGTCTTTCACTGGAAGTAAAGTTTATCAAAATAATACCAAATGTATTACAGCATTGTACGTTGAGAGTGTGGGCTGCAGACAACATTGGAGGAAATTAAAAAGAATTTTAAAAAATGTCTATATTCACAGAACCGCCGAGGACATCACTGAGACATTGATGAGAAATCGTGCTGGTAGTGATGTTTTTTCCCTACCAACTTCATAGTTTTTTGACTCACTTCGGTTCATCAATGGCATAGAATTTTAAAGTGGCCTATAAGTTCTCGGAAAAACTAAATACTTCTGTTATAGGTGGTGTACTTCGTTAATTTCTGTTGCACAATGTCCAGTGCGAATCGAATAATTACACTCGTTGATAGTTATTTTTTAGACGAGTATTTGCCCTCTAAAGGATTTTCAAAGAAAATTCAAGCTTTACTTCTCATCCCATCTATCCATCCGTTTTCTCACCCACTATGACAGTTTTTTCATGTTTCTCACTGGCTTGGCGTGTGATACACCGGCCACAGAGAACACAAGAATTGCTGTATAGCACTCGACGCCAAGATAAAGTGCTTTTTCTGAGTGCAGTAATGACTCGCGATTTGTCGCACGACCAACCACACACGACTTTCCTCGTTCGCTTTAGCGCTTGCTTTGTTGCGTTCTTTAAGTGACTTTTAAATGGGCACGAAGACTCTAAGACATTGAAAAGGTTTATGACAGAGTCAACAGACCAAAAATATGTATCATGAAACTTACTGACAGATAAAAACTGTGTGCCAGACCGAGACTCGAACTCTGACTTTTGCTGGCAAGTGCACAACCAACTGACCTACCCAAGCACGACTCAGAATCCGTCCTCACAGCTTTAATTCAGCCAGTACCCTATGTACTACATTCCAAACTTCACTGAATGCTCCTGCGAAACTTGCGGAACTTGCACTCCTGGTAAAAAGATATTTTGGAGAGAAATATCTAAGGCAGTAAAAGAGGTACTGACGGCAAGTAAAGCTATGAGGACGGGTCGTGAATAGTGCTTGCATAGCTCAATCGGCACTGCACTTGGTCAAGAAAGGCGAAAATTACGAGTTCGAGTTTCGGTCCTGCGCACAGTTTTAATCTACTAGTAACTTTCATATCAGCATGCATTCTGCTGCAGAGTGAAAAATTCATTCTAGAAAGTATGAGTAATGTTCAACGAAACTGCCACAGCTACTAGCAACACCTGCATAACACTCAACGAAGGACTTACCATACACAATTCTGTCGACTTTCTCCTCCTACACTTTCTGACTTTCATAACAGTAAAGTTCACAAGAACTGAACCAGAGTAAATCCAAAATAATACATATGTACAACAATAAAAGAGAAAGTGTATTCTATTTGCTAATGATCAAGCACTCTTAGAATTTCATTTGGAAGAAAACTGAACACAATTCAGCAGTATTGTAAAAATCCACAACATGAAAATTTCAGATAATTAGACATTAGTTGCGCCAATAATCTGCAAAATGCAATAAGAGTTTATGATTGATGTTCGAGTGACAGAATAATCATTTAAATATCTCGACGTGAAAATCAAATTACTTCAACACCACATATAGTGAAAAATAAAAAATACAATAGGATTAATTTATGCATCTTAGGAGAAATTTGAGGATGGAGGTAAGAATAAGATAACGTAATGTGATGTCACAACCTGCAGAACCGTATGTGTGACACGAACCCAGTGAAACATGGATTCTTAAGGAAGGTGACAAGAGAAGCATAATACAAACAGAACTGATATTTCCACGATCTGTACTAGAAGTAAGTTTAATAGACTAACTCAGAAGTGTTAACATCAGAAAATAACTTGGTGCGAAGGGTTTTTTGTTTGCTACTCGTTTAAGCACAGTATTTAAGGATAAACATCCTAATAATACACTCACAGGAGATGAGAAGTTGGTTTGGACATGGAAAAGGAATTTGTGGTTAGCTACATTTAAACTGCAAGGTGAAAAAGTCATGTAACAGTGTACAGAGTTGAGAGAGATTGGGGTCTAACATATGCTAAAACTCCGTAGATTGTGGCAGGGATTTCAGCCGTAAAAAACAGGTACCTGTAAGCGACAAATATTCCGATTGGTTGCACCTAGTAAATTTGATGATGGAAGGAAGTTACTGAGGAAAGTAGACTGAAACAGTGATGGCTGAATACTATTCGAAAATCACCGAAGTATCACGAACAAAGACATACAAAGTGCAAGCAAAGCAATTGCGCCCTAAGTGACCTTCCCTCAAGGGAGTAGAATAAGGCAAATAGGTGTATACACTTTTTCGTGTAATTTTGGACAGCTGAAATAGAAAAAAACTAAATTAATGTAATTTTCGAGCAAGCTTGAAAGTATGAAGATCACCTATTTTCCTCAAATGTGCAGACAAAAAATAACACTAATTTTCGATAGGTGGTATCTTCACAAAATCGGCGGCCACATTCCTCGGGGAATAACACAAATCTCACACTTGAAATTTATTGATACCGACAGAACGTCTGACGTTGGAATATTGTCGGCACAGTCTTGGAATATTCAAGTCCTTAGAAGTAAAACGAAGAACATCTAGAAATTTGTTGGATGTGTATTCCTATTTATGGCCTACTTAACGTATCATCGTGAAGATCTTGAGCTTATATTTTCACTTAGTTCTGTGTACTATAGTAATCATAAATAACACCATTCATTAACAGTGGAGTGGCGAACCAACCACATTTCTACATGAAGATATTACAACAATTCATATATCGTAAAGTAACATATTATAGTCGATGATGATTTGGACATTTAGGGGTATGTAATCCGTATCTTTATGTGATTCATCCAAGCTGAGAAATAAGGCACAGCTACTGTATAAGAAAGGAGACATAGATGTTTGAATGCACTGCGAGTGGATTACTACCGCAGAGTATTGACGGTTACGGTTTGCGGTTGGTGCGTTTAATTCGTAACACAAAGCAAGATTTTGACGTACAGTGTATTGAAAGACGAGAAATTTCTGTACGAACACATGCATTAGTATAGTTTGCTGATCTGTTCAAAGTTTGAGATAATAAGGAACCGGTGAAATATAGATAAATCAGATGTTGGTTTCGAAGGAACCTGACGTGCATTTCAATGTTAACCACCAATAACATACGCCCAGGCCGACCGTTGTGGCCGAGCGGTTCTAGGCGCTTCAGTCTGGAACCGCGCGACAGGTACGGTCGCGGATTCGAATCCTGCCTCGGGCATGGATGTGTGTGATATCGTTACATTAGTTAGGTTAAAGTAGTTCTAAGTTCTAGGGGACTGATGACCTCAGATGCTAAGTCCCATAGTTCTCAGAGCCATTTGAACCATTTTTGAATATACGGCCAGTTTATCTTTCGGTAATTCTCAACCGCTTCCCCTTCCCCACATTTTCTTGCACTATGTGTTGTGATAAACGGCCAGAAATAACTATTTTGCATTTCGTAAGAAATTACATGCCGTAGATCAAATAAGAGTTTTACGTTTTAAAGACGTTCTATCGAACCCATGCTTCATCAGATATATTTAGGAGAAGCTTGTCGTTTAGCTGAAGAGGAAGATTTCGTACTTTTATAGCTGACTCTATCACAGCTACCTCGGAGTTTTACTCCCGCTGTTTAGTAGCTATGTCGCAATTTACGAGGCGTTAATGACAATTTACCGCTTAGTGGGCGGATGTTGTACTCTTTTTTGATTTACACTCCTCGAATTGACACAGTGTATACGTTACTAATCATCCGTTTTTAGTAGAAATATTGCTTCTAGGTCCATAAATGACTGCATAAAGAGTTCTTAAAAGTCCATTGGGAGGAAAATTGAGTAAAAGGAAACTGTATTTTAAAAATCCACAAAATAAAAATTTCAGAGCGTTAGACAAGTGTAAATAATATGGAAATACAATGAGAGTTTATTATTAATAATCAAGAGAAAGAACAATCAATTTCACACAAATATTTGGATGGGAAATTTTGTAAGATTACTCAAACTTGCTAAATAAAGCGGTTGATAAACAGTTTATTTTTTCTTGCTAATGGACTCTTTCGTCACTTTTTTGGAGAATAACACACTCCAGACCACGTTTTGGAAATTTTATAGTGCAGTGTAACACCATCATGCTAGCGATAGTCCAGAATTCTAGCTGCAAATCTCAAGATACACTAAGTCGTCGAAAAGAGGTCATGAAAGCAATACAAAACGTTATGTGGAGCGTATTGTGCATAAAATGCTAAAACATGATCAGTGAATTTTCCTGATAGAGAATGCTACATTTCTGTAAATAGTGTTTTGTTCTACAAGGTTTTTTATTAATAGTTTTTGTCACTAATAACAGATGATGTCAAGAAATAACTGACCAGCCAATGGATTTTACTTACTTTTGTATTGTACACACACACACACACACACACACACACACACACACACACACACACACACACAGATATATATAAAGAACCTGAGTGGATGAAAAATGGCAACGTTAAAAATACTAACTATACGACGAACAAAAAAAAACCTAAATGTGTTCTAATTTCTGAATACGCACACGCTGAAATAACATTGTTAATGTTGTTTTTCCCTCCTTTGTGACCAGACTGATATTCTGAGCGTTATTCGGAAGGGTTGTTAGAGGTCCATTCTATAGACCTCTATTTATACCTACAATAACATGAATCTACAGCCCTGGAACTCACGTATTTTTTTAATTTTTTTCATTGACCTAATCATTCACACTTTGGTGATTAAAATTGCAATACCTGAAAGAGAGCAAGTAACGATTTTCTTTCTGATTATGCGTAAACATTACAATAGGAAAAAAACATATAATTAAATCTGTAGCTGACGTGGGTGGCTGATCTTGCCCAGTCGGGCGAGCAATATATATGTCCTCTCTGGCGCTAGTCGTGTGGAGACGTTGAGTACCTGAACCCACAGATTTCATATTGCTTCACAGTCGGGATTCCGACATACGCAACCAGCAATTTTGCGGAATGATAAACCGCAGTCTCCAAAGGCTACCCTCCTTCCGCTGTCGAATTCCGATACCGGCTCGTAGACTTTTCTCGTTCGTTGGCAGCACATAACACGATTTACTCTCAAAAATAAACACTGAGAAGAGATTTCTGAAAGTTAAATAGCTGTGTAATCTTAGTGCTACCTGCTTTTTGCTGTTCTATTGTAAAGCTAAGCAATTGTGTGTATCCAAGAAAATACACTCCCGGAAATGGAAAAAAGAACACATTGACACCGGTGTGTCAGACCCACCATACTTGCTCCGGACACTGCGAGAGGGCTGTACAAGCAATGATCACACGCACGGCACAGCGGACACACCAGGAACCGCGGTGTTGGCCGTCGAATGGCGCTAGCTGCGCAGCATTTGTGCACTGCCGCCGTCAGTGTCAGCCAGTTTGCCGTGGCATACGGAGCTCCATCGCACTGGTAGCATGCCGCGACAGTGTGGACGTGAACCGTATGTGCAGTTGACGGACTTTGAGCGAGGGCGTATAGTGGGCATGCGGGAGGCCGGGTGGACGTACCGCCGAATTGCTCAACACGTGGGGCGTGAGGTCTCCACAGTACATCGATGTTGTCGCCAGTGGTCGGCGGAAGGTGCACGTGCCCGTCGACCTGGGACCGGACCGCAGCGACGCACGGATGCACGCCGAGACCGAAGGATCCTACGCAGTGCCGTAGGGGACCGCACCGCCACTTCCCAGCAAATTAGGGACACTGTTGCTCCTGGGGTATCGGCGAGGACCATTCGCAACCGTCTCCATGGAGCTGGGCTACGGTCCCGCACACCGTTAGGCCGTCTTCCGCTCACGCCCCAACATCGTGCAGCCCGCCTCTAGTGGTGTCGCGACAGGCGTGAATGGAGGGACGAATGGAGACGTGTCGTCTTCAGCGATGAGAGTCGCTTCTGCCTTGGTGCCAATGATGGTCGTATGCGTGTTTGGCGCCGTGCAGGTGAGCGCCACAATCAAGACTGCATACGACCGAGGCACACAGGGCCAACACCCGGCATCATGGTGTGGGGAGCGATCTCCTACACTGGCCGTACACTTCTGGTGATCGTCGAGGGGACACTGAATAGTGCACGGTACATCCAAACCGTCATCGAACCCATCGTTCTACCATTCCTTGACCGGCAAGGGAACTTGCTGTTCCAACAGGACAATGCACTTCCGCATGTATCCCGTGCCACCCAACGTGCTCTAGAAGGTGTAAGTCAACTACCCTGCCCAGCAAGATCTCCGAATCTGTCCTCCATTGAGCATGTTTGGGACTGGATGAAGCGTCGTCTCACGCGGTCTGCACGTCCAGCACGAACGCTGGTCCAACTGAAGCGCCAGATGGAAATGGCATGGCAAGCCGTTCCACAGGACTACATCCAGCATCTCTACGATCGTCTCCATGGGAGAATAGCAGCCTGCATTGCTGCGAAAGGTGGATATACACTGTACTAGTGCCGACATTGTGCATGCTCTGTTGCCTGTGTCTATGTGCCTGTGGTTCTGTCAGTGTGATCATGTGATGTATCTGACCCCAGGAATGTGTCAATAAAGTTTCCCCTTCCTGGGACAATGAATTCACGGTGTTCTTATTTCAAGTTCCAGGAGTGTATTACACAGCGTGCCCGTTTGACGTCTGTTTCGCGTCACCTTCTTTGTTTTGCAGTTTTAATGATCAATAGTGCCGAGCGTATTCTGTGTTTCTATTCAGAATGAGGATATGTTACAATGGCTTTATACAGACAAGTATGGACACTGAAGACGTGCAAGTAGAGCAGTAGAAGGACCCATGCATATACATTAACGTGACCGCCTGTCAAAAGCCTGGATAAGCACATTTGCAGTGCGGACCGCTGCGAGACGTGCAGGGAAAGGATCAATGAGGACCTGGAAGTTACCAACAGCAATGTGGAACTACGACGACTGTAGCAGTGTGGTCAGCTGCGCTGGGTTTTTCAGCTGAGGATCCGCAGCACGAACAGCACGATCAATGTGGTTGATTCGAGGAGTTTCGTGGGGTAGAGAGTACGGTAATCTCATCCTGGTGTTCTTCGAACCATACACGTACGTGCGAACTGTGTGACAAACTGCACGCTGCTGCTGGTAGACGCCATCGTTCGGAAGAAAAAAAATTGCATGTGGGGGTGGATATGGTCCCAAGGATGGATGCATACTAGTGTCCATCCACTGCGCCTTCCAGAATGACGAGATCACCCAGGAGATGTCACGAAAACACATCCCAAGCCGTAACGCCTCCTCCCCGTCCATCCTGGAGCCTTTCCACCATCCAAAGGCCATCTGATCGGTGACGCACAAAACGTGACTCACATGAAAAGGATACCTGTCACCAATAAGTGGACGTCCAGTTGTACTGACACACAAATTTTATCCTTCGTCGTCGATGAATAGTAGTCAGCATGGTGCATGAATTAGGCGCCTTCTGCGAACGATCGTGGGGGAGCCACTGCTCGTAGCCTATTTGTTCATCCGTTGCTCGACAGTTGCACGTCTATTAGCCTGTGCACATTTCCGCAGCTGTCGGTCGCCCCTGGCATCTGTGGACTGTGATGCACCACATCTGCCTGGCAACAGTTTCTGACAGCGCCATTTTGTCATGCACGGTATACTTTAATCACGGTGGCAGTTACAAACGTAGCTGTTTCGGAAATACTTCCATCCTCATGCCCTTTTGGACTTCAGATAAATCCTCCGTTTCCGCGTTACGACAAGGACTGGGGTGTTTCCCGTGTCCCCCAACACGCTTTACATGCCCTCCACTGCTGGTGTTGCCACCAGCCGTCTATGAGTGGCTATTAGACGTTGGTGTCGTACAGTCGAACATAGGCGGTGGTCACATTAATGTGGATGGACCGTGTACACACAGGATTAACCCGAATGTCGTTGACAAAATTTCGGAGGCTATACAGAGATATTTTTTGAATGTTTTGGTACAAGAGACCCTTGGCCTCCAATGGCTTCTTCCAGAGCAAATGAATTTCGTTGATTTCTTGCGTCCATTGGGTTTTTACCTGTACTGCACTAAAAATATCTTCACAACAGTGCAAATATCGACGGTACTCGGGTGTGTCTTCTTTAGAAACATACTAGATTCATTGACTCACTCTACTTGCTGTTGACAACAGTAATTCCCACTTTATTCTTGACTATCAAGCTAGCATTCAGCAATGCTGGGTCCCGTCTTTTTACCAAATCATTCTTGAGATCGGATTCAAATTAATTGCACTATATTATAACGCAAGAAGGCATAGTCTCTATGTTGGACTGGCGTACGCTTTGGTCCGTTTCGTCTCCGTAATATTATTAAACACCCACACTAGAAAATTTTTACTAACGCATGAATCCAGTCTTTGAAAAATGGGACAAGGCAGTATCGACATTCTGCCACTGATCATTGGAGAAAAATTCAAATTTCGGTAGGAATGCATGTAAAATATTCGCCACCCTGACACACAGATGAGATTGGCCTGTTATAAACACATTGTTGGACCGTGGGAGTGTACAAACACAATGTCTTCAACACTGATGTAACATGTGCCACCGGGAAATTTTTGTCGTCCTTTCGACGCTTGTCCTTAGCGACGGAGTGTACACAAACGGTGGCGCTTTGCGACTGAAATTTCACCCTTTCTTCCCCTACATCAGCTGTGGTACCTTATACATATAATCATAAAATATCTCCATATTGCGACGCTATAGATTTGAAAATATAGCGTCGAACGAACTAGATACAACGAATGATAATTACAATCGTATTTTGCTGAACTAAATTACGATGCTCTCTTCATCTGGTAATATCTTGTAACGTTTTACGTCGACACTATGCGTATTATTGGCACGCCATCGTATCATGTGTACTTTGATTCAGTTACATTGACGTGATATCTGTTTCTGTGGCTGTAAGCTACTTTTTGTTGTGAAAGGTCATATCGAAGAAAGCTTTAAATGTGAAACTGAACCGCAACAAAATTTGGTACATAGCTGCAGTGCTTATGTGTTGAAAAGAATGTATACATAGCTTATGGAGAAGGAATCCCAAGAATTTAAAACTAAATGTAGTGACTGACACAACAAAACATCATTTACATGAATATACAGTTACGTACCCCACATTCTCCATAGAAGTGGAAGAGGTGACCAGAATCATCTGAATTAGCTACCACATGTAGTTCCCTTAGTTATGCTAGTTAAAATCTGCACTAACATCCACTAACTCCCAATATTTAATGTCGACATGCCTCTTCCTTTCGACGTCATCGGCAGATCTGACTAATACTTAGTTTGTTTTTTCGTGCTTTAGTCTGGTGTCTGTATGAAAACTTTCCTTGTGTGTCACTAAAACGCAAAGCTCAACGTCGTTGCGTAATATGGAACTCCATATTGTCAATGGAGTGAGTGACTGATTATTTTGTAAAAATGTTTTGTTTATTTATATACGCAGTCACATTCTTATGATACAGTCATAAACGATTTCGGCCATAAAATGACCATCTTTATTGAACTGCATTGTGGGCACATAGCAGCCAGTGATATCAAAGATCTTTTCGAAAACAAGAAACAATTTATACGTGTGTAACAAACTCTATAGATTTCCAGATTTTTTTCATTTTGTTTTTCGTTTCCGTCTCGGAGTACGAACCTAACGAGTCTTTGCCCGCAATGATTCCAGTTTTGTTCGTGTTGCCTTTCGCCATTCGTGATGTTACTACGTCACCTTAATCTATAATGAATTTTATGCTTGTGTGAATCTTGTAAAGTTTGTTGTGAGTGATCACGTGCTTTTTTATGTGGTCTGTCCCTGAGGAAGAGAAAGGGAAACAGTCCGGCATTTACTTAGAAGGTAATGTGGAACCGCCAAAAGCCAAAGCCAGGGTGGGTATTTAAGACCAACTGTCCGTAACTCCGACGTGAGTTCCATTGAGATGTCTGAGGCGTAAATGCAATTTTAACTGTTGTGGTGAACACGTGACAAGGGCTCTGATGTCACCAACTATGTTTCTACTCAGCCTGTTTTAGCAATAAAACTTTCTAAAGCAATGTCTCTGTATAAATTGCACTTCACTCCTTTACAGATATTCCTAAAGTGGTACTGCAGCGACAAAAAATGGGCTAAAAAGGGTTTTAACATGCCTGAAAAGAACTTAAATGACTACAAAAAATTATGTAAAACTGGAAAGACTGGAAATCCTGTAAAACATTTCTAATAACATTCTTACTCTTTTAAGATACAAAGCACAAAGAGGGAATTGCGATCGATGAGCAAAGTATCCAGAAAAAATGTAAGGCAAGCGATTTTTTATTAACTTTATATTATCCGTGCTTTTTTGTTGTTTATATACGTCGAAGTATAAAGAACCCGTTTTACATAAGCAGCACCACCTGCTGTAGCAAGAAAAGAGTGAAACCAGCGGAGAAATGAACCAAGGACTGCGACAGGAAAGTGGGAACCAACTGCCTCTCTACTAATTACGATTTCCTCACCAAAATTTTTCGGATGCGAACGTATTCACGTTTTTTGTGCTGGAAGAGAGTAGCAGATAAGCAGTTAGGGTGGTAGGTAGAGAGAGCAGGCAGCGCCAGTGGGAGTGGAGAGATGGTGTGAGAAAGTGTCAGTGAAAGAGAAAGACAGATGGATGAAGACAATAGCAGTGGAAGCCAAGGAGAGAAGAGGTATTATAGTCAGTGTGCTTCCTGCCGCCGTCGGATAAGCAGCTGCACCAGCAAGTCGTATACTCCTAGCTCGCTCATTTGGTACATAGTTTAATTCTTAATTTCTTTGCGTGTTTTTGGTACTTGCATTGTTTAATTCATAAATTTCGGGCGTATTATAGTATTTGAGAGTTGTAGCATCGCGTTTTAGGACCTGTATAGTGTAAAATCACGTAGTCTCCTTCCACCGCCGAGCAGTGTGTCAGCAGTGCGCAAGTAGCAGCATTACTGCATTTACTAGGCAATCTTGTATTTTAATTGTTTAAATTTTGTGTCGATTTGTTTGCACTCTCTGTAGACTAGTTCAGACGTTCTTTGCACAACAGTTATTAGCATGGATAGGGACTGCAACTGCTGTGTTCGGACGCAGGCTGAGTTGGTATCTCTTCGCTCCCAGCTTCAGGCAGCGTTGGCTTCGGTCACACAGCTTGAGGCTGTTGCCAAAGGGCATCACTGTGGGGGTTCGGATGGGGGTTTGTCGGGGACGGCCAGCTCTTCCCACGCATCCCCCGATCGGACTACGACTGTGGTTGCCCGGGATACTGCCCACATTGAGGCTGATCCCTCACCTGTGGTAGAGTGGGAGATCGTCTCAGGGTGTGGCAGGAGACGAAAGACATTCTGGAGGGCTCAAAGGAAGGCCTCTCCAGTTTGTCTGACGAACCAGTTTCAGGCTCTGCCTCAGGCTGATACTGATCTTCGGGCTGACATGGCTGCTTGTCCTGTTCCAGATGTTGCCCCTCAGTCTGCATGATCCGGGCAGTCGCAGAGGGAGGGCTTACTGGTAGTTGGAAGCTCCAACGTCAGGCGCGTAATGGGGCCCCTTAGGGATATGGCAGCAAGAGAGGGGAAGAAAGCCAATGTGCTCTCCGTGTGCATACCGGGGAGAGCCATTCCAGATGTGGAAAGGGTCCTTCCGGATGCCCTGAAGGGTACAGGGTACACCCATCTGCAGGTGGTCGCTCATGTCGGCACCAATGATGTGTGTTGCTATGGATCGGAGGAAATCCTCTCTGGCTTCCTGCGGCTATCTGATTTGGTGAAGACTACCAGTCCGCTAGCGGGATGAAAGCAGAGCTCACTATTTGCAGCATCGTCGACAGGACTGACTGCGGACCTTTGGTACAGAGCCGAGTGGAGGGTCTGAATCAGAGGCTGAGAAGGTTCTGCGACCGTGTGTGCTGCAGATTCCTCGGGTTCCGCTGGATAGGTCAGGAGTCCACTACACGCAACAAGCGGCTACAAGGGTAGCAGGGGTTGTGTGGCATGGGCTGAGCGGTTTTTTAGGTTAGATGGCCTCGGGCAAGTACAGAAAGGGCAACAGCTTCAAAGGGTGCTGGGAAAAGTCAGGACATGCGGGGACCAAGCAGCAATCGGTATTGTAATTGTAAACTGTCGAAGCTGCATTGGTAAAGTACCGGAACTTCAAGCGCTGATAGAAAGCACCGAAGCTGAAATCGTTATAGGTACAGAAAGCTGGCTGAAGCCAGAGATAAATTCTGCCGAAATTTTTACACAGCTACAGTTGGTGTTTAGAAAGGATAGATTGCATGCAACCGGTGGTGGAGTGTTCGTCGCTGTTAGTAGTAGTTTATCCTGTAGTGACGTAGATGCGGATAGTTCCTGTGAATTATTATGGTTGGAGGTTACACTCAACAACCGAGCCAGGTTAATAATTGGCTCCTTTCACCGACCTCCCGACTCAGCAGCATTAGTGGCAGAACAACTGAGAGAAAATTTGGAATACATTTCACATAAATTTTCTCAGCATGTTACAGTCTTAGGTGGAGATTTCAATTTACCAGATATAGACTGGGACACTCAGATGCTTAGGACGGGTGGTAGGGACAGAGCATCGAGTGACATTACACTGAGTGGGCTATCCGAAAATTACCTCGAGCAATTAAACAGAGAACCGACTCGTGGAGATAACATCTTGGACCTACTGATAACAAACAGACCCGAACTTTTCGACTCTGTATGTGCAGAACAGGGAATCAGTGATCATAAGGCCGTTGCAGCATCCCTGAATATGGAAGTTAATAGGAATATAAAAAAAGGGAGGATGGTTTATCTGTTTAGCAAGAGTAATAGAAGGCAGATTTCAGACTACCTAACAGATCAAAACGAAAATTTCTGTTCCGACACTGACAATGTTGAGTGTTTATGGAAAAAGTTGAAGGCAATCGTAAAATGCGTTTTAGACAGGTACGTGCCGAGTAAAATTGTGAGGGACGGGAAAAACCCACCGTGGTACAACAACAAAGTTAGGAAACTACTGCGAAAGCAAAGAGAGCTTCACTCCAAGTTTAAACCCAGCCAAAATCTCTCAGACAAACAGAATCTAAACGATGTCAAAGTTAGCGTAAGGAGGGCTATGCGTGAAGCGTTCAGTGATTTCGAAAGTAAAATTCTATGTACCGACTTGACAGAAAATCCTAGGAAGTTCTGGTCTTACTTTAAATCAGTAAATGGCTCGAAACATCATATCCAGACACTCCGGGATGATGATGGCATTGAAACAGAGAATGACACGCGTAAAGCTGAAATACTAAACACCTTTTTCCAAAGCTGTTTCACAGAGGAAGACCGCACTGCAGTTCTTTCTCTAAATCCTCGCACAAACGAAAAAATGCCTGACATCGAAATAAGTGTCCAAGGAATAGAAAAGCAACTGGAATTACTCAACAGAGGAAAGTCCACTGGACCTGGATACCAATTCGATTCTACACAGACTACGCGAAAGAACTTGCCCTCTTCTAACAGCCGTGTACCGCAAGTCTCTAGAGGAACGGAAGGTTCCAAATGATTGGAAAAGATCACAGGTAGTCCCAGTCTTCAAAAAGGGTCGTCGAGCAGATGCGCAAAACTATAGACCTATATCTCTGACGTCGATCTGTTGTAGAATTTTAGAACATGGTTTTTGCTCGCGTATCATGTCGTTTTTGGAAACCCAGAATCTACTCTGCAGGAATCAACATGGATTCCGGAAACAGCGATCGTGTGAGACCCAACTCGCTTTATTTGTTCATGAGACCCAGAAAATATTAGATACAGGCTCCCAGGTAGATGCTATTTTTCTTGACTTCCGGAAGGCGTTCGATACAGTTCCGCCCTGTCACCTGATAAACAAAGTAAGAGCCTACGGAATATCAGACCAGCTGTGTGGCTGGACTGAAGAGTTTTTAGCAAACAGAACACAGCATGTTGTTATCAATGGAGAGACGTCTACAGACATTAAAGTAACCTCTGACGTGCCACAGGGGAGTGTTATGGGACTATTGCTTTTCACAATACATATAAATGACCTAGTAGAGAGTGTCGGAAGTTCCATGCGGCTTTTCGCTGATGATGCTGTAGTATACAGAGAAGTTGCAGCAATAGAAAATTGTAGCGAAATGCAGGAAGATCTGCAGCGGATAGGCACTTGGTGCAGGGAGTGGCAACTGACCCTTAACATAGACAAATGTAATGTATTGCGAATACTTAGAAAGAAGGATCCTTTATTGTATGATTATATGATAGCAGAACAAACACTGGTAGCAGTTACTCCTGTAAAATATCTGGGAGTATGCGTGTGGAACGATTTGAAGTGGAATGATTATATAAAATTAATTGTTTTTAAGGCGGGTACCAGGTTGAGATTCATTGGGAGAGTCCTTAGAAAATGTAGTCCATCAACAAAAGAGGTGGCTTACAAAACACTCGTTCGACCTATACTTGAGTATTGCTCATCAGTGTGGGATCCGTTCCAGATCGGGTTGACGGAGGAGATAGAGAAGATTCAAAGAAGAGCGGCGCGTTTCGTCACAGGGTTGTTTGGTAACCGTGATAGCGTTACGGAGATGTTTAACAAACTCAAGTGGCAGACTCTGCAAAAGAGGCGCTCTGCATCGCGGTGTAGCTTGCTCGCCAGGTTTCGAGAGGGTGCGTTTCTGAATGAGGTATCGAATATATTGCTTCCCCCTACTTATACCTCCCGACGAGATCACGAACGTAAAATTAGAGAGATTAGAGCGCGCACGGAGGCTTTCAGACAGTCGTTCTTCCCTCGAACCATACGCGACTGGAACAGGAAAGGGAGGTAATGACAGTGGCACGTAAAGTGCCCTCCGCCACACACTGTAGGGTGGCTTGCGGAGTCTAAATGTAGATGTAGATGTAGTGAGAAACAGTAGCAGAAAAAAGGGGGAAAGAGAGAGAGAGAGAGAGAGAGCGCGAGAGAGAGAGAGGGAGGGAGGGAGAGTGATGGATGGAAATAAAAGCAGTGGCAGCAAAAGATAGGTGCTGAGTAGGAGAGTTCACTACAAAAAGAGAGTGGGTAAAAAGGTTTTTAAGTGTTCTGTATTAAAATAGTGCGAATATGTTCTCATGCCAAAGTTGTTGGGAAAGGAGGAATGACGATTGAAGCAGCTGGTTTCCACGTTCCTGTGAGTTCTTCGCATTTTTTGAGCTCCAAAAGGAGCATTTTTTCCTCTGGTATATACAGGGTAATTCACGAAGATATGGAAATAGTTTAATATGTAGTAACCTCCCAACAGAAAAATTCCGAAACCTCCCAACAGTAAAAAATATAATTATAACATTGACATTTAGCGTAACTTCCCAATAAATAAATTCCATAACCTACCAATAATAAAATGTGACTAATCTCTCAATAAAAAATTGTCGCTCACTTATAACCTTTCAATATTGACTGTGAATTTAAACTGGTGAATTTTGGACGTCAGCAGTGCTGCGTTATGGCCCTGAAAGATCATTCTGAATAAATAGAAAATTCTTACCTCAATAATGTCGCCGGATATCGCGTATATATCTGCTCCTATAAGAAATTTTTCTGGCACAGCTCAGTGCAATGCTGGCCGATAGACTTGTCACGTATAAAAAGAAAGAACTGCTTTTTCTTTACAATAATCTGGATGACCATGGACTGGAGAAACTAGTAAATTCTTTAACTTGAGATGAATAATTGTCAAAAGTTAATTTTATATGAATGATTATTATTAAGAGAATTTATATAAACATTTACATGGGACTTGATATAACAATACTATGTATGCGCGAAGTTGCTTTTACCTTATACTACAACGCTCAGGCTCCGCCATCGCTCCCTACGACCGGCCAAGCCAACTCGATACACACGACTGCTTGGAACTACTGACTCCTACTGCTACACAGTTCCTACTGCACACACCAGTGCTCTCTGGTCTTAGATTCTATTACAGCTTACATATCACAGGCAGCGCGTGAGCAATCCATCGAAATTACATTTGCTCGAGTGCGCTAGCAACAAATTCCTTAATCATGGAACTCTTACAATGTTATTCTCCAAGTAAAACTAAACAAACATGTTCATGGTAACATAGGTCCGCAAATGTTTAGTTACGGAATTACAGCTAATAAAAGATTTTGGCTGTAATTTAACAACTTAGATAACATGAAGCCGTCGCAGAACTGTACGAGGTTAAAATAAAGCACGATTTCCATTTATTTTGTTATTATTTGTTTGGTGAATCTAATGAAAGATGTCCCAAACGTCTGTCTACAGTAGTTTTCCAGAACATCCAGCGAAGTAAAGATTATACAAGTAAATGTGTTTACTTTCAATTAAGAATGTGGAAACGTTTTTATCATTGTTGGCAACCGTTAGTGAGTTTTTTCAGTAGTTTCCTAACCTTGAAACAGTTTTCTGTGTTGTTCAGTGAAAGAATATAACAACAGCAGTGTATGTAAGTGAAATCACATAGTAACTGTTGAAGTTTGTAGATTATTTATGAACTAGTGATGCTTTTCAAATTTACCACAGGGGAATACGTCAATATGGTGTTTATTTATGGCAAATGTGATGGTAATCCTACGGCTGCAGTTACTGAGTATCACGCAACTTATCCAACTCGGAAGATTCCGAATGCACGAACCATTAGTGGAGTATTTCGAATGTTACGGGAGGCAGGCTCTCTACCTAGCGTTCATAATCAGTACGAGCGCTCGATACGTGAAGACGACGAAGAGAATATTATGGATGCTGTTGGACGTAGCCCGTGTACCAGTACACGACGTATCTCTCAACGTTTAGGCATTTCACAATCTAAGATATGGCGTACACTGAAGTACAATGATCTGTATCTTTGCCATACACAAAAAGTGCATCATTTACATCCGGGAGATCCTGTCCTTCGCATGGAGTTGTGCAACTGATTAAATACTAATCGTCAGTTACACAAATACATTTTATTTATCGATGAGACACAGTTTACTCGAGATGGTATAAACAGTCTACATAACGACAACGTATGGTCTGAAGCAAACCGACATGCAACAGTGCAACGCAATTTCGAGCAGAGATTTAGCATAAATGTGTGGTGCGGTATAATCAACATGACTGCGCGCCTCCACATTTCACCAACGCCGTTACTACATATTTAAATGAACCTTTTCCCCAGAAATGGATCTGTCGTGGTGCTACACATCTGTGGCCACCCAGATCGTCCGATTTAACACCAATAGATTTTTGTGTATGGGGATGGATGTAAGACATAATTAATGATGACAAAGTCAATACATCTGTGGCATTACTTGCCCGCTTTATGAATGCGATAGACGAAATTAAGAACAACCCTTTGAAACTGAAACGAGCAACAAAATCTGTTCAACACGTACAGCTAAATGCGCTGATCTTGGTGGAGACATTTTTGAACGTTTATTGTGAATGTGTTGTGAAATTGTATGTAAACTGTACAAATTCCTTATCACTGAGCTCTGTTTTTCCCGGTTTAACGTAAACTCACGTGCTCACGTGTGCTATGGCGTTAATAAAAGTAGATTATCTGACACATTCATACCATTTCATTTAATTTTATTACAATCATTTTTCTAAAATTAAATTCTTTACATCTTCTGTTGAAAACTGAGCAGTTGTCAGGAATTTAAAAAAAAACAATTTCGTCCAAGTAGCTAGTAAATTACAAATTTTACGAAATTACTTCTTTACTTCTCTGGATGTTCTGGAAAAATACTGCAGATACACGTCTGGGACATGTTTTATTAGATTCACCTGACCAATAACAACAAAATAAATAGAAATTGTGCTTTACTTCAACATCGTAGAGTTTTGCGATGACTCCATATTAGCGAAGTTGAAAATTCCAGGAAAAATCTTTTATTAGCCGGAACTCCGTAACTAAACATTTGCGGAACTGTGTTTATATGAAGTTTTTTCTTCAGTTAAGATATTTCAGTTAAGATATTTGCATATCTTCGTGAATCACCCTGTATATGAGAGACATGTTAACAGATTCAACTGTTAACGAAGCAGTCAGTGTACTGGTAAATTACAATCCTCACGCTCAACAGTTGAATCCTCTGTTATACTTACGAACTCGTGCTGACTCTCTCCCTTCTACGCTGGTATCGTCCACTTGTACCCGAGAGCACAATCAAGCGACGATTTTTGAGTTAAATTGGAATTGGTGGAGACTGGTTAGTCGAGTCTCCGAGCATACGGACACAAACAGGTGAAGCAGCAGTTCCTTGCGACAGCAATGACGAGCTGATAAAGGTGGACCTTTTGGTGAGGTATTATTTTTTGCAAATGATTAGGCAACCCATAAATTGCGTCTGAATAACCGCCGTAAGGATTTGATACAAATTTCATTTCTGAAATATAAGAGAAATTTGGAAATGAGCGTTCAACAACATGTCAGGAAAGGCAATAGTCTGTAGTAGAGGAGCGGCCATTCTGACGTTTGCCTCGAGGTACGATACTGCAGTGCTTGTGTCATTCTGATTGCGATGCGAAGTCCCTTTGGACATGCATTCACGTCCAAAGGAACATCCACTGCACCGACTACAACCGTAATGAAATACATTAACTGAATACACAATTGCGAAGGACATTAATCAGCTGTAGGATAGAATGACGACAGTGAAAATTTTACTGGAACCTCGATTTCCTTCTGATCTGCCGATACTGGGCAAGCGACTTTGAAGTACAACGTTTGACCTGTACGGGAATGTACACAATGGATGTACGAGTATAGGTCGTAGAGGCATGGTTGACGACATATGGAAGCTTGGGTGTAGCCGTGAGCCGCGCACGGATAACCAAATGATAAGGCGACCGCTCGCGATAAGCGGGAAACCCGGGTTCGAGTTCCGGTCTGGCACAGATTTTTCATTGCTGTCATTCCATTATACAGCTGACGGTTGCCCTTCTTCGCAACTGCGCATCCAGTTAATGTATTCCCCGGAGAGATGTTTGCCGGCCGCGGGAGGCTGCGCTGCACTGCAGATGACTGTCGGTAACGAGCAGCAGGCAGCAGGCGGCAGGCGGCAGGCGGCAGGTGGCTAATCCGGCCATCTCCTCCTGACCCCTGACCCGTGACCGCCGGCCAGTCACGGCGCCCAGCCGGATACGGTAGCGCCGCCACATCTTGAGTAAGCCGCAGCTGCAACTGCCAAAGAACTTTCCCTCGCGGCAGTAGTCCACTGCACGATTCGTCACTTATCTGTCTACGGTCTTGTGGAACACCGCGGCTGCTCTCGAGCGATAAATCAACATTTCTCGGTTGGATGATTTGGAACTGTGGACTGCAGCGTTATTCCGATCTCTCGATATTTCTATCGCAATGTGGCTGTATGCTTCACTCAGAGGAGTTCCATCAGTATACGGAGAATACTGTTATGCCCCACATATTACTCCAGTTCGATGGAAATGCGGGGAGTGTAATTAGACTCATCATGATCACTTTTCTTGTAACTCCCTTACTTATCTTTATTGTTCTACTGCTGTTAAGTTTTTCTGCTTTTTAGTTTCCTTGCTCAAAGAGTGAGAACGCGCCACAATGTTGCACTCTCACTATATATATATATATATATATATATATATATATATATATATATATATATATATATATATAGTGGTCCATTGATCGTGACCGGGCTAAATATCTCACGAAATAAGCTTCAAACGAAAAAAACTACAAAGACCGAAACTCGTCTAGCTTGAAGGGGAAAACCAGATGGCGCTACTGCGTTTTTTAAAATGGGAACCCCCATTTTCATTACATATTCGTGTAGTACGTAAAGAAATTTCAGTGTTTTAGTCGGACCACTTTTTCGCTTTGTGACAGATGGCGCTGTTATAGTCACATATGGCTCACAATTTTAGACGAACAGTTGGTGACAGGTAGGTTTTTTAAATTAAAATACAGAACGTAGGTACGTTTGAACATTTTATTTCGGTTGTTCCAATGTGATACATGTACCTTTGTGAACTTATCGTTTCTGAGAATGCATGCAGTTACAGCGTGATTACCTGTAAATACAACATTAATGCAATAAATGCTCAAAATGATATCCGTCAACCTCAGTGCATTTGGCAATACGTGTAACGACATTCCTCTCAACAGCTAGTAGTTCACCTTCCGTAATGTTCGAACATGCATTGAGAATGCGCTGACGCATGTTGTCAGGCGTTGGATCACGATAGCAAATATCCTTCAACTTTCCCCACAGAAACAAATCCGGGGGACGTCAGATCCGGTGAACGTGCGGGCCATGGTATGGTGCTTCGAAGACCAATCCACCTGTCATGAAATATGATGTTCAATACCGCTTCAACCGCACGCGAGCTATGTGCCGGACATCCATCATGTTGGAAGTACATCGCCATTCTGTCATGCAGTGAAACATCTTGTAGTAATATTGGTAGAACATTACGTAGGAAATCAACATACATTGCACCATTTAGATTGCCATAGATAAAATGGGGGCCTCCCATAATGCCGCATCATACATTAACCCGCCAAGGTCGCTGATGTTCCAGTTGTTGCAGCCATCGTGGATTTTCCGTTGTCCAATAGTGCATATTATCCCGGTTAACGTTACCGCTGTTGGTGAATGACGCTTCGTCGCTAAACAGAACGCGTGCAAAAAGTCTGTCATCGTCCCGTAATTTCTCTTGTGCCCAGTGGCAGAACTGTACACGACGTTCAAAGTCGTCACCATTCAGTTCCTGGTGCATAGAAATATGGTACGGGTGCAATCGATGTTGATGTAGCATTCTCAACACCGACGTTTTTGAGATTCCCGATTCTCGCACAATTTGTCTGCTACTGAAGTGTGGATTAGCCGCGATAGCAGCTAAAACACCTACTTGGGCATCACCATTTGTTGCAGGTCGTGTTTGACGTTTCACATGTGGTTGAACAGTACCTGTTTCCTTAAACAACGTAACTATCCGGCGAACGGTCCGGACACTTGGATGATGTCGTCCAGGATACAGAGCAGCATACATAGCACACACCGGTTGGGCATTTTGATCACAATCGCCATACAACGATATCGACCTTTTCCGCAATTGGTGAACGGTCCATTTTAACACGGATAATGTATCACGAAGCAAATACCGCCCGCACTGACGGAATGTTACGTGATACCACGTACTTATACGTTTGTGACTATTACAGCGCCAACTATCACAAAGCGAAAAACGTGGTCCAACTAAAACATTCATATTTATTTACGTACTATACGAGTATGCAATAAAAATGGGGATTCGCAATTTAAAAAACGCAGTTGATATCCGTCTGACCTATAACAACGCCATTTAGCGGGCCAACTATAGCGTTATCTGGTTTCCCCTTCAAGCTAGACGAGTTTCGCTCTGTGTAGTTTTTTCGTTTGATGCTTATTTCGTGACATATTTGGCCCGGTCACTATCAATGGACCAGCCTGTATACAGGGTGTAAATCTGAAGTTGACAAACCAGAATAACTCGAAAAATAAGCTTCATACGAAAAAAGGTATAGAACGCAAAGTCGATTATTTTCGAGGCGTGCATCTGCTAGTGCTAAAATTAGCCCACCACCCTATTCCCCCCCCCCCCCCCCCCCGGGGGTGCGCTGGGAGGCAACTTTAAAATTTCAAATGGGAACTCCTATTTTTATTGCAGAGTCAGATCATACATAAAAAACTATGTACATTTTGTCTTAAACATTTGTTTTGATTCTTGATAGTTGGCGCTGTAATTCAAGAAAACCCATATTCTCATTTTTGCATGGAAAATGGTTACGGATAAATAAAAAATACTTATATACTTCGTAAATTTTGATTAGCTAAAACTAAAGCTTTCTCTCTCTCCCCCATAGGTTGGGGTTTGAGAGAGAGGAATTAGAGTTTTACAAATGTTGACCCAAATATTTCGGATTCAAAATATCCATTGATTTCCTAATCGCATTTTTTTAAATCCCTACTTAGTTTACTGAAAGCACTCCAGGCCGTTCTTACTCTTTTGTTTCTGTCTGGCTGTCAGGCACTGCCCTTAATACAAAGTACATTAACGGTTTCATGACTTCCGTGTTATCTTTTCGATGAGTTCGCTGCAGGTATTTCTGAGGAAGCAGCGGTTTCCACTATAATCAATTTTCATATTATTGTTCAGGTATTGAAGGCAGCGTAGACTCACCTACCTTGATCAATTTGGTAAAACTTGTTTTACCGCATTCCTTTTTTTCTACATTATGTCTTTCTTTTTCTTGAAAAATTCCAACTGGCTTGGTTGTGCAAAAATTCGCTACTTATTAATTCTGGTAGTTCGTCATCTCTTTCTGGCAGTAAAGCTCCTTATATGAGAGTATCTTGAGACCTTGCTTGTTTGAATCAAATGACAATGCTCTACATTTTCGACTTTATCCGTTCTCAGAAGTTTCCTCTCTGGTTAGAACATACCGCACTCGATATTAGCCTTTGTTTGATCTCTATGTTTACCATCGTCGACAGTATGGTCGTACCAAAGCTAAACAGATATCTTGATTCGACAAACTTTTGTTTCAACTGCATTTAGCAGCTCCATCTTCATTTCAAGCGATATAGCAGTTTGCTTTTCACCCGATTCCCTAGAACTGCGCGTGAGGTCTGCAGTAATGGTACAAAAAAAAAAAAAAAAAAAAAAAAAAGAGAGAGAGAGAGAGAGAGAGAGAGAGAGAGGGGAGAGAGAGAGAGAGAGAGAGAGAGAGAGAGAGAGAGAGAGAGAGAGGGAGGGAGGGAGGGAGAGGGGCGATTTTGACACACAGTTCAAAGATTTCAGCATACACATCACTGATCCGAAAACTGAGTAAACTGTTTTGACAATGGCAGTTTTCAAAGAGACAACCTAGCAACAATAGCTACCATTTCTAATTCTGTTCCGTGTAAGGATAAGAATAAGCCAGTAAATTTGTGTGGCGATGTGCTACAGGTATATTTGTTCGTCTGGGAAACGAGACTCCTTTGGGTTAAAAGAGGGGATTGTGCGGCCCCTCTCGCCCGATGTTTGAGTCCTCCCTCGGGCATGGGTGTGTGGGTGTTGTTCTTAGCATAAGTTAGTTTATGTAGTGTAAAGTCTAGGGACCGATGACCTCAGCTGTTTGGCCCCTTAAGAATTCAGACATTTGAAAAGAGGGGAAAAGCGTGTTTCGCTGGTGGAGACTTAGTCTACGAATCTTTGTGAGGACAGCCTGTTTCGAGTCTCGGCACAGAATCTGTTTAATATTAATTCATCCGAATTGTAATACTGTCATTTTTGTCCCATTTCGTACAAGTGAACCTTTATCCAACCTTTATCCGTTGTTACCGATTCGTATGGATTATACCATTTATTATCATTTCCACGGCTGAAACGTGAAAGGATGTTAGCGCACCGAAAGAAGTGGTTGAAATCATGTATTTGATTGAACAACGGTTTTTTCTAGAACTGGAATGCCACACGTTAGAACATAGTCCTACGGCAACAAGAAGCAGATAAGAGGACCCAGTGCGAAAAGATTTGCAAAGTCTTCGCCAAATTCCAAAGGACGCAGCGTTGATGATGATCTAGCGGGGAATATTGACCCAGGCAAATTATAGCCACTCCTGAAAATATCGTCAAGATTTCTGGAATTATTCAGCAAAATCCATGGAAATCCGTCCGAAGAATTGCAACAGAGACTGATTTGAAGCGTTCCAACACGCAGAAAATAGTGAGACAGAGGCTACACCTGTTAACTTTCAAAATCCAAAGTCACTTAGCCGTACCTGCACGAGCTGTTATACAAAGAGCTGACTCTGCGAACCAGATTCTCACAGTGACTGGTGGCATCTGGTTCACAGATGAAGCACACTTGTAGGTGAACGATGTCGTGAGCAACCGCAATAGGCGATTCTGGGGTTCCGAAAATACCCGTGTTAAGCGAAACCACTCTATTCTCTCAAGTTTATTGTTATGTTTGCGGTATGTGGCAGAGGCATTATTGGACCTTTTCTCGTGGGATAAACGAGCAATGTGAGGCCATCCACATTAGTGCTAAAAGGAATTCGTTGAATTACGTTTACATGACAAATAAGTCAAATCTAAAGGACGTATATTCAACTAAATACCTAGAAATTACAATTACGAAGAAATTAAATTGGAAGGAACATATAGAAAATGTTGTGGGGAAGTCTAACCAAAGACTGCGTTTTATTGGCAGGACACTTAGAAAATGCAACATATCTGCTAAGGAGACTGAGAACACAAAGCTTGTCCGTCCTCTTTTAGAATAGTGCTGCGCATTGTGGGATCCTCACCAGGTAGGACTGACGAAGTACATCGAAAAAGTTTAAAGAAGGGCGGCACGTTTTGTATTATCGCGAAATATGGGAGAGTGCCACTGAAATGATACAGGGTTTGGGCATCAAAAGGAAAGGCACTTTTCGTTGCAAAGGAATCTTGTCAAGAAATTTCAACCACCAAGTTTCTCTTCCGAATGCGAAAACATTTTGTTGACACCGATCAGCATAGGGATAAACCATCACTACGACAAAATAAGGGAAATCAGAGCTCGTACGGAAAGATAATGGTGTTCGTTCTTTCCGAACGTTATACGAGATTGTAATAATAGAGAATTGTGAAGGTGGTTCGATGAACCCTTTGCCAGGTCCTTAAATGTGATTTGTAGAGTATCGATGTAGTTGTAGATTAGTGAATGCTACATTAGAATTTTTGAATGACATGTCATAACAGAGCTAGCGCTGCTGGAAGATCAACCAGGCACCGAGTGGTTGATGCAAGACGGGGTCAGACAATATCGCACTGAACAGGTGTTCCTTGATTGATACTTCGGGACTAGAGCTGTTGTGTTGGATTATTGCAAATTTACTGGGGCAGAGATGAATTGGCGTTCAGATACACCAGACCTGACTTCTTTTGACTACTATTGTGGGGCACAGTGAAAGACACTATCAGAACCATTTCACCCAGTTGGATAAGCTTGAATTGACGATCTGTGTGTCACATGAACCAATTTCCGTTGAGAAACTAGAGGATGTGATGGCAAATTCCGTTGTCCGTTTCGCCGGCCAGAGTGACCGTGCGGTTCTAGGCGCTACAGTCTGGAACCGGGCGACCGCTACGGTCGCAGGTTCGAATCCTGCCTCGGGCATGGATGTGTGTGATGTCCTTAGGTTAGTTAGGTTTAATTAGTTCTAAGTTCTAGGAGACTGATGACCTCAGAAGTTAAGTTGCATAGTGCTCAGAGCCATTTTGAACCGTTGTCCGTTTGCGCCACCTCCATACTGTGAGTGGTGAACATTTCTATGACATGACATGATTGCAAACGTTTAATTGTGCACGCTAATACTGTACGAGCTTCACAGCGTCCAGTGCCATCCGTTAGCAGCTTTTCGAACTAATTCGATAGTTTTGTATGACTTCGCGCGGTCTAGGGCGTCTTGTCACCTCCCCCCCCCCCCCACCCCCCCCCACCCCCGGTCGGTGGTTCGAGGCCTCCCTCTGGCATGACATGGGTGTGTGTGCGTGTTGTCCTTAGCGTAAGTTAGGTTAAGTTAGATTAATTAGCATGTAATCCTAGGTACCGATGACCTCAGCAGTTTGGCCCCATAGTCCTTACCATAAATTTCCAAAATAACTTCTGAATAAAAATTCTTACAGTTTTCAGAATAAACATACCCTTTGTTGCCTTCGTCTATGGATCTTAGTTTTCGTGATATCTGATTTTGAAATCAGGGTGCTTCTTCTCTGAATACCCTGTATTTTGCATTTTATTTTGCAGGCTTTTCAGCAGAAACGGTGTCAGTTTTGAAGCAGCTGGCAGAGACGTATTGCTTTATTCGATAGGAAATGTGCTCTATATATGCTTTGCACCTGCGAGTTTCTGTAATAGGTTGGGCCCACATGCCAGGTGCAATGCGCGGAGCCAGAAGCCACTTAGTTTTACGGATATTTATGCTCAGTGAGATATCTGATGCGATTACTCACGTTAATTTAAATCTAATTTACTTTTGCTACGCCCTTTGCAAATGATTGCGAAAAAAGTAAGTGTTCACTTTGCAGGAAATTCTCTATTATTCAGAATGATGTATCAGGGCCATGACGCAGCACTGCTGACGTCCAAAATTTACCAGGTTAAATTGACAGTCAATTATTGAAAGGTTATAAGTGAGTCGCAATTTTATTGAGAGATTAGTCGCATTGTATTATTGGTAAGTTACGGAATTTATCTGTGGGAGGTTACGCTGAATGCTATAAATAATTATATTTCTTACTGTTGGGAGGTTACGGAAATTATTTTGTGGGGAGGTTACACTAAATGTGAACACTATTCATATTAAATTATTTTGTGGGGAGTTTACAATCCGTTTTCATAATCTTGCATGAATGTTACAGTTTCACTATCAACACCATGGAGTTGGAATGCAGAGGCTTCGTACCTTGTTGTCAGATAACAGACGAAACTGTGAGGGAATGGTTCCTTCTTATTACAACACGGGTATTAGTAGGAAGTCTGAACGTAGAAGAAAGAGCGCCTGCTCGTAATTCTGGAGTCAATTTAGTGGATATGAATTACGTATAGACGTCCAACACAATACATTTTTTGAGTAGAAAATCGGATAGAGTTAAGGAGGCTGCCAGCTTTTACCATCTATTCTACTCATCGGAGACAAATTCGTTGAGTCTCAGACTATTCTGGCTAGGATATTAAACAATACATGAATCAGTAGTTACTACTTAAAACCCTACAGCACGTAGCATGGAAACGCATCCAGTTCCTAGTCAGCATACCTCAACGTCTCGCTCCTTCAGTTGATGCCAATATGTGGACAACCGTCTCCCATAGCTGTCATGGTTGCATACAGAACAGACCGATGTCTGTAAATGGCCAGCAACTTGCGGTAGTCTTATGGGCTGGAATCTTCTCCCAGCTATAATTCGGCTCGGGTGTCTAAGACATAATCGCAGTGACTATTTCTTTTAATTCGGGGTAGATTCTTTTGTACACCTCGGATGCCGCAGTTGGATATACTGCCGATTGGGGTCTTACTGTGACCTACAAAGTCCCGGGCTTTATTCTGTCTCGAATGAAGACCTACAAACTATTGGCAAGTACTGCCGTGACTGGAGGTTACAGGAAAGTGCTGCCAAAACCGCAGTCACCAGCTTCCACTTTAACAACAAGCTTTTAAACAAGTACACAAAGCTATATTTTGAAGGGAACCAGCTGCGCTATCACAAAGCCGACGTTATTTAGGGGTCATTCTTGAGAAGCCGCTTAGCACTTACTGAAAACTGCCACTAAAATAAAATCAAGAAACAACATCTTGCAGAAACTTTGTGGCACAACATGGGGATCATCAGCTCCAACACTAAGAACATCTGTTCTTGCACTGGTGCATCCTGTGGCAGAATAATGCGCTATACAGTCTGGATCACCAGCCCATACACTAAGCTCAGCGGTACGCAGGTCAACCAGACTACGCGCTCCACCACAAGAACAATCAGAAATACACCAGCTTTCTCAGCCATATAGTTCCCCCATTTCTGTACAATGAAGCTGCTCTCAAGATGGTGAACCTTATCCCCCTGTATATGAGGACATTCCGGCACTGAATAAAAACAAACTTCGCTGCCGTCACCTCTACAAGGTGCAAAATCTCTGGTTGGCAACGGAGCAACAACAGCCGACCGATGGACAAGAATATGGCAGAACAACGCTACCCCTAGAAGAGCTTAAGATGCCATGCATCTTGACCAGGTCATCAGAGTTTGAAGAGCGTCGCAAGATCTGGCCTGACTCAGTAGAGTAAGGAAAAACAGTGGAAAATGTGCTGATTCAATGTACAAGTGCGGATCAACAACATCGTGCAGCTGAGACTGATGCAGAGCGACAAACGGTGCAGCTTATCATACGTAGGTGCCAAAATCGATCATTTCGTGGTGACCCGGAGGAGTTCCTCTCACTACCTAATGGATCAGTCGTGTGTGTTCAGCAGTTGGACTTAAGAGTGTGACTTTCTGTGATTTGTAAATTGAAAATTTAATCAACTTAATAATCACGACTTTTTTAAATATCTGTATATGTAACGTTAAAGAGAAACAATTTCCCTGTGTGACATGATGGCAACGGCCTTGCCGCAGTGCATACACCCGTTCCCGTGAAATCACCGAAGTTAAGCGCTGTCGGGCGTGGTCGGCACTTGGATGGGTGACCATCCGGGCCGTCATGCGCTGTTGCCATTTTCCGAGGTGCACTCAGACTCGTGATGCCAATTGAGGAGCTACTCGACCGAATAGTAGCGGCTTCGGTCAAAGAAAACCACCATAACGACCGGAGGAGCGGTGTGCTGACCACACGCCCCTCCTATCCGCATCCTCATCTGAGGATGACACGACGGTCGGATGATCCCGATAGGCCACTCGTGGCCTAAAGACGGAGTGACATGACGCTAGCCATATGCGAAATATGTAACTTGATGGAAAAAAATCAGCGATTTGATGATAGCCACTTAACTTCAGTAGAATAAAAACGTAGGACAGATTGGAGAGTCATTGCTATTAAAATAATAAAAATAACGTAATAGATTTCGATAGTTTACGCTCCTAGCTTGAAGAAAGCAGAGATGATTGTAATTCAGGAGCCTACTTTCTGAAGTATAATCGTTCCTGTGAGAAACACGCCTTTGTTGACAGTGTAGAGGTCTTGAAAAGCCACACAGGCGGTAACGTAAGGTTCGCTGAACACTTGTTGTTGGGTACGCTCGTACAGCGGGCCGACACGCCGCTGGTTCTGCTGTTACCGCCTTGTGTGGCCAGCACTGCGCCCACAGCGTGTCTGAATGAAGACATTGGCGCTATCGGGCGAGGATATGGCAGCATTATTCAGATGAAGCACCTTGCAACGGCCTGGGTGTGCCTGCCTGAGATATACGCCCTGCGAGGCTACTTAAACCACCAACTCACGGCCGTCCGCGGGCGCTTCAGACCCCTTATCGCCTGTACAGCCTCTACGGCCGCAGATGACGGCTGAATACCGGTTTGTCGCTGTTCGTTTGCTTCCAAAACGCCAGTTCAGAATCGCGGCTCTTCCGCTATTTGGTTTTATTATAGCGCGACGGGTTCTCATTGGGAGACGGAATGAAGACTTGCGTTGTGTTGGACTATCTCTCGCTGCGATCGTTTCCCTTCAACAAGAATTACGTCAAGCACAATTTGTGCAAGCCTTCTTCTCATTACATTAATTCTACCGCAAAGACTGCTCTGACAACAGCTTCGTGAATAAGACATGTGCATAAAAAGATAGCCTCTTATTTCCGTGAAAATTATAGCCTTTTAAAACAGGAAACCTGGCAATGGTGGTACAGAATAAAGTGAAGAATTTTGCGGTCTGTTAGCTAGAATCACATAATTATCGAAGTGCAAATTCGTAAAAGTTATGTAGCTCCAACAAAAGATATCTATTAACCTTAAATTATGTCAGAAATATATGTCATCTGTGTATTTGTAATACAACAATGCAGAGAAGTGGAACCTGGAGACTGGAGAATTGAAACACTAGACTTTTTATAATTCTGAAAAACAAGGATGCAAATAATGTTACAGATTAAGTGGACAGCTAAAGAAATTTCACAATCACGTCTGCTGGAAACCTTTATTAGCAGATAGAAAAACTTAACAGGATTCGTCCTAAGGTAACCAGTGGTGGGTAATGTACGAACCAGTAGCGTAAGTATTGGAACGATATGGAAGACTAAGATCGAAGCAAGAAGTATAAGTAGATTTTTGGAGTCAGTAATGATAGCATAGGAGAGATGAGATATAATCGCACACAGAATCAAAGGTAGAACAGTTTCAAACTGGTATAGTAACTGCCACCTAAAGGATAAAACATAAATTCAGACGATGAATGGGGTTCTGATACCTTCATGTGCCATACGTTAAATTTCGCCTCTAAAATTATATTTTGTGCATCATTGAGAATGTTTTTCCGAGGCCAGTGTCCTTTATTGTTACAGTATATATACTTCATTCTGATGGAATATTCCACATCAGAATTCACATCTATTCCTTTGTAGTGTTTGTAGTATAAAGACTGTTCATTTCATTATTCCTCATACGTAAACCAGTAGATGTGAACCGTACAGAAATGTTCCACATTCTGAAATGAAAATAGAGTTCAAACCGTATTTCGTGGCAGTACGAAGTGTTTTGGAGGAAAGCACAGGGATTTCAGTCTGATTTCATACAAACAGTGAGACCAATTGATTTACCCAGTGTAATGAAGCATGACGTAAGGACGAAGGTACTCGTATTTGAATGCCTTACGGCTTTTAACTCGTAATGGTTAACAGGTTAGCACATATCCTTTCAACGATAAAAACAAAACTTCACAATGTTGCAATTGTAATTAAATTTATTGCGACTGTTCATAGTGTTATAACTGGTATTATAGTCGGATAATTTTTTTTTAGAAAACGTGATACGCAGTAACAGTCTTTTTTATATCTGCAGATTGATGAGGATGATAAAAATGTTATTAAATAATTCCCAAAGAGATGTCGCACTGCTGTGCTGCATTAACGAACTTTGAGGTTATCACAGTGATCAGTTATCCGGTTAGTGGTTAAATCGATCTAGGACCACAGTATCGCTGCTTCATTGTTGTCAAAAATAGCACTTCTTGACATCTTCAACTTCTGTAGTCCTGTCTTCCTTAGTTTCGTATAATATTACGGTATACTGATAATTTTTCATTTTCGGACCGTCTACCTCCAACTGAATGAAACAATTTTCGTGCCATAAGCGTTTCGTCTTTATCCTCTGCAAGGAATCTTTAGTCGCCTGAAATACGTACATATTTTTACTATTTAGTTTACATTTTTGGGCAATGTATATACAGGTTATAAACAGTTCCAGTGGTTGGTTTTTCTGTGACGTAGTAGTATTTTAAATTCTACTTACAGGCTCGGTGGACGATTTTCTACATGCTGTGTTTTCACACTTCACAACACAGTGAAATGAACATTTATTTTGGTGCTATGTTTTGGTTTGTGTTACCAGCTGTCAGGTGTTATTGCCACCTTATGAGTGTAATTTTTGAAATATTTGATCTGTTTGTGTGTGTGTGTGTGTGTGTGTGTGTGTGTGTGTGTGTGTGTGCGTGCGTGTGCGTGCGTGCGTGTGATATCACAAAATATTACAGTCGAATGTTGGCAATAACATTCGATCTTTGGCAATAACATCCGACAGTCGACGACACAAACCAAAACATAACATCAAAACAAGTGTTCAGTTCCTAGCGCTGTAAAGCGTGAAAAAAAAGTCAATTATAAAAAGAGAAACAGCGCCAAAAATTAAACAAAAACACAACTTGTAGAAAATTGTCCGCGGAACCTGTAAGTAAAATTTAAAATATAATACGTCATAGGAAAACCAACGCCCAGAACTGTTTTTAACCTATGTGAACTAAATAGTAAAAATATGTACATATTCCCGGCGACTGAAGATGCCTTGCAGAGAATAAAGACGAAACGCATAACACACGAAAATGGTGTTTCATTCAGATGTAGCTATACGGTCCAAAAGTAAAAATTATCAATGTACAGTAATATGACAGTTCTTGATTTTCATTATTGTGGATTTATCGACGACTGTGTTTACACTTACCCGACTGGCTGTACCAGCTGAGATCATAACAGGAAATTCTAAAAATGGAATGACGAACATAGAGGGAGCGAAACATTATTTACAGCCTGTACAGAAACCATTATGCAACTGCAAGAGTGGAATGGCATGAAAAGGAAGCTGTGGCTGAGCAGAGAGTGCGGCAGCATTGTAGCCTACCTCCAGGTTATTCAGCCTGTAGACTGAGAACGGTAAAGGCACCAGAGAGGGAGTTTTAACGTTTCAGTTGATAGTGGAAGCAAGACTGAAGAAAAATCTAGACACATTCATAGGATTTGTCCACCAGGAGAAAGCGTTCGACAATGTGAAGCTAAAGAGTCTAAATCCTGAGAAAAATAGAGGTAAGCTATAGTGTAAGACGGGTAGTATGCAATATATACAAGAACCAAGAGGGAACGGTAAGACAAGGTGGATTAAAAAAATGTGTAAGGGAGGGATGTGGTCTTTCGCCCCTACTGTTCAATCTGTACATCGAGGAACCAATGACGGAAATAAAAGAAAGGTTCAAGAATGGGATTGAGGTTTAGGGTGGAAGGATATCAACGATAAGATTCGCCGATGACATTCTATAATCAGTCAGAGGAATTATAGGGTGTGCTGAATTGAACGAGCATTCTAATGAGTGTAGAATAAGGATTGATGGTAAATCGCCGGCCGCGGTGGTCTCGCGGTTCTAGGCGCTCAGTCCGGAACCGTGCGACTGCTACGGTCGCAGGTTCGAATCCTGCCTCGGGCATGGATGTGTGTGATGTCCTTAGGTTAGTTAGGTTTAAGTAGTTCTAAGTTCTAGGGGACTGATAACCACAGCAGTTGAGTCCCATAGTGCTCAGAGCCATTTGAACCATTTTTGATGGTAAATCGACGAAAGACGAAAGTAATGAGTAGTAACAGATCACGAAGTAAGCGATGTTAAAGAGCTCTGCTACCTAGGCAGAAAAGTAACCCACGATGGGAGAAGTAAGGGCGACGTAAAAAGCAGGTAAGCACTGGCAAAAAGGGTACTCCTGCCCAAGAGAAATCCACCAGTATCGAACACAGGTCTTAATTTGAGGAAGAAATTTCGGAGAATTTACTTTCGGAGCACAGCATTGTATGGTAGTGAGATGGTGCGGACTGTGGGATAACCGGTACAGAGGAAAAGAAAAATGGTTCAAATGGCTCTGAGCACTATGGGTCTTAACTTCTGAGGTCATCAGTCCCCTAGAACTTAGAACTAGTTAAACCTAACCAACCTAAGGGCATTACACACATCCATGCCCGAGGCAGGATTCGAACCTGCGATCGTAGCGGTCTCGCGGTTCCAGACTACAGAGGAGAGAAACCTCTAAGATATGGTGTTACAAAAGAAATGTTGAAAATTAGGTGGACTGGTACGGTAAGGAATGAGGGGGTTCTCCTCAAAATCGGGGAGGAAAGGTACGTATAGAAAACTTTGGCAAGAAGAAGGGATAGTTTCCCAGGGCTCTTTTAAGACGTCTGGAAATAACTTCAATGGTAGTAGAGGGAGCTGTAGGGGATAGAAACTGTAGAGGAAGATAGAGATTGGATAATATCCAGCAAATAATTGAGGTCATAGGCTGCAACTGTTAGTCCGACATGAAGAGGTTGGCACAGGAGAGGAATTCGTGGAGGAGGTTTTCCGTGATTTCCCTAGATCGCTCCAGGCAAATGCCGGGATGGTTCCTTTGAAAAGGCGCGACCGGCTTCCTTTCCTAATCCGATGAGACCGATGACCTCGCTGTCTGGTCTCCTCCCCCAAAACAACCCAACGCAGTTCGTAGAGGACCATATCAGAGCAGTCAGAAGACTGATGTCTCAGAAAAGAAAAAGAGATAACAGTAAAGGAAACCGAAGAAATAAACGTGAGTTTTGCCGACGACGTTGCAGACGCAAAGGCCTTGGTAGGCAATTGAATGGAATGAATAGTGTCTTGAAAAGAGACTGTAAGATAAACATCAACAAAAGTGAAACGAGAGTCATGGAATGTTGTCACATTAAATCTGCCGATCTGAGGGGATTAGTTTAGGGAATGGGAGTCTAAAAGCAGTAGATGAGGTTTTATTTATTTATTTTTAATAAATAATAGATGTGAGGAGAGTGCAGAGTCAAATGGTTCAAATGGCTCTGAGCACTGTGGGACTTAACATCTGAGGTCATCAGTCCCCTAGACATAGAACCACGTAGACCTAACTAACCTAAGGACATTACACACATCCATGCCCGAGGCAGGATTCTAACCTGCGACCGTAGCAGCAGCGCGGTTCCAGACTAAAGCGCGAAGAACCTCTCGGTCACAGGGGCCGGCGTAGCGCAGAGTCCGAACGGCACAGACTGCGGGAAGACGAAGAGAGGATGGCGGACTGGTACGCTTGGAGGCGTGTGTGGGATTCCTGAGGCGTTGGTTCGGGCAGTCCCTGGGTGTCGGTCGGGACCGCGACCTAGCCAAAGTGCGCGCCGTGAGGCAGTAAGCCAGCGCCACGCACGCGCGCCGACCACACACGAGCTTCAGCCGCAGCCGCAGCCGCGGCGGGCAGCGCACGGCCCCGCCATGGCGGTGCTCTCGCCGCCGTGTTTAAACTTCCCAGGCCTCGGCTTCACGCAGGTCCGTCTGACGTGGGGCCAATTACCTCGTATGTGCAATGTTTCACAATTGCTTTTATAGGCTTGTAGGGGTTGCAGAGATGACTTAGTAAAGTTTTGATCAGGAATCCATGTCCGCAAATACAACAATCAGATACAAAATAAGCTTGAAGATCGTATCGCTTTCAGATCTTCCGCTTCACGGCACGCACCCAGCGGGGCAACGAGCTCTGACGTATGTGCTATATAGGAGTCCCTGGGATGCGTTATGTTCGAGGACTCGTCGTTGGTTTCTCGTCTGTGTGAGTGCGCGGCGCGTCCCTGGAGCACCACAGTCAACCAACCTTGTTCTTGAACTTACCAGTTTCTCGCAAGCATTGCCGTAGATGGAAAAAAATCGCATGTGAGCTCGTAATTATAACAAGGAGGGGGGAGAGATTGTTTCTTATAAAAGTTTTATCTAATAAGTCCCCCCTACAGTCACTAGAAATCTGTAACGGGAATTGGTAAACACCCACTATAATCTGATTATGTGCTGTGTTAAAGTGTATATCGTAAACTCGATGTTAGGCCTATGGTGCTAACACTTGCCAGCACAATAAATTAGGCGTTTCAACTGCCGGTCAAATTTATGAGTTACACAGGATAATTAGGTGTGGATGTAACAAACATTCAGGGGTGATGAAAGAGTGTGAATGAATGAATGTCGTGTGACTTGTGTGGTGTCACCGCCAGACACCACACTTGCTAGGTGGTAGCCTTTAAATCGGCCGCGGTCCGTTAGTATACGTCGGACCCGCGTGTCGCCACTATCAGTGATTGCAGACCGAGCGCCGCCACGCGGCATGTCTAGAGAGACTTCCTAGCACTCGCCCCAGTTGTACAGCCGACTTTGCTAGCGATGGTTCACTGACTTCTACGCTCTCATTTGCCGAGACGATAGTTAGCATACCCTTCGGCTATGTTATTTGCTACGACCCAGCAAGGCGCTATTATCCGTTACTATTGATATTGAGAATCATGTACCGTCCAGACCGACGTTAATCATTAATGAATTAAAGTATTCCACCAGCTACGTACGTCGGGTTAGTTTGGTTAAACTATTTCCTAGTTCTAGGGGACTGATGACCTCAGATGTTAAGTCCCATAGTGCTCAGAGCCATTTTTGAACCTCCCTTTACTCCCTTGCGGGGCAGGGAGACTAGTGGGAGAGATTCTTCAATACAGGCAAACGAGCATAAACGCCCTTAATGATCGTGATTCTGTTATGCCCCCTTTGTCTGCTTGTTCTAGAGCTGACTATCCTACTTTTCTCACGCTGTACAAAATATTTGCCTGTCTACCTGCATGTATTGCTACAGTAGAAAGAAGTTTTTCAACACTGCTGTGTTCAAAGACATGGCTGAAGTCGACTATGAAGGAGGATCGACTTAATGGCTTAGCTCTGTTGAACACTCACCCTGACATTGATTGTCCTATTGATGATGCAGCTAACCAATTTGCCAGGAAGAATAGGCTCATAGAATTCATCATATAAGGAAGAGAACCACAATTGTAACTTTTGGCTTTGTCTTTTATATGTGTATAATCAGTTTAAAATAAAACTTAATTAAATTCAGATTATTTTTTAGTGCAGTAAAAGTAAAGGTAGCTCAAGATATCTTTAGCGTCCCCTCCTTGAGGTTTTTCTGTATCCGCCACTAGGGGACTAATCCTAATAGATCAGTTGGAAAAAGGCAGAACCAAAACTGGACTCTACTCTGCTTCATTGTTGGATTGTTGGCCCCTGTTCTCGAACTTAAAACTTTGGCTTACTGGGAAGAAATTTTCATCAAGTGAGAAAGAGATAGTTGCAGTCAACTAGTATTTTGTAAGTTTGTCAGAACCTGTTTTCTGATTCGTTGAAAAAGCTAGAGATAGCTGGATCAAGTGTATAGCCCTCAGAGGACACTAGTCGAGAAAAAAGGCGAGCTGTTTATTTTTGAACGTAGCTGCTGAAGTTCAGTAATCATGTCAGAATTATGTTAGAACAAATAAGCCCTCGGTCACAAATATTAAGTAAAAATTGATCAGGTTTCGACGCTACTATGAGTGTCGTCTTCAGAATTAAACTCACTGTTCTAAAACATAATAGGTATATAAGACTAATAAATTAAAGTGTATACTGACTGAAAAGAGATGCAGTACTCAAGTCACATTAAAAAATATGAATGTCTTATTTTTTAGAATATTTTGTTTAATTCTGAAGACAACGCTCATAGTAGCGTGGAAACCTGGTCAATTTTGACTTAATACTTGTGACCAAGGGCTTATTTGTTCTAATATAACGAGTTGTTTATGTAACAAACTTTTTTTAACAGGCTTATCAAACCACTCTCATAATCATTTCGAGGCAGGAATCGATGAAAGAGAAACAGAGAAAACTATCCTTATTATCGTGGGCCTGAGCAGTGTGACTCTGCCTGGCACCAGAGGAGCGCCTACGTCTAGGAAGAGTACCTGGAGGTTGCTGCGGGCACACACCGTCCCTAAGCACTGCCCGCAGAAAAGACACATATGGAGGAAGCGGCGCTGGCCGCGTGTCGGGGCCGCTGACCCCGGCTGGTATGACTCGCGGTGACATTCAGCCCGCGAGTGGGCGTAGCAGGCGGCGAGCCGTCGCCCATTACGTCGGCCGCCGGCGTCTGCGGTCCACTAAACGCGGCGTCAGCGGCTCCTCCCAGCTGCAGGCTGCAGCCGGGGTCAAAGATCCTACTCGTCATCCGTGTCCCAGCACGATTTGCATTTCCTTCTTCTGCTGTGTAAGTGGTATATCTACTGCATTAACTCAAGCACTGTACTGCGCGCACACACACACACACACACACACACACACACGATGGCCTTCGAGGAACGGGTATCCTCTTCCTCTGCGGGCAACTATCCATCGTATACACTGGCAAGAGATAAGACAGTCCACCACATCTACATCTACATACGTACTCCGTGGCCGGCCGCTGTGACCGAGCGGTTCTAGGCGCTTCAGTCCGGAACGGCGCTGCTGCTATGGTCACAGGTTCTAATCCTGACTCGGGCATGGATGTGTGTGATGTCCATAGGTTAGTTAGGTTTAAGTAGTTCTAAGTCTAGGGGACTGATCACCTCAGATGTTAAGTGGCATAGTGCTTAGAGCCATTTGAATATACTCCGTACTATGCGTCACGGGGAGTAACCTTTGCCATTGATAGCAATTTTCTTTCCTCTTCGACTCGCAAACTGAGGGAAAAACAACTGCTTGTATGTCACTGTATGAAGCCTAGTTTCACTTATATTCGTGGTCCTTAAGCGAAATTACGTTGGCGGCAGTAGAATCGTTCGGTAGTCACCTTCAGACGCTGGTTCTCTAAGTTTTCTCAATAGTGTTCGTAGAAAATAACGATGTCTCCCCTCCAGGGATACCTGTTTGAGTTGCAGAACCATCTATGTAATACTTGCGTTTTCTTCTTACCTGCCGATAACAAATCTAGCAGCTCGCCTCTGAATTGCTTCGATGTCTCCCTTCAAATCATACCTGGCGCGGATTCCGAGCAGTCGAACACTATTCAAGTAGCTTAAACATTTTTATACCTTTACAGCTAGCTGATATTCATCACAACAAACAGAAATTTTTTCTAAGTCATCTTGTATCTTCCTACAGTCTCTCAACGACAGTAACCTCCCGTGCACCAGAGTATCATCTGTGAACAGCTGCCGACTGCCGCTCACCCTGTGGGACAGGTCATTTATGTACATCGAAAATAACAGCGCTTCGATCGCACTTCCCCGGTGCACTTCTGACGATATCCTTGTCTCTCCTGAACATTCACCGTCGAAGGAAATATACAGGGTTCTATTACTTAAGACGTCTTCGAACCATTCACATATCTGGGCTCGTACCTTCGTTACGAGCCGATGGTGGTGGTGGTGGTGGTGGGGGGGGGGGGGGGGTTCTGTGTCAATACCTTTACGAAATCTAGGAGTATGAAATAACTCCATATACACAGAATGAATAAGTATATAGAGAATGTTGCCGTACACTAATAAGTTTAAAGGGCAATGACATTGTATTATCGAACTCACTTTTTTTGTAACTTTTCTTCTACTCCTTCCCCTACAACTTCATTCCAGTCTTCCATGACTATCAGATTTCCTATCCCTTTACATACCGTATTAACCTTTCAATATCCTCATACACTTTCTCTATGTCGTGGTCTTCAGCTTGCGACGTCGGCTTGTCTATGTGAACTGTGGTTAACGGTGCTGGTTTGCTGTCGATTCCCGTAAGAACGACCATATCACTGAACTATTCACAGCAACATACTGTCTGCCCTACCTTCCTATTCATAACAAATCCTACTATCGTTATACCATTTTCTGCTGCTGTTGAAATTACCCTTTACTCATCTGACCAGGTATGCACTTTAAAGCCCATGTGTACTCACCATTTTTTCTTGTTTTGGTTCATATTACCACCTCTTAAAATCTGGAAAGCAGAGAGCTTGCAATAGAAGAGACTTATTTCGCAGTATCAAATACGAAGAAGTGGTCATACAACGGGTGTTCAATAAGTAATGCAACACATTTTTCTTCTCGGTCTATTTTGGTTGAAAAATTCGAAATTTGTTGTGGAACACCGTAGAATGTTCCTGGCCGGCCGGTGTGGCCGAGCGGTTCTAGGCGCTTCTGTCTTGAACTGCGCGACCGCTACGGTAACAGGTTCGAATCCTGCCTCGGGCATGGATGTGTGTGATGTCCTTAGGTTAGTTATGTTTAAGTAGTTCTAAGTTCTGATGACCTCAGATGTTGAGTCTCATAGCGCTCAGAGCTATTTGAACCATATTTTTAGAATGTTCCTACTTCAGCCCCTATAGTTTCATGAAGCTGCGATATGTTGCGGTGCTATACGTAACCTTCAAAGTGAGATCTGTAACGAAGCTGCATCCCAAGCAGACAGCCGTCATAGAATTTCTTTTGGCGCAAAACCAGATCATCGCTGATATCTTAGTCGCTTGCAGAACGTATACAGATAGCTGGCAGCGAACGAAAGTATGGTGAGTCGTCGCGTGATATGCCTCTCATCATTGCAACAAAGTCGTGCAGACTTGTCCGACCCCTCGCGAGCCTGCTGGCGCACGCAACCACAGGAAACTGAAGAAACAACTTCATCACGTTCGTCGCCAAGAAATGTAAATTAACTTTTCCTTCTCCCTGAAAACGCAGGACAGGGCACAGGTGTTCTTCCTCATCCACCGTTCAGCCCGGATCTCGCATCTTCCGGTTTCCATCTGTTTGGCCAATGAAGGAAGAACTCCACGGAACTCAGTTCGTGGGTAACTGTTATTGATACAGCAACACGGTGGTTCTGGCGTCGGCGTACAGGCCCTCTCACTAAGGTGATTGAACCGTGAATTTACTTTGAAAACCATTTCTTAAGAATTTACTTTATTTACTAGCGATTCATCAAGAACATTAACACATTTAATCACACTATGTGAGCGTGGAAGTATTTGCCAGTGGGTAACTGATGAAAACAAATGAAATTTCTTTCGACAAATGGAAACTTTATTCCTAAAAGCATTTTTTTTAAGAAAGAGATTTAAAATTGTAATCAGAAAGCACCCTCTAAATATCAGGTTACAATCTATTCAGAGGCAGAAAGAACAAATTCTTGACTGTATGAGCTTTCGGGGTGAGAACCTTGCCGCTCCCTTTGGACAAGGCCGTAGTCACGACCGCTCACAACAACCTCTGAAAGACAACACTGGTGCAAATCTACAACACACCAGATTACTTTAAACTAAAAATTTTAACAACTCACTCAAGCACATAAACTATGCACCCCGTAGGAGGGATGGAAATGGTACAAACACTAACATTAAAAGATTAACTTGCCACCGAAGACGCAACTTTATTTTAAAAAAAAACAATTACGGTGGAAGGGTGGCAACTTTATACACTAAAATGACCGTTTAAATAAAAACACATGCAATGCAATCTTACATAAAATATACAAGGTTGGCCAAACATACTCTACATTACACACATACCGCCCCTCAAAATGATAGGCAAGATAAAACATATTTCAGGAATTCGGCCGTTACACTTCAAGCAATAAACTCTTTCACACCGAATCCGACAAACATGACAGAGGCAGCTATTAACGTATGGCAGATTGACAGGGAGATCACCGAACAACCGGAACCGCTGCTTGCTCTAACCCACACCCACTCCACAAGGGAAAAATGGACCACCCAGTTCATAAATAACCACCTTCCCACAGTTGGGCAAACGGAGAAGAATGGTGGGACGACCCCAAAACAAAGTGGCTGATGATCTCACCAAGAAAACAAGTACAATTTAACAAGTAAATGAAACAACATATCTCCAATCATTTAACTTCTAATAAACAGCGATTTCTGGCGAAGACCTGGCGCAGCACCCCCAAAACGCTCTCCCGAACCGTCCGCTGCCAGCCGCTTCAACGGACGCAGGAAGGCGCACCGATCTCCCGTCTCACGGCGTCACAGCTCGCACCGGCCAGACCGATGTCGTGGGTTGACTCCTGTTGCTCTCGTGTCAGCCGCGAAGCCACTACCCCCCGCTCTACGGCGCAGCCCACTGGACTCACGTGGCGACCTCACATGCGCCGACGCTCAAGGCGGGCAAGTCATCTTGTGTCTCAGTGCGCGACCGACCACCGACCAATCCAACCGCCAATGACCGATGCCTGAGCAACTGGAGCAGACTGGCGCCCTAACGCGCAGACTCAGATGCAGGAACTGAGCCCCGACCGGGCGACCACTAGCGGAGTTCTGTTATTGGCGGAGTGGCAAGATTCTCATTTTGCCGGCGTTAAAGTCTGATCCAAACGACAGACATTCTAGCACTCCGAACGTCAGACAGACACTAACTGCCGCACAAATGCGAACGATAGACAGGCCAGAAACTGGTGACGAGTGACTGACCCACACTCACTCCGACTGACCAACTGACCGACTGGCGAGCTCATAGCGCCCCTTAAATGCACGTCAATAGCCAACCTTTCCACTTTTTCTCCAGAGGGTGATACCAAAGCTGCGATTGCCACAGCGGCGCCACCACCAGAAACGGAGGGCGACTGCTTCACACAACGCGCTGCGGCGGGCTCTTGAAAACAGCAATTTTTTCCACGGCTCAGTGATGTAAGGCCGTCACACTGAATGTAGATTATGTTGAAAAGTACTGTTTTGTAGCCAAAAGTGCGGGGAATGGTCTGGTGCACTGGAATCCTGAATAAAACCAAACTGCTTTCAGAAACAAAATGTGTTGCATTAGTCGCTGAACTCCTTTCACAGCTCTTAAGGCTTGTATTTTTCAGTCCACGTTAACTGAAATGTTTTTGCTTCTAGGGTGTGCAGTTTCAACTGCATGATTTTACGCCATAAATTATTGTCGTATCAATGTTGGCAACTGAATTGTAAGTTTTCGTAAGACGCCGGTAGTAGACCCAATGGTGTGTGTCTGCTGAGCCACGCATCCAGCGCCTGTGGAGTACCAGCGCCCTTTGCCGCCGCGACATAAGATGACTGGCACCAGTCATACGGACGATTCGCACTTGGAACCTAGTCGCCTAGTCTCAGCTACGACGCCATTTTTTGTGCTTAGTTCAGTGAGAGTCATCCTTGTTGCTATTATATCAGTTGGAGTATGTTTTTTTGCTGCATTATTTTCCCTTGTGCACGAAGTCATAGACAACAATTACGATAAACCCTGTATAATGATTTGCGTTCTAGTATGTAACAGTCGCAAGCATTCGCTGCATACCTGGTCACTGACTGGATCGGTGAACCCTTTTATGGGTTGTCCACAGTACTGCTGTACTTAATTCGAGGCAGTTATCGATAAAATTCCTTGCAGGACCAGGGTGTGTTTGGAAGCGCCCGCCTCGAGGCGCAAGATACGGGGAGTGGGAGGGAGGGGATGCAGCGACACCATCGCTGCTCTCCTCACCTCGCAATTACGCCTCAGACTCCTGACCCTGGCTGGTGGGTGGTCCGGGCCTCTGCTAGCGCTGCCGCTGCCGGGGAGCACCAGCCGGCACTGAATGAAGAACTGACCAGGTAACTAGCTGCAAAGCGGACTACAGCACCATCTAACAGTCGCTGATGCGTCCTAGCAGTCTAAATCACAATATTCTGAGAAGTGTGGACGCAGTTTCTAGTTTCTGGCGAAAGCTTCCTTCATTATATTGACGTTTTCTCTGTTTTTGCAGCTGTAAGTTTTCATCTATTGTTATAATTCTCCTTATCCACTATTTATTCAGTGTAGTGTATATCCTATCCTCTATTATTTTATAACAGGTGGACAATGTTATTCTGTACCATGAGGTTACGTTCCAAGAGTGTTTCTCCAGCTCGGTTTCTGTGATATGTGTGTTCGGAGAAGGTCGACACAGAAATTTCGAGGATAGTTGTCCCACGTGTCATTCCAGCCGGGCAGCTTTTTAGTAGTTCCCCCCCCCCCCCCCCCCTAGTTTCAGGTACAGATGTCGAAAACAAAAACATTAAAAACTGACAAACCAAGGCGTATTAGTCCAGATATCATAGCTACAAAAGCGAGGAAGATAAAAAAGGTTATTATCAGTTCGTAGAACTGCAGCTGATTATCAGATCAGTTAACAAACATTATCAACTTAGTGTGAGAAAATCCACCAAAATGAGATTTTCACTCTGCAGCGGAGTGTGCGCTGATATCAAACTTCCTGGCAGATTAAAACTGTCTGCCGGACCAAGACTCGAACTCGGGACCTTTGCCTTTCGCGGGCAAGTGCCCTACCGAAACTGACAATGAAAAGATAGTTCGGCCTTCCACCATCGCTGGCTATTTTCCAAATAGAAAACTTTTTTTCTGATGATGACAAGGAGAAATTAGAGTAATACGTCCTTTCAACTGCTGATGCTTACTACGATTAAACGTCAAAAGAAATCGAAATTCTCACATACGATCTTTGGGTGGTAAATTATGTTAACTGTCCTTTGGAGCAGTTATGTGTGTTGGTCAATTCCTACAGCAAGGCCTTTGTTAAAGGCTGGTGATAGGAAAAATACAGACAGAAATAATTCCCAAATAGGAGATGCAGCAGTTTTAACAGATTCCGCGCCTGAAAAATGCTTGAAGAACTTTATGAAAATGCAAGTAAAAATCAGGGCAATGTCTATTTGGATAACCCACTGAAAATAAAAAGGACGCAAAAAATGAGACAGGAAACAAAAAGAGGGAACGAAAAACCTGAATTAGTTACGAGGAGGAGGATGTTTTTATCAGTTTATGCTTAAACGTTTTGTAACAGTAAAAGTAATAAAAAATCTAGTCAAACAGATTATAACAACTGAGCTCAAAGGGAGGTGAAAATCTGGTAATCATGACTGTAGTGGGAGAAGGACTAGAAAAGACTCTTGCGGTAGGATATGGGCTTGGTAGTAGGAATGAGAGACGCTAAAGACTAGTTGAGATCTGAAATAATTTTCAGATAGCAGTAGCGGATACACTGTTCAAGAATCACAAGAGGATGAAGTATACTTGGAAAAGGCAAGCAGATACAGAAATATTTCAGTTAGATTACATCACTGTCAGACAGCGATTCGGAAATCAGATACTGGATTGTAAGACGTACCCAGGAGCAGATATAGATCAGACCACAATGTAGTAGTGATGAAAAGTAGATTGAAGTTTAAGAGATTAGTCAGGAAGAATCAATACACAAAGAAGTGGTAGACAGAAGTACCAAGGAATGACGAGATACGCTTGAATTTCTCTACGGCTATAGATACAGAAACAAGGAAATCTCAGTAGGTAGTAGAGTTGAAGAGGAATGGACATACCTAAAAAGAGCAGTCACAGAAATTGGAAATAAAAATGTAGACACAAAACAGGTAACTGTGAAGAAGCCATGGGAAACAAAAGAAATACTTCAATTGATCGATAAAAGAAGGAAGTACAAAAACTTTCAGGTAACTTCAGGAATACAGAAATACATGTCAGTTAGGAAGCTAAGGCGAAATCTACATGAAAAAGGCGAAGAAATCGAAAAAGAAATGATTATAGGAAGGACTGATGCAGCACACAGAAAAGTCAAAACGACCTATCGTGAAATTAATATCAAGGGCGATAACATTAAAAGCGCAATGGGAATCCCACTGTTAAATGCAGAGAAGAGAACAGATGGGCGAAAACTACCTCTATAAGGGGGAGGACTTATCTGATGACGTTTAGAAGAAGAAACAGGAGTCGATAGGAAACACATAGCAGATCTACTATTGTTGTTGTTGTGGTGGTCTTCAGTCCTGAGACTGGTTTGATGCAGTTCTCCATGCTAATCTATCCTGTACAAGCTCCTTCATCTCCCAGTACCTACTGCAACCTACAACCTCCTGAATCTGCTTAGTGTATTCATCTCTTGGTCTCCCTGTACGGTTTTTACCCTCCACGCTGCCCTCCAATGCTAAATTTGTGATCCCTTGATGCCTGATCCCTTCTTTTAGTCAAGTTGTGCCACAAACTTCTCTTCTCCCCAATCCTATTCAATACCTCTTAATTAGTTACTATATTAGTTACTATTAGAGTTACTACTATTAGAATCATAATTTAAAAGAGCTATGGAATCCTAAGGTCACATAAGCCTAAAGGGATTGATAACATTCCATTGATATTCCTAAAATCATGTGGGAAAATGGCAGCAAAACGACTGTGCATGTTGGTGTGTACAATGTATGAGAATGGCGATGTATCATCAGACTTCTGGCAAAACATCATCCAAGCCAGAATGAGATTTTCACTCTGCAGCAGAGTGGGCGCTGATATGAAACTTCCTTGCCGGACCGAGACTCGAACTCGGGACCTTTGCCTTTCGCGGGCAAGTGTTCTGCCAACTGAGCTACCCAAGCACGACTCACGCCTCGTCCCCACAGCTTTACTTCTGCTAGTACCTCGTCTTCTACCTTTCAAACTTAACAGAAGCTCTCCTGCGAACCTTGCAGAACTAGCACTCCTGAAAGAAAGTAAATAAAAAATAAATAATAAAATAGTAAAATCATTACCTTTATATTGTACCTATATATCAGAAAAAACTAGAAATATAAAATAGTAAAATCATTACCTTTATATGTCTAGTTTTACTGAGTGTAACGAAGGCGATGTTGGCTACACTGACTAAAGGATTCTTCTAAGAAATACCAAATTAAGGTATTTGCTCTTTCAATAGGTGATCTGTTTATACATGCTTGTAGGTTATTCAAGTCTGCACAACGTGATCGCGATTCTTAAATAGATGTATTTGTTCTCTGTGTTCTATGTAGATAACCTGAAGATGCCTAAATAAGGCGAAACGCGTCGTTGAAAAATAAATAAATAAAATTGCAACCAAGACTGTTTTTAACCAATACAATAATATATATTTTTGTAAATTAGGATAAATCTGTAAATAAAAGTTTGTTATCCAAAGCGTAAGTTCAAATTCGCTGCGACTGTATCTTCATTCATGTAGAAGATAGAGTCCTATAAAATCGGATGAATCTTTTTGGAGTCCGCTGTACATCCACAGCTGCCGACTAGTATTAAACAAGCGCAACTCAACTAATGTTTTCCATCATACGTTGTTCTGAGGAAAACCAGCATTTGTGTAGTGGCTGTTTTTGTATTGCCAATCTCTCCTCCAGTCCTTTGTCTACTCCATCCGAAACTGTAAACAGCTTGGTGCTTTCTTATATTCTAGTGTTCCTGACTTTGGTCCCTTTGACGATAGGGTCTCAAGGTCTGCCATAATGGCGGGAAAACATTTAATAAGTCTAAAACCCGTATGATGTAAATTGCTTCCACTGACTGCCTTATAAGCTGCGTCTCAGGTTGCATAATTCAGGCTTCTCTTCGCGATTCCAGTGAACGCTTACTCGGCATTAGAGAAACGAGAAAACCACCAACACATCTGTGCACGTAATGTATTAGCTCCACAAGAAATTCCTCTAAACTTATTCACGAGATTAACTCACCAGTGTCGCGTTTCGTTGCACTGCTGTAAGTGATGCCCAAATGTTAATATTCCGCATAAAATGCCGAGGGAATCTCGTGTATCTCAATCAAGGATATGAGATGCAGCGCCCTAAATCGATGAAGATTAAGTATCGCTGTGAATGAGGCAACTACGTCGCCATTGTGGCCTCCCTGTACTTTCTCTTGGCGTTGTTACTGGCGGGACAGTACGCTGAGTGACTATAAAACTCAGTCGCCAATTACAAATCCCATCATGTTCAGAGCGCCATCAATCATTCTCACTTTTAATGCAAAAGCAGTAGCTCCAGCCGACGTCCATTGGTAACCCGGTATTGTTTATGCTGATGCGACGTGCACGCAGGGATCCACGAAGAGACATCGTGACTTTAATCGAGAAGGGAACGAGCTTTCCTCTCGTCGGAAATAGAAAACTAATGAGAGCTCTGTAAGCCTCAGTCTTAACTTTACGATCATTCGTCTAGTACCTATCGTGTTTAAAGCTTCCATTTCAAATTTAAAAAAAAACGCTAAAGTGCAGTATAAAGAAAAACAGAACTATGCCAAGAAAATAATGAAAGAAGTACGTCAAGAATCTTGGGCTATAAAGACGTCAAAAGTTCAAAACGATCTACATGGAAGACAAGATAGGGCTCATAAACTCCTGAAACAACAAACAGGAAAAATAGTCTGCACTATTATACGTAATAAATAGAAGAAATTTGGGCAAAACACTATCAAGGATTGTGGGTGGAAAACAATGATAAAATTGAAGTACTGAAAATACATCAGGTCAAAGAACAAGTTAACGAACTATACAAAGGAAACAATATTACATTGGAGGAGATATAAGAAGCTTTAAAGCAGATGAAGAATAAAACTTAGTATTAATGTAGAACCTATCAAATTGGGAGGATTAATGTTATAACTGAAGCTGTTGTATTTGTTAAACGAAGGCTAGTAATGAAAGATGATACCAGAATCCTGAAGAGTGGCGGAACTAATACCAGTGTGTAAAACAAGAATCCGAAATACTTGTGAAAATTACAGAGGAAGTCTCTTGAACACCGGCTATAAACTACATGCACACATAATTAATAACAGTCTTAAAAGACTAGGTGACGCTCTCCTATTGGAGGGACGATACTGGTTTAGAAAAATACGACCATGCAGCGAGCATATTACAATAGTGGGGCAGATAATTGGAAAGAGACAAGACTTTGTCAGACAACTGAAATAAAACAAATAGCTCACGAATGCGATTACTTCTTGGAAACACTCATTTAAATACTACACTCTTTGCTGATGACCAAATAATTTTACAGAATACAGACGATTTACAGTTTGCTCTGCATCGCTTGGGCTTAACAGAATAACGCATTAAGCTGAAAAATCAGAAAATAGGACTAAGTTATGGTGATAAAGTAAAATTCCCAGTACTTTCTACACTGAAGTGCCAAAGAAACTTGTAGAGGGAAGCGGCGCTGTAGTAGGCAACGCCTATAAAACACAACAATGCCTGGCGCAGTTGTTAGGTCAGTTACTGCTGCTACAAGGGCAGGTTATCAAGACTTATGTTAATTTGAAAATGGTGTTATAGTCGGTGCACGAGCGATTGGGACACAGTATCTCCGAGGCAGAGATGAAATGGGGACTTTCCCGTACGACCATTTCACAAGTGTACCGTGAATATCAGGAATCCGGTAAAACATAAATTCTCCGACATCGCTGCAGCTGGAAACAAATCCTGCAAGAACGGGCCAACGACGACTGAAGAGAATCATTCAGCGTGACAGAAGTACAAATAGTTCAAATGGCTCTGAGTGCTATAGGACTTAATATCTGAGGTCATCAGTCCCCTAGAACTTAGAAGTAATTAAACCTAACTAACCTAAAGACATCATACACATCCATGTCCGAGGCAGGATTCGAACCTGCTACCGTAGCGGTCGCGCGGTTCCAGACTGAAGCGCCTAGAACCGTTTGGCCACTTCGGTCGGCCGACAGAAGTACACCTCTTCCGCAAATTGCTGCAGATTTCAAGTCTGGACCATCAACAAGCGTCAGCGCGCGAGCTATTCAACGAAACATCATCGATTTGGATTTTGGAGCCGAAGGTTCACTCGTGTACCCGTGACGACTGCACGATACAACGCTTTACGCATCGCCTGGGCCCGTCAACACCGACATTGGACTGTTGATGACTGGAAACATGTTGTCTGATCAGAGGAGTCTCGTTTCAAATTGTATCGAGCAGATGGACATGTAAAGGTATGGGACTTTCTCATGAATCCGTGGAGCCTGCATCTCGGCAGGGGATTCTTCAAGCTGGTTACTATATCTCTTTAAAACAAAGTGTAACTAATATATTTTTGAGGAAACACTCTCCTAGTAAATTTGTTTGTCCTTTGATTTATCGTGATCTGTTACTGATTTTTAGTGAAGTTAGTTTTTATGTTTAGCTTTCAAAAAATACAAAATAGATATAATAAGCAAAATAATGACTTTCGTAGGTTGCCAATTACGTATTATATCTGGTTTTATCGAGCGCCAGGCTCCGTACAAATTACTGTAAATGCAATAGCGTCTTATTACTCAGATCCAGTTCACTGATCTGAAATTATTACTATCACAGAAAATAGAGAAGTTTTAATAAAATTATTCCACTTGATTCCTTCGATTAATCTCACTGAATATTTTTACATAATTTCTTCCGCTCCGGCTATCAGACATTGTGCTGTGAAAAATATTTTTAAATATACCGCGTAGTGGCGGCTAATTGTTAACAGCCAAGAGATCACTGTTACGCGCTCCGCAGCAGCTGGAAACATGCTAAATAATTTTCATTAAATATTCTTTTGATAAGATAAATGTGGCGTAGGTTCTTGAACTAACACATGGAGATCACTTTATACTATTATATTCTTACTAGGACACAGTTTACACCATTAAATATTTGAAATTACTTTACGACAGAAACAAATGCTAGCGCAGCGCAATGGCTTGCGTACTTTATTCCAGCTAACACCAGAACGAACAGAACAAAACAGACTAGACAGAAGAATGAGCATTACATTGTCTATTATACTCTTACAAAGATAATAATACTTCTTTTAATTACTTACACATTATAATCTCATACAATAATAATAATGTCTTTTCTGCATCTATCGATTTATATTGTATATTTTTACAGTTAGTGTTATAACCTTTCGCGGATAAATCGATGTTTGCAGTTCATTTTGAGTCACACACAGTCATTTTTATTTATGTTTCACCTCGATAATGGTGAATATTGTAAAAGGGACACTACATGGTGTGGGGTGTGTGCAGTTGGAGTGATAAGGGACCCCTGATACGCCCAGACACGACTTTGACAGGTGACACGCAAGTATCCTGTTTGATCACCTGCATTCATTCATGTCCATTGTGCATTCCGGCGGACTTGAACAATTCCAGCAGGACAATGTTACACCGCACAGTCCAGAATTGTTACGAGTGCCTACAGGAACACTGTTCTGAGTTCAGACACGCCGGCCACCAAACTCCTCAGACATGAACGTTATTGAGCATATCTGGGATGCCTTGCTGTTCAGATGAGATCTCCACACCTCATACTCTTACGGATTTATGGACAGCCCCGCAAGATTCATGGTCTCAATTCCCTCCAGCATTACTTCAGACTTTAGTTGAGTCCATGCCACGTCGTGTTGCGGTGCTCGCGGGGTCCCACACGATATTAGGGAGGTGTACAATTTTCTTTGGCTCTTCAGTGTAAAATAATATTAACAGGAAAGTCGGAAAGGTTTTTCACTTTGATCTATTACAATGTGGTATAACTCATGAATACAATAATGACATGTGCAATAAGTTAAACAAGTTTCAAATAACACTGTGCCGGAAGACAATGAAAAACGAAGAATGACTAGTACTCCAGCAGCGGCTGAGCAGCGCTGCTGCATGGCGGCAGCAGACGGCGACGACCAGGACGGTACGCGTATCAGTGCGGGAGTACCCGTTACCCTTCGTTTTTCCCTGTCCATGTTAATACATACTAATAAAACGAATGTCGCACTAGACTAATTTTTGGCCATTATATCGCATGGGCACATAAAATTGCGATTTAAGAAGCATTTTGTTTATACACTATTGGCCATTAAAATTGCTACACCAAGGAGAAATGCAGATGATAAACGGGTATTCATTACACAAATATATTATACTAGAACTGACATGTGATGACATTTTCACGCAATTTGAGTACATGGATCCTGAGAAGTCAATACCAAGAACAACCACCTCTGCCCGTTATAACGGCCTTGTTACGCCAGAGCATTGAGTCAAACAGAGTTTGGATGGTGTGTACAGGTACAGCTGCCCAAGCAGCTTCAACACGATACCACAGTTCATCAAGAGTAGTGACTGGCGTATTGTGACGAGCCAGTTGCTCGGCCACCATTGACCAGACGTTTTCAATTGCAGAGAGATCTGGAGAATGTGCTGGACAAGCCAGCTGTCGAACATTTTCTGTATCCAGAAAGGCCTGTACAGGACCTGCAACATGCTGTCGTGCATTATCCTGCTGAAATGTAGGGTTTCGCAGGGATCGAATGAAGGGTAGAGCCACGGGTCGTAACACATCTGAAATGTAACGTCCACTGTTCAAAGTGTCGTCAGTGTGAACAAGAGGTAGACCGAGACGTGTAAGCAGTGGCACCCCATACCATCATGCCGGGTGATACGCTAGTATGGCGATGACGAATACACGCATTCAATGTGCGTTCACTCTGATGTCGCCAAACACGGATGCGAGCATCCTGATGCTGAAAACAGAACCTGGGTTCATCCGAAAAAATGACGTTTTGCCATTCGTGCACACAGGTTAGTCGTTGAGTACACCATCGGAGTCGCTCCTTTCTGTGATGGAGCGTCAAGGGTAATCGCAGCCATGGTCTCCGAGCTGATAGTCCAAGCTGCTGCAAACGTCGTCGAACTGTTCGTGTAGATGGTTGTTGTCTTGCAAATGACCCCATCTGTTGATTCAGGGATCGAGACGTAGCTGCACGATCCCTTGCAGCAATGCGGATAAGATGCCTGTCATCTCGACTGCTAGTGGTACGAGGCCGTTGGGATCCAGCACGGCGTTCCGTATTACCCTCCTGAACCCACTGAATCCATATTCTGCTAACTGTCATTGGATCTCGACCAACTCGAGCAGCAATGTCGTGATACGATAAACCGCAATCGTGATAGGCTACAATCCGACCTTTATCAAAGTCGGAAACGTGATGATACGCATTTCTCCTCCTTACAAGAGGCATCACAACAACGTTTCACCAGGAAACGCCCGTCAACTGCTGTCTGTGTATGAGAAATGCGTTGGTAACTTTCCTCATGTCAGCCCGTTGCAGGTGTCGCCACAGGCGCCAACCTTGTGTGAATTCCATGAAAAGCTAATAATTTGCATACCACAGCATCTTCTTCCTATCGGTTAAATTTCGAGTTTGTAGCACGTCATCTTCGTGGTGTAGGAATTTTAATGTCCAGTAGTGTAGTTGGAAACAAAGTGACGCTTTCGTCTACACCGGGCGTCGCATGAAAGACGTGACGAACAGTATTTGTTTGGGCTTGCGTAAAAGCGTTTTTATGTTTGAGATTCCTTTCTGTTGGGATGAAGTTTATGTATTCAGTGAGGCCAACGCATTTCAGATTGTCGTATTCCATTGATGGTGTGGAAGATTGTGGTGGTCATGCGAGAGTCTTCCTTTCGTGCTCGCATGTATTGTGTATACAATGTATAATTATAGCAATTATGAGTTTGTGTAGTATACGTATTGTTATCTGTTTCATACTTAACTGGTATTTGGTGTGACATCTCGTGCCTATGGTGGGAGCTACAAGCTGATCAGCTGCAGAGGAGGCGGTGTCTGGTGGAAAATTCAGTAAACAGCCGTCACAGCTCCAGAGTACTGCGAAGCGAGAATTTATACACCTTGATGACTGGACGGTGATAGCTCCGTTCCTACCAAATACAATTCGAATGTCATCACCACTGCGCTATTTCTTTCCGTTCTCAAAAACCGAGTTATCTGCGTAGGAGTGTATCATTTCTCATTTTATTGCGTGTTATGAGACGTAGTTCCGGTTTTGCGATATAGTGATGTACTTATTGCTTTTCTAAGAGCGTTTCAGGTAAACCGTTTTGTAAACGCTATAACCTTAATACTGGATAGAAGTTAAGTGCACATTTAGTTCTGTTTATTTGAGTTTTTCCTTTTCTGCTATTCACATTTGACCTCCTGCCTAATGGCAGACGGGTCGTGTCTTCGCAATATGATGTACGCCCACCCGCACCTCTGTAGCGGATTGGTCAGTGTGTCTGTCTGCTGTGTATAGGACCCTGTTTCATTTCCTGGCATTGCTTGGGATTTTTCCATGGCGCAGGACTGAAACGACGCCCAGCAGCCTCTTGATGCCAACTGAAGAGCTATTAGTTTGTGAAGTAGAGGCATCTAGGTTTGGAACGGGAGAGAGTGTGCTGATCCTGTGGCCCTCCACAACGCTTCCGCATGGCGCCCTGTGACTGAGGTTGACACGGCGCCCAGCTGACCTATCGCGGTTCTGTTCCTAATCGTAGAGTTGCCTTTTTTTACATCTACATAAAACGAAGATAATTTAGGGTATATAGATAACTTTTACTTTTTGGATCATCTGACTATAACTGAATGATACACAATTTTCGTGCCATACGCGTTTCGTCTTTATCCTCCGCAAGGCATATCTGAGTGGCCTGGAATAAGTTCATATTTTTACTGTTTAGTTTACGTTTTGGGACAGTGTACTTATAGGTTATAAATAATTCTGGTGGATGGTTTTTGCTATGATGTAGTAATATTTTAAATTCTACTTACAGGTTGCGTGGACGATTTTCTACATATTACGTTTCTGTTCCATTTTTGGTGCCGTTTCTCTTCTTATAATTGCCACTTGTTTTTTTTTACCAGCACTAGGAACTGAACACTTATTTCGGTGCAATGTTTTGGTTTGTATTGCCGACTGTCGTATGTTATTGCCAAAGACTGAATATTATTTCCAACTTTCGAGTGTAATTTTTGAAGTATCTGTGACCTGTTTGTGTATGATTGAACGTGAGTGTATATGCATGGGTGTAAAGATTACACTCGAAAGTTGGCAAATTTTGTCATCTAAAGTTATTGTTCATGTTGAATTACCCAGCATGCATCTCAACCTTGCTTTATGGCTCTCCGTCCCACTATATTTATTTGGCGTTTCATCTTTGGAGTGTCATCTGTCCACAGCTCGTGGTCGTTCGGTAGCGTTCTCGCTTCCCGCGCCTTGGTTCCCGGGATCGATTCCCGTCGGGGTCAGGGATTTTCTCTGCCTCGTGATGACTGGGTGTTGTGTGATGTCCTTAGGTTAGTTAGGTTTAAGTAGTTCTAACTTCTAGGGGACCGATGACCATAGATGTTAAGTTCAGAGCTATTTGAACCATTTGAAGTGTCATCTCGTGATAATGTTGAGTGCTATAAGCTGATCAGCTACAGTGTTGGCGGTTCCTGGTGGGAAAAGTGGTAAACAGGCACCAGTGAAATTTCAAAAATGTTCAAATGTGTGTTAAATCTTGTGGGACTTAACTGCTAAGGTCATCAGTCCCTAAGCTTACACACTACTTAACCTAACACACACACCCATGTCCGAGGGAGGACTCGAACCTCCGCCGGGACCAGCCGCACAGTTGATGACTGCAGCGCCTAATCCAGTGAAGTTTGACCAAGGTCTATGTTGGGTGTGATGGTCCAACGTTATAGCGATTGCCGGCAAACCGAAAGGCTGCGAGATCGAATCGTGATAGGACCCTTGATCTTTGCCGTCTGCCTTTTAGCTCAGTGATGTGGCGTCCGATAGAAACACTTGCACCAGGCCATTGAGCCACACTGAATTATTATTACCAGCATCTAAACATACTTGCTTCTTCTAAACATATTATAATTTAAAAGAGCACACATGGAAAGCGTTGAAAACATCATCCGGTAGGACATAACGCTGGCGAAAGTGTTTCACGCTTGATCATGACGGACGTCACTGAAAGCGATTGTGGCAAAATATGAGGATGACAGCTGCAGAAGTCACTACAGAACGGAAAGTCGCACTCGCGAACCCTGTCAGCACCAAAACAACACGTAGAGAGCTCCATAAGCTTGGGATTGCAGGTCGATCTGGAATTTCAGAAACACTCATCAGTGAAGCAAATGCCCCTAACAGGAAAACTTGGTGCAGGAGCCATAAAACTCAGTCTGCGGTGTGATGGAAGAAAGTCATTTGGTCAGTTGGTCACTCTTCACACTGTTTAAAACTTCAATCCGAGTTTGTGACCCAAGAGTTAAACATGGCCGGGCTTCAGCGATGATAAGGGCAGCCGTATCGTGGTATTCCATGGGCTTCGTGTCTACTCTGCAAGATCACATTACTACCAAGGTGTTCAGTTTGGCTAATCGAAACCATCCCATTGTACAATGTTTGTTTCCCAACAGCGATGTTCCGCTTCAAAACGACAGGACACCCGTTTACACACAGCTCGAAAGTTCACCTCCATCGTCGTTCGCTGAACTTGCCACTGCTTCGCAGAAAGAGTGGCATAAGATTCCCTTGAAAACCCTACAAAACCTGTATTTATTCATTCTGAGACGAATGGAAGCTATTTTGAATGCCAATGATTTTCGTACACTGTATAAGGCGTGACAATGTGTTGTATTTTTGGTGTTTCCATATAACTGCCCACCTCCAGTACGTGTTTCACGTGTTTCGTTGATGATAAGTGGAGGGGTTGGAAATAGAATGGAAACTGTCAGAGATTAATTTATTTGCGAGGAAAATCGTACAAGATTTTATTGACGCTTCTTTTAACACAGTTACAAAAATTTTTAATCAAATTTTAGTCTTTTTAAAATTACTGAAGGAAATTAAAAAAAACGATAATAGAACACACAGAACGCAGTCGCAGCAACCAGAAAGTAGGGATATTTAAATAACAATCACTATTTTCCAAGACTGCTCAGAAGTCGACTTACTTAATTTAGTGAGTAACACACTTACATTTTTTTAGTTAAAGGACATGTTATAATAACAAAAAATTAACAAAAACAGACGAAAATTAAAAGAAGACACAAGGACTGATCAGCTGAAAGCTATTAATTAAATAGAAGGCACTCTTATTCAATTCAAAAGCGCAAGAAATACTTTTAAAAAAATATTCATGCAAGGCAACTTTACCAAAATGCGGTATTACTTAAATTGCACAGAAGCCAACTTACAGCGTTGAGAAATCATGTTCTGAACATAAGGAATAAAACAGAAAATTAGTCACTAGTGTCCCCCCCCCCTCAATCCTCACCCCACTCACACTCACTCTTTTTTGGAAAAGAATACATGACAGAAATACCAAGGCTGTCAAAATGCCCAGTTTCATCGAACTGAGTGTTAAATGCCTTAGGTAAGAAAAAGGACAAATAAAAAATTAATTTTATATTCAACTGCAAGGTATTCAAAATCCAGTCAGCACAGATTGCTTCCGCTAAACTCGAAATTTACCTGACTCTTAACCTTTCATATCAAAGGAATTCGCCTTCGGGAGTAAGGACTACCATCAACTGTAGAATGGAATGATGACGATGAACATCTGTGCCTGGATTTGCCGCTTATCGCGAGCGGTCGTTTACCATTTGCCTATCCCTGCACGACTCACGGCCACACCCGAACTTCCATATGTCGTCAACCATGCATGTCCAAACGAACTTAACATTGTGATCAGAATAACACGGGTACTGCAACAGCCTTTCACGACCTTATCCGCTCCAGTATTATAAGTTGGCCCATTGATTATCTCTGGAACCAGAATATGGAATATGTTTTCGTATTGCAACATCCTGGCAGATTAAAACTGTGTGTCGGACCGAGACTCGAACTCGGGACTTCTGCCTTTCGCGGCAAGAGCTCTACCAACTGAGCTCTCCAAGCAGGACTCACGCCCCGTCCTCACAGCTTTAATTCTGCCCGTACCTCGTCTCCTACCTTCCTAACTTAACAGAAGCTCTCCTGCGAACCTTTCAGAACTAGCACTCCTGAAAGGGGGAAGGATATTGCGTAGACATGGCTTAGCCTCAGCCTAGGGGATATTTCCAGAATGAGATAATCACTCTGCAGCGGAGTGTGCGCTGATATGAAACTTCCTGGCAGATTAAAGCTGTGTGCCGGACCGAGACTGGAACTCGGGACATCTGCCTTTCGGGGGCAAGTGCTCTACCAACTGAGCTACCCAAGCACGAGTCTCGGTCCGGCATACAGTTTTAATCTGCCAGGAAGTTTCATATCAGCGCACAGTGATTACCTCATTCTGGATGTTTTCGTATTAACAGTTTATTCAGCAGTGGCCGTGTACAGACATGGAGCGTTTTTTGGGAGTAAACGCTGGTAAATGACTGGAACACAGAGGTTCACCAAGGCCGACTCTCGGCCCACAGAGAGTCCTGGCGAGTCCCGTTTCGCCCACACCGGCCGCGCGCGGTCAAGGATCGCCTAACGACTAACCAGCAAGTGGGGACTGGAGTCGTGCACATACACATACACAAGTCTGCCAGCTCGTAAAGATCTCTGCCGGTCGCAAATTAATATTCGCGCCAGGCTGGCAGGCCGCGTTTTAGGAGACGAGGTAACAGCCGGATTTTGATTGGCTGGAAAGGAAGGAAGGCTACAGTTTATGATCTCGTCAAAATCCACGCCAAGGCTCTAGTTTACGATCTCGTCAAAAACCACGTCATTATAAGCGTCTGGAAAGAAGGTGCTGTTACGTTTTGGAACGATTATGCTGACATTTGCCTCAGTTGCTGTAGTGAAACTACGGCATACCTAAAACAGGGTGGCAAGCCGGCTTCTGTTGATACCATGACCACTGCCGTAAGTATAAAGCCACCTCGCAGTTTCCTGTCACGAACCCCGAACCTTCTGAACAAGCGTCCAATTGCAATGTCATCTACAGAAAAATTAAAGAGACTTTAGGAGGAAGGAGAAATCCCTGTATGAATATGAGTAGCTGAGATAACAAGGCGGAGCTAAGGAAAGAAGGGAAGGCTGAATGGTGACAGGAATATGTAAAAGGCCTTATAATGAATTCAGTAATATAGAAACCTTTGCTCAGTCAACGAAATTCCGGAAAGCTGTTCTCATACATAGATTATACAGGTTGAGTCACCTAACATTACCGCTGATATATTTCGTAAACCACATCAAATACTGACGAATCGATTCCACAGACCGAACGTGAGGAGAGGGGCTAGTGTAATTGGTTAATACAAACCATAAAAAAATGCACGGAAGTATGATTTTTAACACAAACCTACGTTTTTTTAAATGGAACCTCGTTAGTTTTGTTAGCACACCTGAAAATATAAACAAATACGTAATCAGTGCCGTTTGTTGCATTGTAAAATGTTAATTACATCCGGAGATATTGTAACCTAAAGTTGACGCTTGATTACCACTCCTCCGCTGTTCGATCGCGTGTATCGGAGAGCACCGAATTACGTAGGGATCCAAAGGGAACGGTGATGGACCTTAGGTACCGAAGAGACTGGAACAGCACATTACGTCCACATGCTAACACCTTTTTATTAGTCTTTTTCACTGACGCACATGTACATTACCATGAGGGGTGAGGTACACGTACACACGTGGTTTCCATTTTCAATTACGGCAACATACCATCGACCTCCTTCAGTTTCAGTCAGATAGCCACACGTGAAACTTCATTCAGGTATGAGTTGGAAAAGCACGATATTCACTATTACACTTCGATGAAAAATTTCTTCAGCGCATTTAATACAAGTTGAAGTGCTTACATTAATCTCTGTTGACCGCACTGTGTGTGTGTGTGTGTGTGTGTGTGTGTGTGTGTGTGTGTGTGTGTACACTAATGGGGCTATATCAAGTCTCTGCACCAGTAGGATGTGCATTTTTTGTCGGGGAAATTCGGAAATATATAAAGTCCTTTTTTTTTATTTTATGCGAGGTAGTGACATGATAAAGTGCGAATCAGAACTCCACCGACAAACTTTCAGAGGTGGTAGTATTTACCAAAACATGAATAAAACGTGTAATAAACATGAGCCGTAAAATTCATGGCCTACTTTAAGAACAGTGAAGACATGTTCATCTTCACTACTGTTAGATACAGCTCTTCTGCTGCAAGCTTTTTACTTTCCGTATTCTGGGAGGAGGCAGTATTGACCAAAACAAGAAAAAATATCCCGGCGCCAGGGGGCTCTAAAACGCATACCTTAAGATCTAGGAGTATTTGTTCAGTAGAAGAGATGGGTAGCTAAGTAAGCGCTCATAGCTCTTAAGGCAGAGCTCATGTTTACTGGACTTTTTTTCTTATTTTAGTCCGTACTACCACCTCTCAAAATATTGAAAGCAAAAATCCTTCAGCAAAAGAGGTGTGTCGCAAAGTAGGGAAGAATAGTAAGTGTTCATAGCCCTTAAGGCACGCATTTTAGGACTCATGCTTACTAGCCACTTTTTCTTGTTTTGGTTCACATTACTACCTTTGTAAGTTTGTCGTTGGAGTTCTGGTTCACCCTCTATATGTGATTTGTTGTACTGCCTGTGGGTTCATAAACACCGTTATCTGCAGGTGCATGCTTTTCAATTAGTCTTGAGATTTTTTTACATTTCTTTTGTTTACAATTGATTCTTTAGCTGTAAGTGCTGTGCCGATGTGGACACTGTAAAATAATGTTAAATCATTGTTCAAACGGTATATATTGTGATTTCTCTGTATATATGATTTTATATTTGTTCCAAGATGTTGGGAGTTTGGCTCAATAAAACAAAGCTGAATAAACGGATTAAAAAGATTGTGGTTTCTGTATACCGCTTACGGCAAATAAAGCCACGGCTCATTTGAAAAGCACACGGCCGGTTCTCTTACCCCTTCTTTTCCAGTGCAAGCTTGTGACTAAGTGTTTAATGACGTCAAAGAGACGTGAAACCCGAATCTCCCTTCCTTCAGAAGCTGTCGCCCCCCCCCCCCCCCCCCCCCTTCTAGCATCGTGACTGCCCTTGCTGCTTATCTTCGGCAAAATCTAGCATCGGTAGGAAGTGACCAACGTGTTCAGGGTCACAGATACAACACCGTTTATTACGTTCACAATGTCGTTGAACTTTTCGAAGAGAAACTATAATTAGCAAGTTTAATAATTGTAACAGCGATTAAGCATAACTAAGGTTTAAACAGGTTTATTTGAGTCAAACCATGACCGTTTCAGATAATTGTTCCAAGTCTCGTTGTTTTTTTTCAGGAGCCTCGTTTTGTACTGGTTTTTGGTCTGCTGCACTAGATAGACAGAATTATTTTTGTTCACTATTTGATAAAATTTACTGGAGATTTAGTCCTTTTGGCACCTCAAACGGCGCGGCCAATACGCGCTGCTAATGTTATGAATTTAAACTCAACGCATTTCTTCCAATAATTTGTAATATGCTCAATGGTTGGGATTACTCTTACGAAAGTTATATGTAAACGATACCAGAAACTATGTGCAGTACTTAAGTGCAATGCGCAATTTTAGCACTGGATCTGTAGTGGCAATTTACACTATAAACAATAATGTTTTAATACCTCAGACTGTGAATATGTGAATTTAACAATACAGGTGTAAATAGCTTATGTTGCATTCATATAAGATGGGTAAAAATATTTTGATGAAACAAATTCTAAAGCAATGTGGCTCTCTTGAATTATGGGGATATTACGTTGGTTTAAATAATGAAGGGACCTGTGGGAAATTAGTTAGGAAGGAGGAATTGGATGACTCTGTGTGTTCATTCAGAATGAGATCAGGAAAAATGTTCTTCTGTATATTAATGTCAGTCGTCTCTAGAGGATTTGTTGTTCTGCCCTTATCTGTAAGGTGTTAGATCACCAGATTGTTTTCTGCATTACCTACTGCATAACTGCTTCTTGCAAGATGATTCTCAAAGGCTTATATGATTACGTTGTTCAGTCGTAGGGCATTCAGATGTTCCTTAAACCTTGTTTCAAAAGTTCTATCTTTTTGGCCAATGTAGTGTCTGGGACAGTTATTACAGTTCAGTTTATTGATTCTTGTTCTTTTTTGAGTCATAATAATGCAGGGAAGTGTGTGTACAATTCTCTGTTAAAGTTCATTGAGAACTGATTTTGACGTTCTTCTTTTTGAACAGACTGGATATTTTATATGAAAGTGGGCCTAATATGGTATGACTGCATACTTCATTGATTTTAAGTCGTTCACAATTGCTGTAGATGTTGTTTATTGCAAAGATTTAATGTCAGGAACACTTTCTTTTATTTTCTGGGAGAGCTTATCTATTACTGAAGCACCGCAGACATTATTTTGGGTAGCTAATTAATTATGTTGATTTTCTTTTGCTTTTCGTCGGAGCTGGGCGGGATTTTATGCATATAATTAAGCGTTAACCTGTAGTGAGCCGTCTAACGCCGGTCGGGTCGTAGGATGTGCTACTGATGGCAACATTCGTGGTTGTGGGATTACGAAAGACATCAAAATGATTTTTGTTTTTATGTTTGATACTTTAATGCCGAGGAAATTAAGCCTGCTGTTTTCTTCATGTTCGACAATGAACATGATGTTGTTGTGTAATTTGCTCAGACCTTCAGCGGCTTTCACCGTCAAGCAGTAGGAGAGTGTCACCTACCTATCTCTTGTAGTAAATAATTCTGCGGTTAATTCGGTTACTGGATGAGGAGAACGTTTGCTCAATTTTCGTCAAAATAGAGTATAATTAGAAAATTTAGTAAGTAACTTTCACTGCCTACGGGAGTAGTGTTGCTTGCAAGACATCAAATCCAACTCACACTGTCTGGGGCATAATTATAATGTTCGTACTTTTTCATGATTTGTTCGTTGAGTACAGAAAAACAGATAATAGAATGGAAACGAATAAACACGAAAACATCCGCTTTGCATGTCCTCACTGTGGATGTTTGACAAAAATAGAACATTAATGGTAGATTCTTTCTGAGACAGAAAGAGGTACGATTTCGTGCCAAATAGCATGTCAGTTAAACTACCACTGAAGAGCGGGTACACCTGCCTAATATCGTGTAGGGCACCTGCTGACACAGGACGTGGAATGAATTCGATTAATGTTTGAAGGGAACTGACACCATGAATCCTGCAGGGCTATCCATAAATCTGTAAGAGTACGAGAGGGTGGAGATCTCTTCTAAATAGCACGTTGCAAGGCATCCTAGATACGCTCAGTAATGTTCATGTCTGGCGAGTTTGGTGGCCGGTGGAAGTGTTTAAACTCAGAACAGAGTTCCTGGAGCCATTCTGCAGCAATTCTCGAAGTGTAGGGTGTTGCATTGTCCTACTGGAATTGCCCAAGTCCGTCGGAATGCACAATGGACATGAATGGATGCAGGTGATCATACAAGATGCTTACATACGTGTCAGAGTCGTGTGTACACGTATCTGGTATACCATATCACACCAGTTGCACACTTCCCACACCATTACAGAGCCTCCACCAGCTTGAACAGTCCCATGCTGACATACAGGATCCATGGATTCATGAGCTTGTCTCCATACCCGTACACGTCCATCCGCTCGATACAATTTGAAACGAGTCTCGTCCGACCAGACAGAATGTTTCCAGTCGCCAGCAGTCCAATGTCGGTGTTGACGGGCCCAGGAGGCGTAAAGCTTGAAAGGTCTCTGTTGGATTCCTTTCATGTTAAGTTGTTAAATCTGTTGTCATTTACGGCATAAGTTCCTCTTCTAAATTTACTGTGGTGTTTCTGACTCTATCTGGGAGGAGACTGAACTGTGCAACGTGTTACTTTCACACATAAACAAGAACGATCTGTCACACTACTACACTATAAAACACAGTTTATATGTAATTCATGTCACACAGTCTCATACGGAACCTACATCCGCTTTCTTTTATATATTGTATATGATAAGATACTGTCATCCCCTTTCCCTTCTGTGTGAAAGGATGAATGAGCAAATGTATTTCTAGTTGCATGCTTGATGGTAGCAGACAAGCCTGTCTGCTAGAGAACAGTAGGACCAACGTCGGAACAGGTAGCTACGCTTTCTAAAAGCAAAGAGGTTTCTATTCTTGGTATGTTCCTGTCCGTCCCTTGTCATGTTGGTATAGGAAGCTTCCTCTCTGGTCACTTCCGTTTGTATCTGTGAAGCACCCTCGGTAGGGGCCCATGCCAGTCTGTCCGCGGCGAGCGTCTGAAGTGGTAAGATCTCCGGCTAAGCGCGTCTCTGCTAAGTCCGTAGGACAATGGATTTCTTAAGTTCAGCCTAACTGAAAATTTAATCATCTTTATTTCAGGTTTAGATCTAAAATATCTAATGTTATCTTAAATTGCAACGCAGTGTAATTCAGGTGTGAAGTTCAGAATATCTTCCAGTAGTTGTTTAGTCACTACTTTGTGAGAAAAGTGGAACCACGTGTTGATGACCCGTAACTCCACTAAGATCATCAATCCTAAGTGCGAATGTGTGTGAGATTTTGAAGTCTCGTCTTGACAATATTTTTCAATATAGCAACTTTTCTTTATGTCCAACCCACGTGGAGTGTACTTTGTGAGACCAGTACCACGTGCTTATACAATTGTTTGACCCATCTGGTTAATAGTATGACGATAGTAACCAGTTTGAGGTTTTTATTTTCGATGTAATTTATTTTAATTCTCAACATTATTGTGGAGTTACACTCTTTGTGTAAACCAAGTTAACCACATGAAGCATGTGGTGTAATCATCAAAGTAGCCCTCAGCTATTCTTTTCGAGATGATTTCACAGGCAATTAGTATTAATTTAGTATACCAGTGTGTAGTAATTTCATGACAGACAGGATTGTGCTACGAACTTAACTTCTTTGGCAGAAAATTGTGAATCGGTTGGCTGTATTTAATTTCTTCTTGCATATGTTTCAACGTTCTTCATGTGTTATTTTATGAATGCAGTGTTGTATGCAGTCTCTCAATCTTGATGTGTTCCGTAAGATTACAAACTGACATTTTCAAAATCCGAAATAAGGCACCAGTTTAGGTAGGCTCTGAGCACTATGGGGCTCAACATTTTAGGTCATAAGTCCCCTAGAACTTAGAACTACTTAAACGTAACTAACCTAAGGACATCACACACACCCATGACCAAGGCAGGATTCGAACCTGCGACCGTAGCAGTCCCGCGGTTCCGGACTGCAGCGCCAGAACCGCACGGCCACCGCGGCCGGCGCACCAGTTTAGTTATGAATCAAGTTTAATTAGCTGAAGGTTTAACAGAACAATGATCAATGTTAAAAAAAATGTCCACATATAAACTGATTTATTTCTTTTTATTTAAATTCTCTCTCTCTCTCTCTCTCTCTCTCTCTCTCTCTCTCTCTCACCGGTTGTCGTAAGATGACTATTAAAAGATTATAATTAATGTTAGTCTGGTTGGGCATTTGGTAAGTTAGACTGGATACCTGGTGAAACAGTTGCTAAATAATGCTTTCAGAACAACTTAATGCATCAACATTACAAGCAGTCATGAAGGGTACACGAGTGGGCCTTCGGCTCCGAAAGCCCATATCGATGATGTTTCGTTGAATAGTTCACACACTGACACTTGTTGATGGCCCAGCATTGAAGTGTGCAGCAATTTGCGGAAGGGTTGCACTCCTGTCTCATTGAACGATTCTCCTCAGTCGTCGCTGGTCCCCTTCTTGCAGGATCTTTTTTTCCGCCCGCAGCGACGTCGTAGATTTGATACTTTACCGGATTCCTGATATTCACGGTACACTCGAAAAATGGTCGTACCCGAAAATCCCCACTTCAACGCTAACTCGGAGATGCTGTGTGCCATCGCTCGTGTTCTGACTATAAAACCACGTTCAAGCTCACTTAAATCTTGATAACGTGCCATTGTAGTAGCAATAACCGATCTAATAACAGCGCCAGGCACTTGTCGTCTTATATAGGCCTCGCCGACCGCACCGACGTGTTCCGCCTGTTTATAAATCTCTGTATTTCAAAACGCATGCCTATATCAGTTTCTGTGGTGCTTCAGTGTATAACATAGGAGAGATACGTACACGACATATCCCACATCCGACATACATCGTAGTTTCCTGCTACCACAGAGGTGTCGCACCGATCGAACTCATCTTCACACTGTACTGACCACACTTTTGACTTCGGTAAAATTTATGAGTCAGGTTATGGGCAACAACGTAAACAGAAGGCAATGGATATTAAGACAATTATGTGAAAGACGATTTCACACGTTGTTTAACGCAAGTATCTTGTTGAGATATTCTTCTCGGCGCCGCAGCCGGTACTTCAAGTCAAATTGATACAATATTTCGACGGCCCACCTGGATATAATCTTCAGGTGGGAAGCTGCTCTTATTGAGTCTAGAACTGATGCTACTCTTCAGTCGACGCCACTGTATAGGGCAACAGAGAATACTCTGGAAATGCACCAAGGGCAATGAGAGCTGTCCCCATTAAAAAAGATAATACGAGTAGCAATACAGCCGGTAGTGGAGGGAATCAAAAACGAGATACCGCTGCCGTAACTAAGCACCAAAATCCTTTGCCAATCGAGAACGTAATGTTTGAATGGAGGTCAGAAGGTAGCTCATGTATCTATTGATAATCTCATCAGCCAGACTAATTTCAATGGATTCTTTCAGAACACAATCGAAATAACGAGAAGCGGCAGTAATCACGCCATATTTCATTACATTTCGAAGGGAGTCCCTCGAATAAGAAATTCTCCACCATCGCAGATTTTTCGATTTCTTGTCACCTTGTGTGGCGGCGGTGTTCCACACACCTGTTCTCAGGAATCCGAATAGTCGACCAATTTGAGCTTTACCACAGTGACACGCTGTCTTATATCGTAAACATCCGGCTTCCTTTGGCCCAGATTGTCTTCAACAGAAGCCACAAGGGCACATGTCTTGGCCAATCGGCGCAACACCGTCTTAATATTAAAATTTTTTTTAAATTCTTGCTACCTTAGCTAAGATGCTATAAAAATATGGTATGACGTAGTTCCACCTTTTTGTACGTCCGGTGACTGCCGGAACTCCAAGCCATCACGGATCTGCTGCTCAGAGAATCCGTCCCGTTAAAACACAGATCTTAGGTGTCAATTTTCCTATGGTAAGTTTTTCATATCTGATGTGATACGCCGGCCGTTGTGGCCATGCGCTTCTAGGCGCTTCAGTCTGGAGCCGTGCGATCGCTACGGTCGCAGGTTCGAATACTGCCTGGGGCATGGATATGTGTGATGTCCTTAGGTTAGTTAGGTTTAAGTAGTTGTAAGTTCTAGGGGACTGATGACCTCAGATCTTAAGTCCCATAGTGCTCAGAGCCATTTGAACCATTTGATTTTGATGTGGTACACGCTTTTCGCACCAGCACTTTAAGGACGCCAGTCGGTTGGTAATGTGGGTGACAGTCGCGTACAGATACAGGTCACTGACTAAGTTTGCGGTAAATGCTACGCCCCAGAGCACGAACATTCCGACTGTTGACTAAAATACTCAAAAAATTGCATCTCGTTGCTTCCGTAGCGCTATAAACTGGCGTCAGGAATGATATATTTCGATATCGACAACAAAGGCAATTTTGTTACTATTTTTCTTCCTCTCATTTGCTCTCATTGTTCTTATTTGCTGTTGAGTTCGAAGCAAATATGGTTTCACATTTTAAAGAACAGAGTTCTTATATAGGAAAACAGGGATCTGTAATTATTATAAATAAACTGGAAGCATGCTCCACCGCCTACGACAAACATTCGTAGTTTATTTTTAAATATGGTTTCATCTTCAGTTGCTACACCACCATATTCTGCAACAGTCGGATCCAGATGTAAATGAACAAACACTAACAATAAGAAGAGTAAGTATTGCAATCAAGATAGACATATTGCATAATGACCTGAAGACTTTTTTTTTACAACGCGTTTTGGAGGTTACGTGCAGTTCCGGTGTTTACCTTGGATTTAAAAATATCTGCAGTTCTGTACTTTTTTTTGTATATCTCCCTCACTCAAGAGCACATCCAATGTATACAACCTTTACCTGAGGTGTTTCCATAAAAGCAAAATACCATGTGCTGCCTGCTCTTGAAGCAAAGACTCCGAAAGACGTCGTAAATGACTGACTATATTGTGTTTTTATTAAAATTTTAATCAAATACTAATTAACTACAACAGACACTGACTAATTCGACATTCGTAATAATATGAACTTCTCATTATTTTTTATTTTTTGTTTCGTAAAATGGAGCGCTGCCCTACTGTGGTGGACATCATTCGTGCAAAGCTCCTTCACTTCAAAATGCTGAACGCATCCGCTCGTTTCGTATTCACTTGAGGTGTATCCGATGTGTAACGTATTGTAGCAAATCATTATGACATTATGACTCAACAACAAAGACTTTTAGTTCTATTGCAGGAAGTTTGCTCCTTGTTGGAAAGACGCGGACGACGGCAGAACGCCCGATCTCAACGAGATGGCATTCATGATGCTGTTTATACCATATCGTTCTGCTGGAATTCCTGTTGGAGGAGTCGAACTGCAAGCTGCAATGGAAAGATGTGCGGATAAGTGAGGCCAAACAAGTTTCAAGCCTAATACGATATCTGAAACTCAAATATGTGTGGCTAAAGTTTAAGTGCACACGTTGCAAGTGTTGAACTATTTTGTAAAGAAAGAAACTGGTGATTACATAGGTCTACAACGAAGAAGAAACAGCATTGTTTCGGAAGTCCATCACCGACAACACACAGTCTGCGAAGAAAGACAATTCTGAGCCGTGGAAAAAATTGCTGTTTCGAAGAGCGCGCAGCAACGCGTAGTGTGAAGCAGTCGCCCTCCGTTTCTGGCGGTGGCGCCGCTGTGACAATCGCAGCTTCGGTGTCTCCCTCTGGTGGGAAAGGGGAAAGGTTCCATGTTCACGTGCATTTAAGGGGCGCTATGAGCTCGCCAGTCGGTCAGTCTGGTTCAGTCTCTCGTCCCCAACTTTCTAGTCTGTCTCTCGTCCGTATTTGTTAGGCAGTTAGTGTCTGTCGTTCGGATCAACCTTTGAAGCTGGCAAAATGACAGTCTGTCCACCCCGCCAGTAAGAGAGCTCAGCGAGTGGTCGCCAGGTCGGGGCTGAGTTCCTGCATCTGAGTCTGCGCGTTAGGCCGCCGGTCTGCTCGAGTTTGCTCAAGCAATGGTCATTCGCGGTTGGATCGATCGGTTGGTCGGTCGCGCACTGAGGCACAAGATGACTTGTCCGTCTTGAGCATCGACTCATGTGAGGTCGCCACGTGAGTCCAGTGGACCGCGGCACATGGCGAGGGGTAGTGACTTCGCGGTCGATACGAGAGCAGCAGGAGTCAACCCACGACATCAGTCTGGCCGGTGCGAGCTGCGACGCCGTGAGACGGGAGATTGGAGCGCCTTCCTGCGTCCGTTGAAGCGACTGGCAGCGGACTGTTCGGGAGAGCGATTTGGGGGTGCTGCGCCAGGTCTTCTCGAGAAATCGCAGTTCATTAGAAGTTAAGTGATTGGTGGTATCTTGTTTGATTTACTCTTGTTAAATTCTACTTGTTTTCTTGGCGAGGTCACCAGCCGTTTTGCCTTGGGGTCGTCCCACCATCATCCTCCGTTTGCCCACCCGCGTGAAGGTGGTTGTTTATAAATTGGGTGGTCCGTCTTTTCCTTGTGGCGTAGGGGCCGGTTAGAGCAACCTGCAGTTCGGATTGTTCGGTAATCTCCCAATCAATCTACCGTACGTTAGTAGCTACCTCAGTCATTTTGTCGGATTTGGTGTGTTAACGAATTTATCGCTTGGAGTGTAACAGCCTAATACCTGAAATATGTTTTGATCTTTGGAAACTTTGATATTATTGCCTATGATCTTGAGAGGCGGCATCTGTGCACTGTAAAACATCTTAACTATTGTTTGGCCAACCTTGTAGAATTTTTTATAAGATTGCATTCCGTGGGCTTTTATTTAAATGATCATTTTAGTATATTAAGTTGCCACCCTTTCACCGTAAGACTTTTCTTATAAGTTAAAATCAAGTTGCACCTTCGGTGGCAAGGTTAATATTTTAATTGTTAGTGTTTTGTACGATTTCCATCTCTCCAACGGAGGGTGCATAGTTTGTGTGCTTGTGTAAATTGTTAAAACTCTTATTTAAAGTTACCTGGTGTGTTGCAGATTTGCACCAGTGTAGTCTTTCAGAGGCTGTTGGGAGCGGTCGTAACTACGGCCATGTCAAAAGGGAGCGGCAAGGTTCTCTGCCCGAAAGCTCATACAGTCAAAACTTGTTCTTTTTGCCTCTGAATAAATTGTAACTTTAATATTTAGAGGGTGCTTTCTAATTATAATTTTAAATCTGTTTCTTAAAAAAAAGCTTTTATGCACTATTAAAATGAATAAAACTCCCATTTGTTAAAAGGAATTTCGTTATGATTTCATCAGTTACTCCCTGGCAACTACTTCCATGCTTACACAGTGTGCTTAAATGTGTTAATGTTCTTGATGAATCGCTAGTAAATAAAATAAATTCTTAAGAATATTCTTTGAAAATAAAACACGGTTCAAATTCGTTTAGTTTTATTTAACTATATAGTCTACTGTATACTATTATTTATAGTTTTATGTAACTAATGTGGACTTCTTGTAATTAGGACTGGGGCTCACCCGAATTTGTCCGTACAGCCCAAATCCCCGAGTCCTTAAGGAATCGAAGACCCCAAAAAAAAAGGTCTAATTTCCTCAAAAGTGAGTACAATCGTGTGATCTGCGCTCCGTTTTCAAGCATCTGAACGTCTATGAGATCGTATAGCGGTGTATGTGGATAATGTCCGCAAAGTGTGTTGCGAACAGAGTTAGTATCAAAGAAGTAATACATTAAATCACGGTGCCTAATGCTGAAATTTAACTGTGTGAGTAGTGAGAATGTGGCAACCGATAAGGTTCTTTCCTTTCGTCATTTGTCGGGGAGTATGGGTTGGAGGGGCGGGGGGGAGGAGGGGAGGGAGGAGGATGGTCACCAGTGAGAAAAAGTTTCGAAATTGTTTGAAATTATTTGTAAAGTTTGATCGAAGTCCCTCTCATTCTCAGATACTGAACGAATGTATTCTGAGAAACTTGCGTGCCGTGAGTTACTCTGCGTCAAGACGCAAATACAGTTCGACAGTAATCGACTTATTGCTTATACCTTGAACGTAATACTATACGTCTTAATCAGAAGACTATGAAACACTTAAAAATTTTAAATTCAGTGAAGAATTACATGAAACACTGATAATCAATTTTTTGCCCCTGGAACCTGTCATATAGGCAACCTGCAAGCGCATTTAGCACAGGGTTAGCCGTCTAGTACTATAGATACACATTGGAAAACAGACAGATGACCTACACGAGTTACCTCCTTAGGTTACCTTGACGGCTTTGGCGTGAGGTAGGGCATCTGGAAACAAAATTAAATCCATATTTCAACCAAACATGGTACACATATCCCTTACTGTCAGGCAACAACTGCTGTAGCAACTACCTACCTGTCATTGTCAGGGCATACGACGTCATAAACAATAAGATGTGTGAAAAACTGCCGTATTACGCATGGATTTTAAATTTATTACTCCTGTGCTACAAACTATAGTCGCAGGCGGTCTCGACATATGTCGCTAAATGCACCTACAGATGTGTATCGTGGTAGCACGCATAGCTCAGGAGATTAACGTCATAAACATTGAGGTGAGTGAAAAACTGACGCATTGTGAATATGACGTCATAAACTCTGAGATGCGTGAAAAAGTACCTCAGATTTAATATATTTCTTCTATGTTGATAAGACACTCCCGTAGTCGACTCAAGGAAATCCCTGACACCTGGCAGCGCTTTTGACAGCTTTCTTATATATATATATATCAGTTCATGACATCCAGTCTTACAAATTTACATTTTCTGATGGACACACGTCCAGACCATCCGCTCTCAAAACACAGCCATCTCACTCCCCACATCCACCACTGCTGGCGGCTCACCTCGAACTGCACAACGCTACGCGCTGTTCACATCCAACTGCCCAACACTACAATAGCATATATCCAACCATGCAAATCATCCACAGACTGCACACAGCACTGTCAGTGATTTTCATACAGAGCGCTACGTGGCGTTACCAACATAGAAACCTAAACAACTACTTACAAAAGGTGTTACCATACAGACGTCTACAAGCGAAGTAGCTGCCCTCAGCTTACAGGAACTGTCTGCAGCCATATTTCTTAATTTGGATATGTACTTATATATTTCTGTATTATATTTATTTCTTGCACGACTGTAATTTCACAGGTGTTTTCACGAATACATGGATACTTCAGTACAAACACAGTTCATTTTTTGTTTTCGTTTCTAATAGAAAGTTGGCAAAATGAATATACGGGCAATTGCCAAATACCGAAAAAGCGGACTCCATACTTGACGGGATGAACGCAAGATGAAATAAGAAGGTTTCTTATGGCTATACTGGAATTAAACTGGGATGATAAAATAACGTCGTGTAGGACCTCCTTTTTTCCGGCGCAATGGAGCAACAGAGCAACAACGTAGTATGGACTCAACAAATCCCTGGAAGTCCCCTGTAGAGATATTGAGCCAGCTGTCACAACAGCCGTCCATAACTGTGAAAGTGTGGCCGGTGCAGGGTTTTGTGTATGCACTGACCTCCATCGATGATGTCCAATGAGTGTTCGATGGGATTCATGGTGGGGGTTTTGGGTGGCCAAATCATTCGCTCGAACTGTGCAGAATGTTCTTCAAGCCACTCGCAAACAATTGTGGCCCAGTCATCATTAAGAATTCTATCGTTGTTTCGGGACGTAAGGTCCACACCTGGCTGCAAATGGTGTCCAAGTAGCGGAGCATAACCACATCCAAACAACGATCGGTTCAGTTGCACCAGAAGAGTAAATCCATTCCATGTAAACACAGCCCCACACCATCGTGGAGCCACCAACCAGCTCGCACAGTGTCTTGTTGACAACTTAGGCCCATGGCTTCGTGGGGCCGGCCGCGGTGGTCTCGCGGTTCTAGGCGCGCAGTCCGGAACCGTGCGACTGCTACTGTCGCAGGTTCGAATCCTGCCTCGGGCATGGATGTGTGTGATGTCGTTAGGTTAGTTAGGTTTAAGTAGTTCTAAGTTCTAGGGGACTAATGACCACAGCAGTTGAGTCCCATAGTGCTCAGAGCCATTTGAACCATTTTTTTTGGCTTCGTGGGGACTGCTCCACGCTCGAACCCTACCATCAGCTTTTACCAACTGAAACTAGAACTCACCCGCCCAGACCACGGTTTTCCAATGTCTAGGATCAAACCGATATGGTCAAGAGCGCTGCAGGCGACGTCGTGCTGTTAGCAAAGACATCGCGTCGCTCGTCTGCTACCCTAGCCCATTAACCTCAAATTTCGTCGCACTGTCCTAAACGATACGTTCGTGGTATGTCTCGCATTGATTTCTGCTGTTATTTCACGCAGTGTTACTTGTCTGTTAACAGTGACAACTCCACGAAAGCGCCGCTCTCGGTCGTTAAGTGAAGGCCATCAGTGGCGAGAGGGGTAATGCCTAAAGTTTCGTATTCTCTGCACACTCTTGACATTGTGGCTCTCTGACGATTGAATTCCCTAACTATTTCCAAAAAGGAATGTCCTATGCTTCTAGCTGCAACTACCATGCCGCGCTCAGAGACTGTTAATTCCTGTCGTGTGGCCAGAATCACGCAGGAAACGTTTTCAAATGAGTCACCTGAATAAAAATGACTGCTCCGCCAACGAACAGCCCTTTTATTCCAAGTGTACGCGGTACTACCGTCATCTGTGCATTTGCGTATCCCCACCCTATGACTTTTGGCAGCTGGGAGTAAGCGAAATTAAGTCAGAAAAAGGCGATGTAACTCCAATCATCTGGGAGGCGTAACAGAATCAACAAAAGGAGACAGTGGTCCTACAGCAGACCGCGAGGGCTGTGGTAGCAAGATGGGTGGGAGGCAGGCGCTCAGCGGACAGCGGTCGGTGGGCAGCGGACGGCTACGCGCAAGCACATGAGCAGGCGGGACCCGAGAGTCGCGCGTAATTGGCGGGCGGAGCTGCCCCGACCCGGCCGCGTCTGAAGAGCTTTTAAGTACGGCGAGGAATGCCGCGCAGCACTGGCTGCCCAGCTTCCGGCGAGTCCGAGTGGAAGAAGCGGCCCGCGAGGGAGAGTACGCTGTACCAATCTGTACTTCAACTAACTGGATGCTGTCTGCTGCTCCTTCTGCGCTGCAACAACGTCCTCACGTACAGTGTGCTCAAGAAGTCCCTTTATCTCTGAACTAGCTGCGTATTACAGTGGAAAAGTGGTAAGATGTTTAATATTTGAATCTCTCATCCTGATCGTTGCCGCTTAGTTGTCACGTGACTAGAGTATGTGTGTTGCCCAGGTCTTTCCGAGTTTGGTGAAGGACAATGGCAGACACCAGCGGCTTAACTTTGGAGGAGCACTTAACGTCAAGTGTCTTCTGGGTCGACGGCGGGAGCAGAACAATGAAACAAAGCTCAAGAAGAAAGGGCGCAACGACGAAATTATTCAAATGGGATGGAAGTCGGTAGATGTACATGAATAGAAAAATAAATCATTATAATCTCATAAAAATTTGATGATTTATTGAAGAGAAAGAGCTTCAGAATCTGAGCTAGTCAACAGCGCTCTGGTCCGCCCGCGGCCCTTATGCAAGCAATTATTCGGTTTGGCGTTTATTGATAGTGTTGCTGGGTGTCCTCCTAGGGATATCGTTCCAGATTCTGTTCAATTGGCACTTTAGATCGTCAACATTCCGAGCTAGTCCATAATGCTCCAAACCAACTGGTCAAAGATCCGGAGAATTTGCTGGCCAAGGCAGGATTTGGCAAGAACGAAGACAAGCAGTAGAACCTCTCAACGTGTGCGGGCGGGGCATTATCTTGCTGAAATGTAAGCCCAACATGGGCTAGCTGCCATGCAATGTTGCAAACAACAATCATGTTGTTAACTCACTACTGTCTGGGACCTCTTCACTGGTCATCGGGGTTCAGTTCGAACTGAGGTCTCATCACTGAAGATAACTCTACTCCACTTAGTGAGATTCCCAGCCGGAGACGTGTCTGGAGAAGCCCTGGACAGTCGTGGGATGTCAACCTATCTGTGCCCACCATGAGGCCTGACAAAGAGTGATGGTCAGGGGTGATGTTTCTTTTCGCACCAGGGCCCGTTTGGTTGTCACCCGCGGCACCCTTGCGGGACAGTGGTACGTCTACAATATCCAACGCTCTATTTTGTTGCTCTTCATGGAGAGCAATCTTCTCTTAGCAAAATAACGCCCTCCGCCCACGGTGAGAATTTCTTCTCCTTGTCTATGAGGGTACCAGACAAGACCTCAGCCACAGGGTCGGCAGATCTCTCCCCGTTTGAGAACTTTTGGAGCGCTATGGGCAGGATCCTCCAAATAGCTCGGGATGTTGACGATCTGATGCGCTAATTGGACAGAATTTGGCACGGTACTCTTGAAAGGACATCCAACAACCCTGCTAACCAAAGCCAAAAGTAGTTTGGATACCCACCGGTCTTGTTGTCCACCAAACTGAAGAGTGATTAACTTAGCGCGTCAGTGATGTGTTTACCCTGCAAATTGACCAGAAAGCGTCCTGCTGAACTTGGAATTAAAAGGACCACGAGGCAGTTCCCCATGAAAATGGACTTAGCTGCTGTAGCTGACGTGTAAGAGTCCGTGGCGGTGCATGAACTTGTACAGGGTTGTAGGCGGTGCATATAGGGACATTATGGACAAAAAATTATTTATAAATGTTACAAGGCAGCAATTGCACCTATAACGGGACTTCCTGGACACCCCACATACCAACTTCCTACGACCAACAACGCAAACGTTAGTATTTGCTTTCTTCTCCACTGCCCATGCAGGTGCCGTATGTTTCGGCAACTGTTCTACGAGTTTGTTTAGTCTTCTGCGAAGGTTTACATCTATTTATCCCCTTAACTACAGTATAATACTGAACACTAAAACTGCAACACCATGGCGGTGGTGTGCCACTAACGTCACATTGGCCTGAAGCGTAGTACATTACTTAGATGCACAAATGATCAGCTGTTCGTCGCAGCAGCACAGAAGAGGAAGGAATAACGCCGTATGAGACGCCCCATCAATGAATTTTTTAATGATATCTTTCAACAAGATAACGCAACACCTCATGTTAGGCGTGTTGTCCTTATATGCTTCGATATAGAGTGCGTTCGATTATTGGCACGGCAGCACAGTCTCCAGACCTCTCACTCATTGAAAACAAATGGTAAGCCAGCCACTGACGAAAACTCTGGCATAGAGTTGATCATGGAAGGAAGGACGTACCTGTATGTGTCACCTAAGCTCGTTCAACTCGACGTCCAGTTGGATTAGAGCCACTATTGCTGCCACCGGTGACAGGGCTCTTTATACCCCCTCCCCCCCCCCCCCCCAAATAACCTGCAATTTTAATCACATATTCTTCCTACTATACCATATTGTCGGATTCATCATGCTCCAGATGGAAGCTCTTCTTGACGTTACATATGTTTGTGATTTAATTTTATGCAAGGCACTACTTCTTTTTATTCACCCAGACATGCTTCGACACATATTTGTCATCTTCTGTGGATCCAAGGTATTTCTGTAAAGTTTAAGACAAGGTTTTCAGTCGCTTGACTACTGCAGGCTTAAAAATTATAACATGTGCATTTTGTTTGGATTGCTGACCTAAAAATTACATTGTTAGTTCTTATATCTGACGAAAATAGAGTCGACAGTACAACTGTAGGTGCTTTATTTTCTCCATGAGGAGAACGAATGGAAACTAGAACATGTAAAATATTACTTGACTTATGGAGATTTACTTAACTTTGTATAAACCATTTCCACAGGGAAGTTCTGAGTGTTTACAATTGTCTCTGAATATAAATGTATAACTTGATACAGACAATTTTATTTAGACTCTTCACCTGGAGTACATAGACGTACTGTCCACAATGAAATTTCAGTGCGAGACGTGAAATAGACTGGTTTCCTACCTGAGAGGATGCTGTCGCCTTAATCGTTGATAACGAACTGCCCGGCTGCATATCGGCGTCACGGCGCGGTGACGCTGTGAAGCTGAGAGAGGGCGTGGCTTCGTCTGAGCCGTCGCAGAACGCAACGCAACGCAACAAGACATCGCAATATTCTGTGGAATCCAAGCGAGGCGCCGATTCTGTCACGGCACCGCGATCTTTGGACGTTACCACCCTAGTGAAAATGCGTTTTTACAGACCGATTTTTGTTACCTTTTTCTGTCATTTTGACAGAAAGACATCAGCAAAGTAATCGTGCAGAAAATTTGTACATTTTTGAAGCCTACTTTTTCGTAGGTAGTTGTTATCTACGTTACAGTACTTACGTTTTCCGCTGTGCTGTGTACTTCTGGTGGATCTCTCTTTCTACCTCTATTGAGTACAATGTTTTCGCACATTGTTTATTTAATTTCGCTCTCGCATTTAATTCACACGTTTTTTCGCAAAATATGATTTGAGCAGACACTTCTGTCTTTATACTCTTTGTAACGAAAATTTAAACGAAAAAAGTGTCTATTTATCCTTATTCCTAGAATGTTAGATATTGAAGGAGCTCTTTTACATTGCTATAGAGCACCATGCCATTTACAACGAAATTAGGATCTTTTTATGTTGATTGGCGAGTTAGGCAATCACCTTATCTTTAAATGTACTTGCATCAAAGTTACTGTTAAGCGCCGGCCGAGGTATCCGAGCGGTACTAGGAGCTGCAGTCTGGAACCGCGCGACCGCAACGGTCGCAGGTTCGAATCCTGCCTCAGGCATGGATGTGTGTGATGTCCTTAGGTTAGTTAGGTTTAAGTAGTTCTAAGTTCTAGGGGACTGATGACCTCAGAAGTTGAGTCCCATAGTGCTCAGAGCTATTTGAACCATTTTACTGTTAAGATAAAGTTATTTGCCAGTCCACCAACCAACCTCAGTGAACACCATTTCGTTGCAGATGAGACACTATCCTAAGGAAACTAAAACTCTAGAGCAAAAGGTGATAATCATCACAGTCCTAAAATATTTTAGACCTAATTTTCTTTCCTATAATTGTTGTCTTTAAGATGTAAGTATTTTTCAGATATGAATGAAAGTACCCACTAATGATGAAAAAATGATTTGAAAAATGTTACTTCTGAAATTATCCCGGCGTATTTATTCTTCTCTTAATTTCCGGGTATGCAGCCGGATCCCGTCGACATTCTGCCACGGTATTTCGGCTCAGAGACGTCCGCCCATCATCAGGTGAGTACACAACTCCTGAAGAGCCCAGGTGCAGTCGCGGTATTTGTGCCGAATCTCGCGCATGCGAAATGTACTGGCGTCCTACAGCGCATGCGTTAGGTGTTGACATGCGCAGCATAGGCGAGTTGTACGTGCTGCCCTCGGTGGTGAAAATAAAAGATCATCTAGTCATTGAGTATCAAATGACGCTGTCGATTCCTCTGTGATTGTACAATGTCTCTGGGCCGAAATATCGTGGCAGAATGTCGACGGGATCCGGCTGCATACCCGGAAATTATTAGAAGATTTAAAAATGTTTGCTAAAATAAACGATTAGATTTAGTTGTTTGCACAATTGGCGGATCTGAATTCGCATAATTTAGCCATGATACGCGGCTGCTGTTAGAACATGAAAACCAAACGGTGTCAACTCGCATGTGCACGTACTGTTAGGAAAGCGATAATAAATATTGGAGCTGCTTCGTGGGGGTTTCATCTTTGCAAAGAGGTGGCGGAGGAGAGAGTGAGCAGTTGCCGGGAAGCCGCGGCAGTCATAGCCGGCTCGGCGAGGCGCGTCGGCCGCCCACCAGTTCGGGGAAGCCCCGAGCTGCGACGCCCACTGTCACCTGCGCGGCTGCGCGGCGCTTCCCAGAACTGCCGTGCGTGACAGGCCCTCCGCCAGATGGCTCGCCGATAGCGCCTGGCTGAACTCGACAGCACATCCGTCAGCCCAACATGTCCCTCACGTGCTGAACGAGAAACACGCGTTTTATCTTGTAACAGCATCGTGTCTACCATCACTCGAGAGTGACTAATGGAATTAATATGATTTATAAATTGCGTGAGCAGCGAGTTAGCAGATAGCCTCCTTTGTATCTCATTTAACGTCCCACGTCACGTTCCCAGACGTAGCTCCACAGAGTAGATGTATGTTTCTGCTGCCATAATGACCACTGTAATATCCATCTGTTCAAGTTCCCCGTGACTCGTTGGGATAGCATTACACTGCACCTATTATAACGAGAAGACGCTGCAAATGTTCAGGAGGTTAGCACTGCAGGGAAGCCTTATTACTAACACGTATTAGTTCTATTGTCAAAATAGCTTTACAAACAAAGACGTTAAAGTAGCTGAAACGTGGTACTTACTGTAATTAAGGAAAAAGTGGAAGGGAGGATCCATCAATATAACTTTCTTTTCACGCAACCCGTGTCGCCCGGGATTAGCCGAGCGGTCTTGGGCGCTGCAGTCATGGACTGTGCGGCTGGTCCCGGCGGAGGTTCGAGTCCTCCCTCGGGCATGGTGTGTGTGTAAGCTTAGGGACTGATGACCTTAGCAGTCCCATAAAATTTCACACACATTAGAACATGTTTGACCACACAACCCATTGCCATAACAATATGTAAACTGTGTTTTATAGATAATCGGAGCATTTAATAATAAAAGTTTCTTTAACAAAATGAACAAATTTGACAAAATTCTTTTGACCTCAAACCTTAAATTGAATAAGCTTTTAATCTTTGCAAAATAAATCTGAAGTGCTGTATTGCAAAACAGCAAACAGTATGACAATGATTACAAGACGACCGTACCTGCAGCTCGCCAGTTATCGGGTGAAACAGCGGTGTTTACTACCCCGCTGGACACAGTGTGTATTATTAAATGCCCTTCTGCAGCACAAGAAAACTACGTAAGCACCATTGATGGCCAGAGTGACTCAGTTACTCAAAACAAATGACTTAACTTTTAATTTAAAAGCTATATGTCGAAGGATTCGGGGTTCAGATGCACGCTTGTGCTTAAAGGTTAAACAGATTAGCACACAATATGACAATGATGGCACTTACTGCAAAGCAACTAACCTCTTAATTTCAGTCGGCAACCAAGATGTGACTGGGCCCCAACCTTTCCCTTCTGACAATTGACTAAAGCCCTGCTGACAGTTGGCTGTTAATATTTTCAAGATTTAACTGATTGTTAGCTGTTAAGACCGCTCTGAAGGGACGTCTTAAACCGTTACTTGTGAACACTTATTACAAGAGAACTCACTCTGCGGAACCACAAGATCCAGCTACAATATATCAATAATGACCCGGTCTTTCAAACACTGAAACGAACAGCTTATTACAAGAGGTTATTCAGATTATAACTAATGACTGAGAAATGCAATTACAATCAAAGAAGTGAATCGGTTAACAGTTAAATCTAACCCCAAGATACCTCTTTCGTTTAACGGTAACCTGTGCCTTACTACAATTGTTCCGACTGTATTTACGAGCCGGCGGTAGTGGCCGAGCGGTTCTAGGCGCTTTAGTCTGGAACCGCGAGACCGCTACGGTCGCAGGTTCGAATCCTGCCACGTGCATGGATGTATGTGATGTCGTTAGGTTAGTTAGGTTTGAGTAGTTCTAAGTTCTGGGGGACTGATGACCACAGATGTTAAGTCCCATACTGCTCAGAGCCATTCGAACCTCTTTTTTGGTTATTGAGTGGTTCCGATGAGAGTCAGGTAGAAGAGGGCAGCCAGGCCACACGCGGTCGTCCTACACGAATGCTCGAATGTTGCCAACCAACCGACAGGATGTCGGGCCGCTGCTTGTAGTCGACTCTCACCCCCGTGAAGTACTCTGATATATTCGCTCTGCGCGGGCCCTCCTTGCGCAGCTCGTGACCACCTCTTGTCGCGATGCTACAGCCAATCCCCAAACTTCGTGCCTCCCTCTGGGGCCAGCGTACCCCGTATATATTTAATAGGGAATGCTGTTAGCTAGAAGGCTCAGTGGGGTCCAAACGTGTGAGGCAACCACGCAACCATGCCACGGAAATATATATATGGTGTTACAAAAAGGTTCGGTCAAAATTCCAGGAAACATTCCTCACACACAAAGAAAGAAAATATGTTATGTGGACATGTGTCCGGAAACGCTTACTTTCCATGTTAGAGCTCATTTTATCACTTCTCTTCAAATCACATTAATCATGGAATGGAAAGACACAGCAACAGAATGTACCAGCGTGACTTCAAACACTTTGCTACAAGAAATGTTCAAAATGTCCTCCGTTAGCGAGGATACATGCATCCACCCTCCATCGCATGGAATCCCTGATGCGCTGATGCAGCCCTGGAGAATGGCGTATTGTATCACAGCCGTCCACAATACGAGCACGAAGAGTCTCTACATTTGGTACCGGGTTGCGTAGACAAGAGCTTTCAAATGCCCCCATAAATGAAAGTCAAGAGGGTTGAGGTCAGGAAAGCGTGGAGGCCATGAAATTGGTCCGCCTCTACCAATCCATCGGTCACCGAATCTGTTGTTGAGAAGAGTACGAACACTTCGACTGAAATGTGGAGCAGCTCCATCGTGCGTGAACCACATGTTGTGTCGTACTTGTAAAGGCACATGTTCTAGCAGCACAGGTAGAGTATCCCGTATGCCATCATGATAACATGCTTTATTGAGCGTAGGTGGAAGAACACGGGGCTCAATCAAGACGTCACCACCAATGCCTGCCCAACCGTTCACAGAAAATCTGTGTTGATGACGTGACTGCACAATTGCGTGCGGATTCTCGTCAGCCGACACATATTGATTGGGAAAATTTACAATTTGATCACATACTGACGAAACTAAAATGAGCTCTAACATGGAAATTAAGGGTTTCCGGACACATGTCCGTATAACATCTTTTCTTTATTTGTGTGTGAGCAATGTTTCCTGAAAGTTTGGCCGTACCTTTTTGTAACACCCTGTATATGTCGGCAAGGAAAGGCCTTCTAAGAACACAACCCACAGATACCAACTTTTCCTCATATATATTGCCAATGAGGCCGCAAGAGGGGTAGTCGATACTGCAACTAAGACCGTGAAGCCAGACTGGACAGCCTACTATTTCAATGGCGCCGCGGCTCAGTAGCGCCCGCATCTCGTGGTCGTGCGGTAGCGTTCTCGCTTCCCACGCCCGGGTTCCCGGGTTCGATTCCCGGCGGGGTCAGGGATTTTCTCTGCCTCCTGATGGCTGGCAGTTGTGTGCTGTCCTTAGGTTAGATAGCTTTAAGTACTTCTAGGGACTGATGACCATAGATGTTAAGTCCCATAGTGCTCAGAGGTCCATTTGGGCTCAGTAGCGTAAATATTTTCAGTTAGAAGGATGTGGTATACAATCAGCTGAATGGGGAATTTCGCATGAGAAGAAATAGTATTTGTTATCTACCTGTGATGTTTTCTGAAGATTTGTGCTAGCAGTTTAGACAGATGAAATGTTGTGATGTGGCTTTCGACAGACTGTATGCTACATTTAATTTCATATTATGGCAGTTTGAGCATTATAATACAATTTATCATAATACTTTTGAAGTATACTTTTTGCAGTAATGATTCAGTAATGACCTCTTCAGACTGCCGAAACTGCTACATCAGCAATTTCAGCAATGTTAACCAAAAGTGGCAATTAGAATGGCCAACGGAACAAAATTATACAATAACGGGAAAAGAATTAGTACCCTTGGAAAGAACACCGTCGATTTTGATTTTGCATAGCCCACTCATGGGATACTAGATGTATTGATAACGATTTCAACGTCTTCCGCGAACAGATTGTAGCTACCAGGGTGTCATATGAGCCTACCCTTTAATAGATTCAAATGGCTCTAAGCACTATAGGACTTAACATCTGAAGTCATCAGTCCCAGAGACTTACAACTACTTAAACCTAACTAACATAAGGACATCATACACATCCATGTCCGAGGCAGGTTTCTAACCTGCGACCGTAGCAGCAGAGCGGTCCCGGACTGAAGCACCTAGAACCGCTCTGACACAACGGCCGGCCTACCCTTTAATAGGGATTGTTGGCAGCCAGAAGGTTCAGTGGGGTGTAAACGTGTGAGGGAAGCAGGCAACCATGCCAAGGAGACAGGCACTCTTCCTTCCTACAGCTAGTTGAGAGAGATCGAAAGGAGTCAAGGTGTGGCCTTCCGAGTGGCGGGGACGGTTCCTTCGGAGAACTGCTACACAAGGTGGATGTGGTGTGTCTGTTGTGTATCAGTGGTCACGTGAACATTCTTTACTCTTGCACACGAGGGTGTGGACGTCCACACAGCACAGACGTCCTCGAGTCCGGTGGTACTGTAAGCAGATCATATAGGTACAGCAGCACAGGTAAGAGAGCTTGTGAGCCCAGACGTGTCAACCAGGACTGTTGCAAAGTTATACGGGCACGCACATCTGCAGCTCACGCCACAGCATCGACGAGCACAGTTCCACTGGTGCCATCACAGGGTCCCTTGGAAGATGCAATGGCGTGTCGTGGTCTTCAGTGAGGAAACAGACTGCCTGCACACAAGTGATGGTCGCTTGCACATACGACGCAGACCTGGTGAGCCCTGTCTCGTCGAGTGCATTAGTGCAAGACACACTAGCCCCAGCCCAGGCTTTATGGTCTCGGGTGCGACAAGCTACCACTCTCGTTCACCTTTAAAGTTTCTATGGGGGACGCTAACCAGCGCTCGGTACTTGTTAGATCTGCTCTTTCGCCGTTCTTGCAACAGGAAGGCGTTGTGTTGTTCCAGCAGGATAATGCTCGTGCAGAGCGCCAGTGTGCTGCCCGTGGAACTGAAGGCGCTCTGCAAGACAGGCAGCAACTTCCCTTGCCACCATGATCTCGGGACTTGTCTGAAATCGAGCACGTGTGGAATCTGATGGGACAAGAAGTGGCTTGTACGACTAATTAACCATCAACTGCCAACAACTCTTACACAACTAAGTGGACAGGTCGAGCAGGCGAGAAGTAACGTATCCCAGGAGAGTATTCGCTGGCTGTACGGTCGACTGAATTGCTAGAGTTTGCGCCTCCATTGCGGCTGTGGAGTACTAATATCGGTGTTTCAGGATGGATAGATACCTAGTATCTTGGAACCAGGTGTGCTGTTGACCTGTGAATGTAATCATTTCATGAACTGCCCCTGCACTGTTGCAACAATAAATCCTTGAGTTAACTGAGCCGTGTTGGTTCCCGCGTTGGTGCCGTTGGCATCGTGTAATAGGGATAGTGGCCTCTCGTTTTCTTCTTGTGTGTACTGGCGCCACTACGTTTGCTAGCATTATCTGTCCGCAAGTGGCAGCAGCAGCGGTTATCGATATCTAGTACGGTGGTGCTATCTTCGGAGGGACGTCAAGTGTTTTCAGGGTCGGAGTGTGTCAGGGAGATCGGTTGGGATGGAGCAGCAGTTAGGTCCGGCAGCGCGAGGACATGCCGGGAACGTTGGCGGCACGCTCGCACTGCCAGATTGAGGGGCAGCAGTTGCGAGGGCCACAACTTCGTTGTCCACCGGACCCAGGACGTTTGAGTTGAGTGAACATTAACGCAGTAGTGAACCTACACTATTTTGAGATCATGCCGTTTGTTCGCGCACTGCTGCTCGCATGGTCGCTGAGACGAAGAGCAACGAGTGGAGTGTTTGGAGCTGGCGAAATTAGTTAGCCGTCCTCCACTTCTTATTATGAATCATCGAATTCCTTGTGTTATTATTGGTGAAGTTCAACAAGCGGTATTTTTCTGCCTAGTGGCCGTAACGGCCCAGTTACCTGTTCTGGAGGTTAGCGTATTTTAGAAGCTGTGTACCTTTCCTAGCCTTGCCACTGCTGTCCGGTAAGGCGTGTAGTTCGACAGCTTCCTTCATTGTGGTTCGGATATTTGTTTCTTTTGGACTACTTTGGTCATAGTACGTCCTTCTGCTGCTGGATGTTCTAAACACCGGATTCTCAGGACGCAGTGCTGTCCGCCTGTTCCGCCTTGCCTGGGTTATTCCATCGTTGTATTGGTTATCAGACGTTAGGTAGATTTTGCAAGAATGTTGGTCTGCGTTTAAACTGTCACTAGTTTGAGTTGCCATCCGGTTAAGTGAATACAACTATTGGCTGTCTGTCTCATTGTTCACGAAGTTGTGCGACTTTCCCAAGTTGAGTCTTGCTGCACTGTCTGAGGCGCACTTCTCTCTTGATTTGGTCAGATTGTGATGATTTCTGAAAAAAATATTTTAATTTTGAATTATTACTGTTTGGGCCTTCAGCAGACAAACAGTTTGAATTTCTTGTTAATAAGGCTTTCAGCCGTGAGTGTAAATTGTCTTAAGAAATTTTAATTAGACTAAATATCTGTACCTACAGATTGGAAAATTGCGCAGGTCGCACCAGTGTTCAAGAAGGGTAGTAGGAGTAATCCATTTAACTACAGACCTATATCATTGACGTCGGTTTGCAGTAGGGTTTTGGAGCATATACTGTATTCAAACATTATGAATCACCTCGAAGGGAACGATCTATTGACACGTAATCAGCATGGCTTCAGAAAACATCGCTCTTGTGCAACGCAGCTAGCTCTTTATTCGCACGAAGTAATGGCCGCTATCGACAGGGGATCTCAAGTTGATTCCGTATTTCTAGATTTCCGGAAAGCTTTTGACACCGTTCCTCACAAGCGACTTCTAATCAAGCTGCGGAGCTATGGGGTATCGTCTCAGTTGTGCGACTGGATTCGTGATTTCCTGTCAGGAAGGTCGCAGTTCGTAGTAATAGACGGCAAATCATCGAGTAAAACTGAAGTGATATCAGGTGTTCCCCAGGGAAGCGTCCTGGGGCCTCTACTGTTCCTGATCTATATAAATGACCTGGGTGACAATCTGAGCAGTTCTCTTAGACTGTTCGCAGATGATGCTGTAATTTACCGTCTAGTAAGGTCATCCGAAGACCAGTATCAGTTGCAAAGCGATTTAGAAAAGATTGCTGTATGGGGTGGCAGGTGGCGGTTGACGCTAAATAACGAAAAGTGTGAGATGATCCACATGAGTTCCAAAAGAAATCCGTTGGAATTCGATTACTCGATAAATAGTACAATTCTCAAGGCTGTCAATTCAACTAAGTACCTGGGTGTTAAAATTACGAACAACTTCAGTTGGAAGGACCACATAGATAATATTGTCGGGAAGGCGAGCCAAAGGTTGCGTTTCATTGGCAGGACACTTAGAAGATGCAACATGTCCACTAAAGAGATAGCTTACACTACACTCGTTCGTCCTCTGTTAGAATATTGCTGCGCGGTGTGGGATCCTTACCAGGTGGGATTGACGGAGGACATCGAAAGGGTGCAAAAAAGGGCAGCTCGTTTTGTATTATCACGTTATAGGGGAGAGAGTGTGGCAGATATGATACACGAGTTGGGATGGAAGTCATTACAGCATAGACGTTTTTCGTCGCGGCGAGACCTTTTTACGAAATTTCAGTCACCAACTTTCTCTTCCGAATACGAAAATATTTTGTTGAGCCCAACCTACATAGGTAGGAATGATCATAAAAATAAAATAAGAGAAATCAGAGCTCGAACAGAAAGGTTTAGGTGTTCGTTTTTCCCGCTCGCTGTTCGGGAGTGGAATAGTAGAGAGATAGTATGATTGTGGTTCGATGAACCCTCTGCCAGGCACTTAAATGTGAATTGCAGAGTAGTCATGTAGATGTAGATGTAGATTATAAGACTGTAAATACCCACTTACTATTGGATATCTAGCATGGAAGTGCAGGTCACTGGTATGAGACACACAAGCGAGATAAAGCAGCCCACTGCGTTTAGCATCATGACTCTAAGTACATTTTAGTTTCTTGATTTCAGATGTAAGATTGATTTAAAATTGAAATGCAGATAATGGCTGTTAAATAGTAACCAATACGAATGAAAGGTTACGAGTGGAAATGCACAAGACACTTCAGAGCATGCATCAAACCACTGTGTATTTATGAAGTTAAAATAGTGATTTTAAACAGAGAGACGCTGAAGAAACCCGAAACAGAGAATGAAAAGCAGTAATTAGGAAAATCTTAGGTTCGGTTTACACTGAAGAAGACTTTCACAGACTAAGAGCTAATGAAATAGAAATTATATAAACATTTTTCTCGTAGGAAAAAATGCAGGCCAAAATTCGATGGACATATTAAAACAGTGGAACCAAGAGGCGAAATGACAGGTTGTGGAATCCAGTGAAAGCCGCAGTAGAGCTGAAACTGTAACACTAAAATGGAGAGGTAGAAACATTATAAGACAGAAAATTCACTACTTCACGCTTGTCCTGACAGAAAACCTGACTGGATCAACTTGATTTGTAAGGACGAAAAGAATCTATTCTGCGAGACTGAAAGTAATATGGGCACAAAGAAAGGCTAATACAAAACTCTGAAAATGACCTTGTTGTACATCGTGTGGTCCAGTAGGGTGCAGAAGTGAATAATAATAATAAAAGTTTAGACAGTCAAGAACGACGAAATCACAGAATTTAGAGAAAACTTTTGTCCCACATATGTCGGCAAAAGGCAGAAAATCACAAACGCTTTCACATGTTAAAGCCCGTCTTTGTGTAGTCACCAAAGGCTTCACTGAAGTGAGCCGTAGTCAAAAGTGCTCGACCGTTATTGGCAATGAGACTCTGCTAACGCTTGTTTATACTCTGAAACGGTACCAGTCACTGGACGGGAATATTCACGTATACAGACGACGGCAGTACCGCGTACAGCACGTATAAAACGACACTGGCTTGGTGCAGCTGTCATTGGCACTCAGGTGATTCATGTAAAAAGGTTTCCGATGTCGTCAGGGCCACACGACGGGAAGTAACAGACTTAGAATGATAGCTGGAGCTGGACACATGGGACATTTCCGAAATCATAAGGGAATTCATTATTCCGAGATCCACGGCGTCAAGAGTGTGCCGAGAACACCCAGTTTCAGGCGTTACCTATCATCACGAAAAAAACAGTGGCCGACGGTCTTCGCTGAATAACCGAGAGCAGCGGCGTTTGTGTGGAGTTTTCATTGCTAGCAGACAAACAAAACTGCGTGAAATAACCGCATAAATCAATGTGGGACGTACGACGAACGTATCTGATGGGACAGTGCGCCAAAACCTGGCGTTAATGGGCTATACTAGCAGACGAGTGAATTTTGCTAACAGCACGACATCGCCTACAGCTTCTTCTCTGGGCTCGTGACCACGTCGGCTGGACCGTTTTCAAGTCGTCAGTCTTTTGACTGGTTTGATGCAGCCATCCACGAACTCCTCTCCTGCGCCAACCTCTTCATCTCAGAGTAGCACTTGCAACCTACGACCTCAGTTATTTGCCCGATGTATTCTAACCTCTTCCTTCCTTTTCAATATTTGCGCTCTACAGCTCCCTCTATTACCGTGGAAGTCATTCCCTGATGTCTGAACAGAGGTTCTATCATCCGGTCCCTGCTCCTTACCAGTGTTTTCCACATGTACCTTTCCTCTCCGATTCTGCGAAGAACCTCCTCGTTCCTTAACTTATCAGTCCACCTAATTTTCAACATTCGTCTATAGCACCACATCTCAAGTCCGTCGATAGTCTGCTGTTCCGATTTCCACACAATCCACGTTTCACTACCATACAATGTTTGCTCCAAACGTATATTCTCAGAAATTTCTTCCTCAAGTTAAGGTCTATTTTCGTACTAGGAGGCTTCTCGTGGCCAGGAGTGCCAGATTATTTTGCTGCCTAGGTAGCAGAATTCCTTAACTTCATCTACCTCGTGACTATCAATCTTGATGTTAACTTTCTCGTTGTTCTCATTTCTGCTGCTTCTCATCACTTTCGTCTTTCTTACATTTACTCTCAATCCATATTCTGTACTCATTAGACCATTCTGTTTAACACATCATGTAATTCTTCCTCATTTTCGCTCAGGATAATAGTGACATTGGCGAATCGTATCATTGGTATCCTTTCACCCTTAATTTTAATTACACTCTTGAATCTTTCTTTTATTTCCGTCTTTGCTTCTTCGATGCACAGATTGAACAGTAGAGGCGAAAGACTACATCCCTGTCTTACACCCCTTTTAATCCAGGCACTTCGTTCTTGGTCGTCCACTCTTATTACTCCATCTTGGCTCTTTTACATATTGTATGAGTATATTAAGCGTCTACCCTGTAGCTTACCCCTGTTTCCCTCAGAATCTCGAACATCTTGCAACACTTTACATTATCGAAAGCTTTTTCCAGGTCGCCAAATCCTATGAACGTGTCTTGATTTTTCTTTAGTCTTGCTTCCATTATCAGCCGCAACGCTGGAATTGCCTCTCTGGTGCCTTTACGCTTCGTAATCCTCAATTCTCTTTTTCATTCTTCTGTAATTCATTCGTGTCAGTAATTTCGGTGAATGAGCTGCTAAGCGGATTGTGCGATAATTCTCGCACTTCTCGGCTCTTGCAGTCTTTGGAATTATCTGGATGACATTGTTCCGAAAGTCAGATGGTATGTCGCTAGACTGATACATTCTACACACCAACGTAAGAAGTCGTTTTGTTGCCACGTCCCTCAATGATTTTAGAAATTCGGATGGTATGTTATCTATCTCTTTCGCCTTGTTTGATATCAACTCTTCCAAAGCTCTCTTAAATTCTGATTCTAATACTGGATCCCCTGTCTCTTCAAAACCAACTCCGTTTCTTCTATATTTTAAACATAGCTGCACAACAGCAACGGTTTCACGTAATAAAATTATAAACAGCCGACCAGTTGCAATGGATAAAGAAATTCTTTACCTAGGTTTCGACAAATATAAATTTGTCTTCTTCAGAAGGCGACAATTTCACATTAGTAAGGACTAATGTACCATCGCCGTTTTTACAATTGTTGGCATAGATCCATGTGTCAAAAATAAAAAATAGCCCTAGAATTAAGGTTGTTACGTTAACATAAAATAGCTCATGGATCTTGCAGAGCTTACTCGGTTTACAAAATTGACATTTCGAGGGAACGATTTGACCACTCAGATCGCCCGACGTGAATCCGATCGAAAATTTATGGGACCAGCATCACTCGCAACTATGGACGGTTATAGAGGCATCATGACTCATTATTTCTGCAGGAGCTTAGAATGACTTGTGGATCCCATAATGCGTCCAGTTGCTGTGCTGCGTCGTGCAAAAGGGAGGTCTGGCACGACATTAGGAGGTCTCGCACGATTTTTGTCATCCCAATGTACTCCGTGGTGCACATAACTCAATAGATTCCATGTCTAAGATACACAAATATGTTATCAGTGATTTTCCAGACACGAGATGCGGCATAATTGCAGCATAGGCCTCAGGAGACGATTGCAACTAGCTAAGGACTAAGCAGGCCAGCCACCTGCGTAATTCTACCGTTGGCCTCCGCAGTAGAACACGATGAGAGGACTTCTGTCAAGACATCAGAAAATAATTTCCATTGTACTAGATGGAACTGTCGAGGGTAAAAACTGCGGGGGAGTCAGAGACTGGAATATATATAGCAAATAATTGAGGACGTAGGTTGCAAGTGTTGATCTGGGAGAAAGAGGTTGGTGCAGGTGGGGAATTTGTGGCGGGCCGCTTTGCGTTTCTGCAGCCGGTTACGTGACGGGAACCTAGCACTTACCATAAAAGAGCAGCCCACGGATAGTGTACCCTACCTGACGAAAAATATCTAGATACGTATTAGTGGATTGCAAGACGAGTGACTCCAGCCTTAGCCTTTTTTACGGTTTGAACTCTGCTGGGGACACTTTCAGTCGGGCAGCTGAATACCTGTGCAGAAACGGCAACCTATTCTTCCTGAAGAGTCGAAACGAGAGGAGGTAGTGGCGTTGGATGCTGGGGCCTGGAGAGAACCAGACCTTCCATCTCATCGCAAAGGTGATCCACTGATATCAGGTCGGAGCCCTGGGCAGGTCAGTCCATTTCATTTCGGTTTGGTTTACTGTCTACAAACTATTCTCTTAATTCAGGGTGCACTGACACGCTGATGCAAAGAATCATCATCGCCGAACTGTTATGAAAAATGTGTTCACGTTAATCCATTTTCAGCGTTTTCTGAGGTGAAATTTGGGGATCATACCCCAACCACGAAAAGCACCACTAGATTGTAAAACCACCCTCTCCATACGTCACTGTTGGCACTGCTCACTATGGCACATAATTTTCTCCAGCCATTTGTCAAACCTACACCGTTCTATCGGATTAGCACGATATACAGCCTGATTCACCACTGCAGATCACCTCAAGTGGTGCCGCTCTGTAAATCAACTCAAGTGTCGCGTCCCATTGACTACAGAAATGTCTGGTTTATGAAGAACTGCTAGACCACTGCTCCGTATTCTTTGGAACCCCCCGCCGGCTTCTGTGGCCGAGCGGTTCTAGGCGCTTCAGTCTGGAACCGCGCTACCGCTACGGTCGCAGGTTCGAATCCTGCCTCGGGCATGGATGTGTGTGATGTCGTTAGGTTAGTTACGTTTAAGTAGTTCTAAGTTCTAGGGGACTGATGACCTCAGAAGTTAAGTCCCATAGTGCTCAGCGCACTCCCGGCGGGCAGTCGTTCTTTTAGCTGAACTTCTGATAGCACTTTGAAACTCACGAATGATTCCTTTCGCTGATTTCATACAATTTTTTTACAGGTAGCTCCGCAGATATCGACAGACCCCGACCATCATTACATAGGATCTTACTAGTTTTGGTTTAGCTACAGTTGTTCCTTTGCGTTTCCACTTCAAATCACAACACTAACATCCGACTTCGGCTACTTTAGAAAAGTTGAAATACCACTCACCGATTTGTTACTGAAATCACATCCACTGACTGAAGACACAAAGGAATTAAAGACATTGGATATGAGTTCCCATTAATTTATATCAAGGGGACAATTATAAATTTTTGTCAAACCGGGATTTGAACCCACGTCTCCAACTATTAGGCAGATGCACTGATCGCTACGCCACCCGTACACAGTGGTCTCCATAACGGCACGGTTCCTGTCAGATTGTCAACTTTTACAACATATTACTAATGCCGTGCCCCTCTTCAGCAGCCTCATTACTCACGGCATCTCGCCGATTCCCGTAAGAGATCGAGCTTGGTGTGCATCTGTTTTGAAGGGCTCATTGGCCGTCATCGCCGGTGCAGGTGGCAGACATGTAGTTGTAAACAGAGGAAGTGGGAACTGTAGTTACCCGGCGATAAACTGCAGCTCACCTTTGTTTATTCCTGTGTGTGACGCGATTCTTAGCCGTGACACACGCTGCAGACGAGCCTCCCAGTCCACCTGTCACTCGCTCTGGAGCGCCTGTACTGCCGCCACGGCGCACGCAGTGTCTGTGAGAAGCGCCGCAGTCGCCGATGTTGGTACACGAGTTTGACAGCGGCGGTTGTGAAAGACGATGGGCGATAATGGTTTGGACTCGCGTCCACGGCGCCTTTGTGGCGCTGACGCGGCCACACAGCTGCCAGCGACGAGAAATGGCGCGATTATTCAGCCGGCGGACGGCTGTCAAAACCACCGCCGACACCCGACAGCCGCCAGCCGGCGAGACAGAGAAACATCTTCCCACCTACCGCTACCCGTTTCTCTCCCGTAGCCGGGTCCCCGTCTTCAAATATCAAACTGTTTCCTTATCACGACAAAACAGAAGCGTCACGAACACTGTAATTGCCATAACATCTATTAATCTGGAATCGATTATAATGAAAACTGTGAGCTTCAATTAGAAAAGACAGCGCGCGTTTCCTTCTTATTCGGGACATAAAAATATTTTTTTTTTTCAAATGCTGCTGTCATTATAGTCAGGGTAAGATCAAGTTGTTATCAACCTGTATGTTTGAACATCATAGTGCACTGCTAGCCGTCATCTATAATTAGATGTGGGTTGCTGTTGCGTTCATCTGACTTTTGGATTGAATTACCCAGAGCCGCCCCGAGTGACCGCGTGGTTCGAGACACCATGTCATGGATTGCGTGGCCCCTCCTGCCGGATGTTCGAGTTCTCACTCGGGCATGGATGTTTGTGTTCTTTTTAGCATAATTTAGTTTAAGTAGTGGTTAAGTATAGTGAACGATGACCTCAGCAGTGTGGTTCCTTAGGAATTCACACACATTTGAACTTTGTTCTACATCTCAATCTACGTGATTACTCTGCTATTCACAATAAAGTGTATGGCAGAGTGTTAAATGATCCACGTTCAAGCTCCCTCACTACCGTTCCACTCTCGAACTGCTCGAGGGAAAAACGAGCACTTAAATGTTTCTGTGCGAGCCCTGAGTTCTCTTATTTCATCGTGATGACCATTTCTCCTAATGTAGGTGATTGCCAACAGAATGTTTTCGCAATCGGAGGAGAAAACTGGTGATTGAAATTTCATGACAAGATCCCATCGCAACGGAAAAAAAGTTCAAATGTGTGAGAATTCCTATGGGGTCAAATTGGCAAATTCTTGAGGTTATTGGTCCCTAGACTGACACATTACTTAAACTAACTTGGGCTAAGAACAACGCACACAACCACGCCCGAGGGAGGATTCGAACCTCCGGTGCGAGGCGCTGCGCAGTCCGTGATATGGCGCCTCAAACCACGCGGGCATTTCGCGCGGCCATCGCAACGAAAAACGCCTTTGTTTTAGTGATTGCTACTCCAATTCACGTATCATGTCTTCGGAACTGTCTCCCGTATTTCGCGATAATACAAAATGAGCTGCCCTTCTTTGTACCTTTTCGATGTCATCCGTTAGTCCCATCTGACGCGAATCTCACACCGCACAGCAATACTCTAGAATAAGGCGGAAAAGCGTGGTGTAAGCAGTCTCTTTAGTAGACCTGTTCCACCTTCTAAGTGTTCTGCCAATGAATCGCAGTCTTTAGTTTGCTCTACCCCAATATTATCTATGCGATCGTTCCAATTTAGGTTATTTGTAATTGTAATCCCTAAGTATTTAGTTGAATTTACAGCCTACAGATCTGTGTGACTTATCGCGTAATCGAAATTTAGCGGATGTCTTTTAGTTCTCACGTGAATTACTTCACACTTCTGTTTATTCAGCAATTCGTTTGGCCATCTGATGCCTTAACAACACTGTCAATGACAGCATCATCTCCAAACAATCTAAGACAGCTACTCAGATTGCCTCCTATGTCGTTAATATAGATCAGAAATGATAGAGGACCTATGACTCTACCTTGGGAAAGCCGGATATTACTTCTGTTTTACTCGATGACTTTCCGTCTATTACTATGAACTGTGACGTAGATGATAGGAAATCACGAATCCAGTCGCACAACTGAGGCGATACTCCATAGGCATGCAGTTTGGTCAGAAGACGCTTGTGAGGAACGGTGTCGAAAGCCCTTCTGGACTTACCCAGTCCGATACAGGAGAATCTACAATTTAATGTGTCTTCCGAACTACGGGCAACACTGCATTTTCTACATTAATCTAGACATATTACAAAAGTGGACGTACAAATTTATAGTTTATACTGTATGATTATAATAAAACTGACGGTGTTCTGAGTGCTGCAGTGTGGGCTGTATACATCACAAGATGCTGAAACATCGTAGGTATAACTGCGCTCGCGGAGTATGGTGAAAAAAAAAATAGTTCAGCTTTCTGCCGACAGGTGAAAGCATGACCCTGTAAGCTGTTGGAATGTGAAATGTTTCCTGTTTTGATGTCAGTAAGTTGTTTGTTTCTTGGCGACGTGTGTTGATATTTTTGTGAAGTGACTTGGTGTGAAGGTTTAACAAAAACAATGTTCAGATGTGTGTGAAAACTTATGGGACTTAACTGCCATGGTCATCCACCCTAAGCTCACACACAACTTAATCAAATTATCCTAAGGACAAACACACACACAGATTGCCCGAGGGAGGATTCGAACCTCCTCCGGGACCAGCCGCAGAGTCCATGACTGTATCGCCTTAGACCGGAAGGCTTAACAAAGCTGAACTTTCCCACACGAAACGCAATGGCTATTGATAAGAAAGACTGTGCACTGCTTTATCAGAATGGCAGTAGTAGCAGCGATGCATTGCGGAATATCACCAACAGAAACAACTGTCAATGGGCCCCACGTCATGGACTAACGAATATCATCAAGAAATTTGAAGAGACAGTTGAATTAGGTAGTGCCGGAGGGGGCGGACCATTCCAACAGCAGTTAAGGAAGTTGCTGTGGCTTTAGGCAACCGTGCAGCGCACACCTCAAATTCTGCAGCCAGTGCTCGAGCTATGCTATGGAAATTGTTTACCCTCTGTGCAACAGTTCAAAAGATTTTGCGGTGCTTTTTACACTGGTATCCATACAGTATTCAGAATGTGCTCCAAATGAAGCTCTAAGGTAGGCTACAACGTCATTACTTTGCCCTTCGTTTTTTGGCACGCATGGAAAAGGATGAAATGTGCCCGGGGAATTTTCTTTGGAAGGACGAGCACATTTTACTGTGCACGATGCCGTGAATGCACAGAACTGTATCATATGAAGTTTTACTCCACCACATGTTGTGCTGGAACGTTCACTGCACGCGTGGTGTGGTTTCACAACCTCCTTCACTCTCGGTCCGTTTTTCTTCGAGCACTCTTCACGGGCCCGTTAGATGTACAGAGACATCGGGACTTTCTTAATGACCTCCTCGTGCAACGCGTGATTAGAGCTTTGCAAGAACGAAACTGTGCCCACGCCACTATTTTCATAGAAGATGGGGCGACACCACATGTCGCTTGCCAGGTGAAAGATTTACTTTAAATAACCTTCGATAACGGCCATATGATCTCTAGGCAGTTCCAAAACGTGTGGCTTTCCAGAATCCCAGACCCAAATCCATGTGACTTCTGGTTGTGGGGACATCTGTAAGATCCTGTCTATCAGTGATGTATACGGACTTTTTCTTATTGAAGAATATCACACAACGACATATCGCTCTGATTTACACCGGATAAGCTGGGAGCAACTGTAGACCGTGCTGTGTTAAGGGTGCAGCATGTTGCTAAGTTAGGAGACCATACGGAACACATGTCGTTACCAAATGTACCAGAACCATCGTTATCATGTGTTTGATTGTTCCTCGCCTTTCCTAAAACCCCCACCACATTGTAATTGCTTAGAGCGCCATGTTTTTAGCTGGAGACAGACAGTGCAACCATTATTTTTTCAGACCACTCCACAAGAGCACCGATTACTAGAGATACCTACGATGTTTCAGCGTCCTCTGATGCATACACCCACACTGCAGCACTCGGAACGCCGTCAGTTTAATTATAACCACCCAGCCATATACATGTTTGTATTGTTCCGTAGAGCCTCCTAAACCTCTGAACTGATTTCAGCCTAACTTGGTACACGTGTCACTTACTATCTGGAAATAATCGCTGTGGTGGTAAGAACTACGTACCCAGCAAAGGGTTGGAAATGGTGGTGGTGAAAAAGCGGAGTAGTCTAAGACGAGCGAATACCCATCCTTTCTTCGACCAATATTTGAGAATGAGAGGAGTTAGCGACTTGTAACAAACTTTACATACAATTTCAAATCTTTCCGAAACTTCGTCTCGCTGACAACTCTCACAAAATGACGAAAGGACGAAAGTCTATTGCTTACTGCCCTTTCTTTGTTTATGCAATCAAACTCGCGCATGGAGCAAGAAGTTTTAATTTACTGTTGACTACATTCGTGACACATTTTTGAGTCGGTATTCGTATGTGCCACTAAATGTACCTACAAAAATCTATCATTGTAAAACACGTAGTTAAACAGATACGGCACCATAAACCCTGAGATGCGTGAAAAATTCGCGCACTATGCGCGTAATTTTAAATTGTTACTTCTTTTCTGCTAACTCAGTCCTCAACACATTTCACATACAGTAGCCATATATATCATTGGATGTACTTAAAAAATTATACGATTGTTTCTTGTTACATCACGGACAGGTAGATGGATCAATATTGATTAACACAGCGAATGTCCGACTCTATTATTAATTAACATTTATCCACCTAACTTCTTCCATTTTTAATCAGTAAGCTTTGACCCACCTACCTTCTCCCATGATTTAATCAAAAAACTTTGATCCACTTACGACGTTCATCGAAAAAACTCGTGGGTTCCATGTTCACTCAGCGCAGTTCACTGCGACGGATACAGTTAGCAGCGACGACATGAAACCGAAAAGCTGGAAACACCGTAAGTGCACTTTTGCTTTAGACGTGAGCTAACTAGGTGAATTGCAGATGGAGGTATTGGCTTTTGTAATTCTGAGTGGTTTAGTGGTGGTTACTGATACTCTACTCCAGGGCTGAGCTACACAGGTAACTAGGGACTGGAGTACCGGGTTTTGTAGTTGTGGGGAGGGTTTATTGATAATCTTATCCAGGATTGAGCTGTATAGGCGAACTAGAGACTAGGATACCGAAGCTTTTGTAGTTGTGTCGGGGGGGGGGGGGGGGGGGGGGAGGTACTTGTACTCTGGTGTAGGGTTGAGCTGTGTAGTTTAACTGGAGATTGGCATACCGTGATCTTACGATATGTTTTGTATGGATATGTTGGGTTATACTTTTTGGCAGTTTAGAGTTTTTTGTCACAGTGTTACGTATTAGAATGGTGTTGTTTTTATTATTGGATTTCTGGTTTGTCCGCACCCAAAACCACCTTTTTTCCTGCTACTGTCCCGCTGTTTTCATTGGGTTTAGTCAGTGTACTGGTTCGCTTAGTATTTGTATTTTGCGGGTGCTATATTGCATACACTCGAAATAGGGGCTTTCGGCATGAGAACGACGTCATTGGTCAAAGCATACAGGTGGTATCCCAGTCTCCAGTAATCTACACAAAACTATGAGCTGTGCTCTGAACTTGTGGTCTGCTTTTCTCTGCTTGACAGTGCTATAGGCTATTACTCCACACAAGACATTCATTTCACATTAATCCACATAAATCCTCCTGATGGATGAGATTTACCGGCCGGAGTGGCCGTGCGGTTCTAGGCGCTACAGTCTGGAACCGCGACACCGCTACGTTCGCAGGTTCGAATCTTGCCTCGCGCATGGATGTGAGTGATGTCCTTAGGTTAGTTAGGTTTAAGTAGTTCTAAGTCCTAGAGGACTGATGATCTCAGAAATTAAGTCCCATAGTGCTCAGACCCATTCGAACCGTCTGAATGAGATTTAAACTTTCCATATACGTTGTACAAATCAAAAAACAGTGACTGCTAGCAGTAAGCTAGCGCTCGATATCAATAACAGTCAGGCAAAGCGGATAGGGTCAATAAAATGTTGAAACTTCCTGGCAGATTAAAACTGTGTGCCCGACCGAGAGTCGAACTCTGGACCTTTGCCTTTCGCAGGCAAGTGCTCTACCATCTGAGCTACCGAAGCACGACTTACGCAATATCCTTTCTTTCAGGAGTGCTAGTTCTGCAGGGTTCGCAGGAGAGCTTCTGTAAAGTTTGGAAGGTAGGAGACGAGGTACTGGCAGAAGTAAAGCTGTGAGTACCGGGCGTGAGTCGTGCTTCGTTAGCTCAGATGGTAGAGCACTTGCCCGCGTAAGGCAAAGGTCCCGAGTTCGAGTCTCGGTCGGGCACACAGTTTTAATCTGCTAGGAAGTTTCATATCAGCGCACACTCCGCTGCAGAGTGAAAATCTCATTCTGGCAATAAAATGTTAATGGATGCAAATATTCTAATTACTTGGATTTGCTTGCATATCAAAAGTCAGACAGTTAAAAATTAAGGCAAAATAATATTCAAATTCTGTCATTGATATATATTCTTCATACACAACAAGGGGAAATTATAGCAACTTCTTACATATACATTTAATAACGGCAGTCTGTGTGCATGGAAATCTGTGAATGCAACGTGAAGGCTAAAGGTAAAACTGAAGATAAATTGGCCAAGTACCGAGTGATTACTGTGAAATTGGAAAGCACAGAGGTACTGAGTCATTGCAAGTAATATGTGACAACTGTTGTGAATTTTGGAGGCAAATTGTTTATGATTTCGAAAGGAAAATCTTTAGAGTGAGGCTTTGAGATTGTAAAACAGTAAACTGACGTGAAATTATCTAAAACTCGTGCGATATCAGCTGTGTTTCACCATTGTGTAGCTGTCGATGATTGAGGAACTACGACTTCTTCATTGGCAGCTCCAGCGGCAGTCTCCTGCCTCTAAATGGTGTTTCTACCGGAAATTTTCTAAATCCCCCCAAACGCATCAGGTCACCTGGTTGCTGAGACTGACAAAGGTGACAGAGTGGCAACAGTTGTAAGTAGGCTGTTTAGGTTTATATGTTGGTAACGCCACGTAGCGCTCTGTATGAAAATCACTGACTGTGCTGTGGGAAGTCTGTGGCTGGTTGGCATTGATGGAATATTCGCTATTGTAGTGTTGGGCAGTTGGATGTGAACAGCACGTAGCGTTGTGCAGTTGGAGGTGAGCCGCCAGCAGTGGTGATTGTGGAGAGAGAGAGATGTCAGAGTTTTGAGAACGGACGATCTGGACGAACTGAGGTAAGTGATTCATGAAAGGCATAGGTTATTTTTAGTCGGGGCCATTCTTTTGTAGGGATTATTGAAAGTTAGATAGCGTTGCGCTAAAATATTGTGTGTCGGTTTAGTGATGATCAGAATAAGTAAAGAGAAAACTGTCTGAGTACGTTGAGTTTTGCACTGCTGTTTGTAAATCGAATAACGTAACAGGTTTACCAGCATAGTCATTCATAAATTTTTCCAAGGGGACGTTGCACAGTGCTCGAGAGATAAGACGTCAAGATCTGAAGCTCCCTAAGAAGCACGAAGAAGTGAAGTGAAAATGATTCCTGTGTGAGGGTGTCCGACCAGGAATCCTCACTCTGCCAATTTTTGCGACAGTTGCTGATCTTGATAGGCTGCGCTCTGAATCTTCTGAGCCCAAAGCAATCAAAATGCTCCTCAGGGAGCATGGATTATGTTTTGCTTGGTTAACAAATGATTAATTTTCTACCATTCTTCTATGAAACAAAAGTGATTCTTCGCTATTACTGTCTCTCTACTTGAACAACTTGGCTTCCCTCTGGCTCTGTAAGACTTCTCTGACACTGTGGAAAATGTTTATATGAAGCAGTGTCCACAGATCCTGTGCCCTTAAGCAAAGTTTTCTATTTTTTTTTTATTTTTAAGAGCTAAGCATTCAGTGGCATGTCATGGTATTGAAAAGCCTAGCCTGCGGCTATCGTTTCACCTGCAAGATAGAATCTCCAGCGACCGTCCCAAAAGTTGGTTTTCTACGTTCGGCTTACAGCGCCTTTCGCTAAAAATTCCTCCCGTTGCACCTTTTAAATGCATTTGTGCGAGTGGTAACTACAGGGTGTCCTAACTGTTGCCCATCTGCATGGCGGCAGTGTGTCACAAGACTGCGTGCCGGTCCCGGTCACGGTAATTGCCGTCTCTCTCCGCTGGTCGTCTAAGAAGAATTAACTCAGCGGGGTCCCTGACGGTACCGGCACTCGGCCCAGTGTGCTTCCAAAAGATTCCCTTATTTCCAACTAGCATGCAAATATATCTTAGGTTACTACAGAAACTGATAACCACTCGCGCATTTAATAGTAATTAATTTGCAGGTCGAGGGTAGGCCTCTTATATAAATTTATAGAAAGTTACGAATACGTAAGCTGTGTGGTGTCACGGCCAGACACCACACCTGCTAGGTGGTAGCCTTTCAATCGGCCGCGGTCCGTTAGTATACGTCGGACCCGCGTGTCGCCACTATCAGTGATTGCAGACCGAGCGTCGCCACATGGCAGGTCTAGTCTAGAGGCACTCCCTAGCACTCGCCCCAGTTGTACAGCCCACTTTCCTAGCGGTGGTTCACTGACTTCTACGCTCTCATTTGCCGAGACGATAGTTAGTATAGCCTTCAGCTACGTTATTTGCTACGACCTAGCAAGGCGCCATTATCTGTTGCTATTGCTACTGTGAATCATGTAATGTCAAGAGCGACGTTCGTCATTAATGGATTAAAGTTAATTATTCCACCAGCTACGTCCGTTTTTCTCAATTCTAATTCCCTTGCCATGTTCTAGACCTCACGCCAGCCTGCGTGAGCTAAAACGCGTGCATTTCAGCCTCCTTGAGTAACCCTATGTTGGCTCTCCTGCCAACCACAACAAGCTGCATGCCCGTTCCAAAAGCTGTACCAGAACAGCTAACCTAAAATGTTTCCACTCAAAGTGAGTCTCTAGAGCCCTCATTGACAGTTAGCAACTCCGTTCTCCCTCCTCATAGGCCGGCCAGTGTGGCCGAGCGGTTCTAGGCGCTTCAGTCTGGAACCGCGCGACCGCTACGCTCGCATGTTCGAATCCTGCCTCGGGCCTGGATGTGTATGATGACCTTAGGTTTGTTTGGTTTAAGTAGTTATAAGTTCTAGTGGACTGATGACCTCAAAAGTCCCATAGTGCTCAGAGCCATTTGAACCATTTGAACCTCCTCATAATTCCCCCTTCCCGAGTGCGTTTAAAATTCGAAAAATTTTCTTTCTTTCCTACACAGCCGTGGTAATTATTCTATCTGTTGGAATTCTCTTTATGTAATAGGGCTGTTTATATTGACAGTCTGTCATTGTGGATTAGTATCTCCTATAATGGAAATGCTGCCATAGATTTCATTTGTGTTTGAAGAAGATATCTGAATTACGTTAAAATTCACCCTAACTTTTTCACGTCTGTACCCGTCCCACCTGTTCCAATATAATTCACAGAGCAAGTTTTGCCAGGAACACCAGTTGTACGGCGAGAAGTCTGAAAACGCGCGGTCACAGGGACAGGAAAATTTTTCTTCATGTTTGCTTTGCTGAGAGTAGGAAAGAAGTGATAGTTAAAGAATCAGGCTAAGTCAAATTAATATCTTTTTTTGTCCCACCAGTAAGATTTCTCCAGCTTTTTCAACCGATTTTTATAAACTTGGACCAAATTAACCGAACCCATAGTTCTCAGACAAACGTCAAGTGTTACATGGCTCCAGCATTTATTTTTAATAGCGACAATAGAATAAGATGAGAAAAAATTATAATTTTGGTATCAAGTCCATCTGCCTTGCACTCTACAGTGGCTTGCAGAGCAAGTCGTAGATGAAGAATTTATCAGAATGATACTGGTTTAAAGCTGCAACTCTCTTTTGGAAAGGGAGAAGTCTGTGATTTATAAGGGGTTTGTTTGTGTTGTTGTCCCGGATGATAATTGGACGAAATATTTGTCAGGATTTGTAAGCGGTGGGTCCTCGAGGTACGGCAATACGCGAACACCGAGAAGTAAATGTAAAGAGGTTTATTAACAAAGGCTGATTATAAAACAAGCACGCTACGCGCACCCATCACCACTGTGTCTGACATCCTAATTACGATCGTATCGAAAGGCTCCATGGCGAGTTAAGAGAAGAGACATATTCCCGGCCGAGGCCGCGCTAGTTAATACTGCTCGCTGTGGACGGCGGCCAGACGCTTACTCCCTGCGTCACACTGCGACCGGACAAACGTGTACTGATCAAGCAAATTGTCAGCATTCCAGATAGGTCGGCTGGCGAGCGTGTGTTACGTACCGTACAGCTGCGTGCAGCCCGTAGACCCTTACAAATTCCTTATTATGTTGATGATGCTCACCTTCGAGATATCTAATTACAAACGAATAAAAAGATTTCGTACCATACTCGTTACACTTCTATTATTTTTAAGGTATCATCAGTGGCTTGACCTATTTGTGTGTACATTGTTTTGTTTGCCATATTTGACATCGTGCACTGAGATCATAAACAGTTACAGCACATTCTGATTTTATGTGATGTAATAATAGTCTACTTACAACTTTCGTAAATGCTGCTCTAAATGTGTTTCTCTCTCTGTTTTAGAGCTTGTTTTGTTCCACTTATTGCCATTAGAAATTTCTGTAGAATGTCTGGTTGTGATGTGTGCGATCTCTCTCTCTCTCTCTCTCTCTCTTCCTCTCCCCCCCCCCCCCCCTCTCCCATCACTGTGTGTGTGTGTGTGTGTGTGTGTGTGTGTGTGTGTGTGTGTGTATTTGTTTTATTAACGTTAGGTGTGTGTATGCAAACTGTCTTACGTAAAAGGTGTTAGGAATATAAGATACTGTGGTCTTTGGTACCTTAATATGTAGCCCCTTCAGTGTGTTAGCTGTTTTTTCTCTGCATCTACCAGTCTTCCAGTCAAAACTTCACATAATTCACTACCTGACCTCGTCTGCATGATTGTAAGTAGACCATTAAGTCGACTACCCCTGTCAGTATAGGCTAATTCTTATGTGTCCATGTCTCCACTCTTCAACGCCTGGCCTACTGCCAGGGAGAAAATAAGTGTTGCCACATGTACTTGGAGGTATTAACCTACCTAAAACAATACTACTCCTAATAGGAATAATTACTAGTCTGCAAATGAAGTAAAGACTGATGTAATGTCCTTCATTATCCTGTCCCCAGTAAGTAATAAAAAAACTGCATTTATAAGCAGTAATAGTAATAGTTGTAATTAGACGTTGCCGAAGTCATACCATTAACATAATATTGCATGAAACTGAGGACAACATCAAAAGATAGTGATTCCCTCGTTTCTTTTTTTCTCTCACACTATCTCGTTTCCTTTCTGAAACGTCGCAAGAGGTGTCGTTATTATCTTGTCGCCGGCTGCACCCTTTATGTATGTGGCAGGAGGCACGGGGGCGTTGCGGTCCACATAAATATCCCGGTACCAGTCTCTGGCGCCGAGTCGTAACACAACCCGCTATTTGCACAGCCGCCAGGGCGGGCTGTGAGGAAACGTGGCGCGGTCCAGTAAATCAGCCCTGCTCCTCCCTGCCCTTCGCTCTCTCTTTTTAGCGCGTAAATCATTACTTGTCATCGTTCCGCGCGTAAAGATCTCTCACGTAGCCACTTATTTCTGAGAATCACCATTTAAATTATCCATTGAGGTATGTTAGCGCAGCTGGACGGTTGTGAGCTTTCTCACACACTCTTCTTTTGTGGCAAATGTGAAAAAGCGTTGAATATGAAAACGTTGTTCCAGCGTTTTGCTTGCGTTATTCTCTTACAGCTGAAACCCTTTGTGTGCCTTATTTAAGTGACAAGGATAAAATACCCAAATTCTGCAAGTGAAGCAGGCGAAAGAGAATACAGAGGTCTAAAATAGTGTTGACGGGAGGTGCAAACTAGCAAAGAAAGAAGAAGTGCATAAGAAACGCAAGGCACTAGAAGTATGTATAACTGTGTGAAGCGTAGGTGCAGAGTATAAGAAAATTACAGACCTTTGGAGAAAAGAGAAGCACCTGTACGAATGTTAAAAGGTGTAATGGCAATCAGGTACTGAGCAAAGAAGGGAAGTTGAAATGTGGAAGAAATGCATGGAAGATTTATACATGGGAAAGAAACAAGAAGACAATGTTATAGGAACTACACGAAGGTAAGATGAGAGCCATTATATTCTGACAATAATTTGACAGAGCACGAGAGACTTTAATCGTAACATGTCCCCTGTAGTAGACGACATTCCCTCACAATTACTGAAATCCTTGAGAGAGCCAGACGTGAGTGTTAAGTGTTTCACCTTGTATGCAGCGTATATCAGACAGGCGACATACAATAATTCATGGTAGCAAAGTGTGGCACGATTTACTTCCAGAATAATGTAGAAATTGGTACAAGCCGACCATGAGGATGATCAGTTTAGCCTTCCCAAGAAATGTGTGAACACGCGAGGCAATATACTGACTCTCGAATTATCTTAAAATATAAGTTAGAAAACGCAAATCTACGTTTATAGCGTTTGTATATATAGAATAAGCTTATTGCAACACACTCCATGAAATTCTGAAAGTAACATGTATAAAATACAAAAAGCGACAGGTTATCTGCAACTTGTACAGAAATCAGACTGCAATTATGAGAATCGGTGGACATGAAATGGAAGCCGAGGTTCAGAGAGAACTGAGACAGGGTTGTAACCATCCGCCATGTTATTCAATCTTTGCATTGAACAACCTGTGAAGAAAAACAACGAGAAATTCGGAGCGAGAATTAAATTTCAGGGACAAGTAATAAAAATATGGAGGTTTGGCGATGACATTGTAATTCTGTCAGTGACAGAAAAGCACTTGGAAAATAGGTGAATGGAGTGGATAACGTCTTCAAAATAGATTATTAGACGAACGTCAACAGAAGTAAAACAAGAGTAATGGAATGTTGAGGAATTAAATTAGGCATTAGATTAGCAATGGGACACAAAAGGTAGTAGACGAGTTCTGCCATCAAGGCAACGAGGTAACTGATACTAGCCGAAGTAAAGAAGATATAATACGCAGATTGACTATAGCAAGAAAAGCATTTCTGAAAAAGAGAAATTTGTTAACATCGACGAAGGTACGAGGGCTTGCTGAAAAGTAATGTCTCCAAATTTGGTTACATGAAAACTTGTACAGCTTTTTAAACAAGGCAAACGCTGTTAACACACTACATCTTTCTTCTTCATGTTTACATATTTGCATCCCTCTATCGCTAAAGTGCTCTGCATTGTAGCAAGTAAAACACGGTGTGCCATGTAACTACATCGGTGTGTGACAAACAGCGTACTGTAACTGAGTTTAGAATTCGAAGAGTTGGTCAACACATGCAGTAGCCTCTCTTTAAGCAAGACATACGAGTGCTGCAACGCCTACAACATTCCGACGCCTTGACTTCACTGTCATCGATCATCCTCCATACTTTCCCGACTCGGCCCCATCTGATTTTCATCTGTTTCCAGAACTTAAAGAGCACCTTAGAAGACTTCACGCTTCCACTGATGAAGCGGTGCAAGCAGAGGTGAGGTTGTGGCTTCGTTAAACATTCTACAGTGTTGGTGTCAAAAACCGGCCTCTCGTTGAAGAACAGTGTTCGTCACCAGGGTGACTATCTTGAGAAATAAATATGTAAGACATGAAGAACAAAGATGTAGAATGTTAAAAAAAACGTTTATTTTATCTAAAAGCCTTTAAAGGTTCTTGCATAATAAATTCGGTGGCTTTACCTTTCAGTAAGCCATCATTACTTCTCTTGAGTGTAGCCTTGTATGGGTGTAAAACGTGGACGTAAACAATTCATACGGGAAGAAAGTAGTAGCTGCAGAAGAGTGCTGAAGATAAGGTGGCTAGCTGGAGTAATTAAAGGGAAGGCAGTGAATCGAAACCAAGGGATGTATATGGTAAGATAATTCAAATGAATGTAAGTGGCAGTAGTTATTCGGTGATGAAGAGACTTGCACATGATAAATTAGCGTGAGAACTGGGTGAAACTGTACTCCACACTGAAGGTCACCAGTACTAAAACAACAAAAAGAAAGCAATTTGACACTTTACATAAGAATTGACATTTATTGAAAGGCACAAGCCGTATACATAGATTTTTAACGTGATCGTACAATACTGATTCTCGTTCATCTCTGAATCCTCTTGGCGAAAAAATAAAACTTCCTAATGCAGATTTCATGGCCACCTCTTTGTTTTCCCGTAAACCTTTAACTGTATAGCTAATTAAATTCTTGGAACTGACTATGTCTCAGTGTCTCCCCTGATTATCTTCTCAATAAGTCTGACTTTCTCTGCGACTTCCTTTACGCTATTTTTTATGTGGTTTGTTTCCTGATTTGACTCCTTCTTTGCCGGTTACGAAAAGCGCAAACATTTAAGTTTTGTCCAGTGCAACCGGAAATTGCTTTGCCCGATAAAACCCGAAATTTCTGTTATGTTAGCTTAACATTCCCACTGTCATTACTTAGTTGCAAACGGAACACAATACTACAAATTTGTGTTCGTAGGAGTAGACAACTTGTCACCACTCTGAAACGCACCGTGGTTTCTATTCAAGATGACGTCCAGTGGCCTTGTTCCTCTATAGTTCACACTGCAGTCGTGCGACACGTGCTGTCACCGCCGGTAGAATTTGTCCGATACAATCTACTTTCCGTTACTTCCAGAGGAAAAAAAATGGTTCAAATGGCTCTGAGCACTATGGGAGCTAACATCTGTGGTCATCAGTCCCCTAGACCTTAGAACTAATTAAACCTAACTAACCTAAGGACATCACACACATCCATGCCGAGGCAGGATTCGAACCTGCGACCGTAGCAGTCGCGCGGTTCCGGACTGAGCGCCTGAACCGCTAGACCACCGCGGACGGCCTTCCTTTACCTGTGGAATATCATAACATAGGGTGTTAAAAAGGTATCCATATTTTCATAGGCGGTAGAATGAAAAAAAATCCGGTAAACATTGGATCTAAATTGCGTAGATTAAGATCTATGAGCACTCGTTCATCCTCGCTGCTATAAAACACATCTCTTCCATCTCGGGCTCTTTGCTTCCAATAGTTTGAAACGTGGTGTATGGACTGTAAAATGCATACCGTAAGAGGTATGAGCACTTGTTCGGTAGAAGAGATGTTACTCACAGTAGAACAAAAAAAAATCTTTTTACCTTGTTTTGGCCCATACTATCGCCTGTTGAAATATGGAATACACTGTAATAAGCTTTCAGTCACCCTCGAAATTAAGAATAAATTGTAATTTATCTGTTTCAGTCACTTTTTACTAAATCGTACGACACGTTTCGAGAACTAACACCCTCATCTTCAGGTGGGTCAGTGGATTACATTGCGTCGTTCGTTTTATTCTAGGTTAAAGTTTGTAATCCTAGAGTCCTATAGCGTCAACAGGTACTGATTATAGTTACTTTTAACGAAGCGATGCTCAAAACATACTACTGACTACATCCAGGAAATAAAATGTAATGTAATCGACGGAAGCACTTGAGGGTGTTAACTCTCCAAACGCGTCGTGGGATTAAATAGAAAGTCACTGAAACAGATGATTGTTTTCGTTTACTATTTCCATAAACAACCACTGTCCTACACTGTCGATATAAGCTACAAAATTAATATTCAAACTTTTCCTCTTCTCAACTGATACAGAGATTTTTCATCACCGTTTAGCGTCAATGGTTTGTCTTGGTTAATTCTAGGTGATTATGTAATGTAACCAAAATTTAACCACGCGAAAGGAATTTTGTTAGTCCAGCGTGTTCCGTGCACCCCCAGATAGCACAACTCTTCGAGAGATCATCTCGTTCCTGTAGATTCCCCCACAGCGCCGTTCTGTGCCGGTTGAGCCGGTCGGCTCCGGCAGCCCAATACTCTCGAGGCAAGCGGCCAACCTGCAATTACAGTGCCAAGAGCCGACACGCCGGCAAATAAAAGGAGGAGCGCGGCCTGGACCGGGGAGCCTGGAATTTCGACAGCCACCATCGGATCGATGGCATCGGCCCGCGCGCGGCTGGCCGGCTGTCCCGCCGGGGGCGGCGCGCCGTATCGCGGGATTCACACGGGGCTGACATCCAGCTCCGTATCGTCCGTGGCCGGGCCAACACACCCTCCCACCATCACACACGCACGCGCACGCTAGCCCGCGGTTTCGTACTCGATCGAGAAAACACATGCAAATTGACGGCTTGACGGAGCGGCCGTGAACAATAGAAAATGTTCGTGTCGGGAGCCCCCCGAGGCTGCGGATCGCCACGCGTGATGCTATCTGCCACGCGTGCAAGGTTCGTGCCCAGATGGCGCGCATGCGAAGCTGTTCTCCGGCCCGGAGCTACCACCTGTTGGGAGTACACGTGTGCCGGCCGCAGAGTTGGTCTCGAGCTCCATTCACCGCTCTGGCCAGCCACTCTACCTCGAGATGATATCTCGCTGCCGTGAATGCGGCTTTCGTGCGTGGCGGGCCCCGCCACGTGTCGAGCTGCTGCGGCTGAATGCCCACACAAAACTAAGCTCAACGGGCGAAATACGCTGCTGTGCAAAACTTAAGGAGGAGATAAGCATTCAGTCTTCAGATCACAAGTGGCCCACCGGGACCATCCGACCGCCGTGTCATCCTCAGCTGAGGATGCCGATAGGAGAGACGTGTTGCCAGCACACCGCTCTCCCGGTCGTTATGATGATGTTCTGTGACCGGAGCTGCTACTGTTCGGCCGAGTAGCTCCTCAATTGGCATCACGAGACTGAGTGCACCCCAAAAAATGGCAACACCGCATGGCGGCCCTGATGGTCGGCCACGCCCGACAGCTCATAACTTCGGTGATCTGACGGGAACCGGTGTATCCACTGCCGCAAGGCCTTTGCCAAGGAGGAGACAGACAAAGTAATATAAATACTAACTACGTGATGAAAGCGCGGAAGCACATTTCCAGAGGTCTTCGGTCGCGAGGAGAAATGTGATCGTCCACAGTTGGAGGGCAGTGCGACTATAGCTCCAAATGAGGCTCTTCCCAGGACACGTGGCATTTGAAGGTTCAAATGGTTCAAATGGCTCTGTGCACTATGGGAGCTAACATCTGAGGTCACCTGACCCCTAGACCTAGAACTACTTATACCTAACTAAACACATCACACACAGCCATGCCTGAGGCAGGATTCGAACCTACGACCGTAACAGCAGCGCGGTTCCGGACTGAAGCGATTAGAACTGCTCGGCCACAGCGGCCGGCGCATTTGAAGGAACCGGAAAAGATGTGTTTGAATCAGTGAGCACTTACGGTGTTCTGCAGTAGAGTTCTTTATGACAACATGGACCGGAGACAATATTTGGATGGTCTCACACAGTAAACTACAAGACGGATAAAGTGTCACGAGTGTAACCCAGAAGTTTGGTATTGCTCATAGCATGTCCATGTCTAGGACCTTGTTCAAAAAGTAAATGCTGCTTTATTTACCATTAGAACAGTATCTGAAATAAGTGACAATTCAACACGAAAAGTAGTCAACTTCGCGTATTTTCATACGCTTATGTTGTATGGTATTATTTTTTGGGGTAATTCTTCTGATTCAAAAAGGGTGTTTTTGGCTCAAAAACGGGCTGTTCGAGCTATATGTGATGTAAGTTCGACAACCTTTTCTCGACCCCTATTCAATAGTCTGGGAATTCTGACATTGCCCTCACAGTATATGTTTTCTTTAATGTCGTTTGTTGTTAGCAATATTAGCTTATTCCCAAGAGTCAGCAGCTTTCAGTCAGATAATAGTAGCAGGAAATTAAGTCTGCATGTGGAATGCACTTCCTTGACTCTTGTGCAGAAAGGAGTGCAGTATTCTGCTGCATCTATTTTCAATAAGCTACCACAAGAACTCGAAAATTTTAGCATTAGCCCAAAGTCTTTTAAGTCTAAACTGAAGAGTTTACTCATGGCTCACCCCTTCTATTCTGACGAGGAGCTCCTGGAAGAGCTAAAAAATTAAGCAAATTCCAGTGTTACATTGTTGATTTTCTTTATTTAAACTTACGACTTGTCGCTTGAATATGATTTTTTATATTTCACATTATCTGCTTCTACTATCGTGTTATAATTTCATGTATTGATTCGTTCCATGGCCATGGAGACTTTTGCTTAATTTGGTCCCACGGAACAATAAATAAATCAATAGTTTCAAGTCCGTTGACAGCGCTCCGAATCGCAGGTACTGCTACCAGAAGGTCAACTACAGCAGCAGATGAGCGCCACACTGTGCAACAGGCAAGAAGGAACCCACGTCAAACAGTGGGTGCAATTGTATCCACATTTAACAGGACTACAGGAGGCGAGATCCACAGTCCTACGGGGGTAACCACTTCATCTGAGGACCAGTACGGTGAGTTTCACACACACACACACACACACACACACACAAATCGACGGCGCCGACTGCGATGTTGCCAACAATGTAGGGACTGGAGCAATGATGAGTCGAGTCGCGTTGTCTTCTCGGATGGGAGCAGATTGAGTCTGAGTAGCGCTTCAGGACGTATACTTGCATGGCGGAGGGTGAGAGAACGTAATGTATCTAGGAACATTGTCGGATATGATCGTTTTGGAGGTCCAGCTGGGGAAGTCAGAATTTACATGGGCGCACTGACCTCAAAATCTTTGAACACAGTCCACTCACCAGTCTACGTTTTTGTGACGCTATACTGCCTCCCAATGCGTCCCTTCTCAGGTGTGCATTCGGCCCTGACTTCATTTTTGTAGATGAAAATGAGCAACAAAGTCGAAAACCGCAGCCGCGCTAGGTAGCCGCCCGGTCTCGGGCGCCTCTTCACGGTTCGCGCAGCTCCCCCCGACGGAGGTTCGAGTCCTCCCTCGGACATGGGTGTGTGTCTTGTCCTTAGCGTAAGTTAGTTTAATTTAGGCTAATTACTGTGTAGGCTTAGAGGCCGATGACCTCAGCAGTTTGGTCCCATCAGATCTTACCACAAATTTCCAAATTTCCGCAGTTGGAGAAGCTCCTGGAACGATAGGATACTTGCCGAATAGACTAGCCTGCCCGTTGCCCCGATTTGAATCCCATCGGGCACGTGTGGGATGCGTTGTGAAACGTACTGCAGCGCCGGCCAGAGTGGCCGAGCGATTCTAGGCGCTACAATCTGGAAGCGCGCGACCACTACGGTCGCAGGTTTGAATCCTGCCTCGGGCATGGATGTGTGTGGTGTTCTTAGGTTAGTTAGGTTTACGTAGTTCTAAGTTCTAGGGGACTGATGACCTCAGAACCATTTGAACCATTCATACTGCAGCACATCAATAGCCCCCCAGCAATAGTCAACCGCGCTGATGGTGGAATGGAACCCCGTATCACAAAAACTACTTAGCAGCCTCACGGCCAGCACTGGAGCACATTGTATCGCATTAACTGTCGTCTGTGGCGATTACACACCCTATTAACACCCATGTCCTGCCTTTTCAAATGGTTCAAATGGTTCTAAGCACTATGGGACTTAACATCTGAGGTAATCAGTCCCCTAGAACTTAAAACTACTTAAACCTAACTAACCTAAGGACATGACACACACCCGTGCCCGAGGTAGGATTCGAAACTGCGACCGTAGCAGTAGCGCAGTTCCGGACTGAAGGGCCTACAACCGCTCGGCCACAGCGGCCGCCGTCCCGCCTTTTGCAATGTCTAGGGGGCTATTATGAATCCTGGCGACTTCGAAATAAGTTGCTATCTTTGAGTGGAAGTCTCGTTTCTCTTCATCTCACTGCGAATATCTGTCAGTTTCCTTCTGTGAGATACGTAGCAATTTTTTCTATGCGTGATCCAAGTTTGGTCGAGCTACGTCACTTGGCAGTGACACATAATGCGGAATTCGTCCCTGAATTTGGACATCACTGTATTAGTCAACCTGTTAAATGGGGCTACATGTATAGCGGCATGCTTGAGTAGCATGCGTGATCGTATTTTTTGCGCAATTATGCTTCTGTGTGCGCAGGACTAATTTGAGCAAGTGTCAGGAGTATACAGGCTGCTTGATGCTTGATCAAATTTCAGTTATGCAAGCTTGCACAGGCACGCAACATGTGCATGCATGAGCGCGCTTACTAGCAATATGGAGCCTTTTTCACACGTACGTCAGTCGTGAGACTTAGCGATCTGAAACGTGTTACCTGCGGCTTGCTGGATTTTATTGGTGCTTTGAAAGTCGTAATGGGTACCATGATTAAGCAAAAGGGTCGTTAAGTATGATCTCCTTCTCGTTAATTATAAAGCAGTTTATCCTGCAGCAGAGAAGGATGTAGTAATAAAGAAGATAGATCCACAGGGAACAAACTACCGTAATGAAAAAAATGGCAGTTAAAAATGAAACTGCTCAAAATTGGTTTTATGACCTTTTTATAACACTAATGCTATACAACATACCAGCATTTCTCGCAAATTATACCCGCCAAGTTGTCAAGCTACTGGTCATAACACCGGTTAAAGTTCTTTGCCTTAAGTCTGAATATACACGAAATTACGATAACGCAGAGCCAAGATCAAATATTAAGTCAATAACATTTTCTGGGTTTGGGATGTTAATGCCATTATACACTGGTGGCATACAATTCATGGCTGAATCAAAACTAGTTACAGTGGGAGTGTGTAACTATTTTCTAAAGCAGTAAGCAAGGTACTGACAACATATCTGTATACTGGGCATGAGTAAGTATTAGTATGAGAGGACACAGATATAATAGAGTTCTACTCTATGCCTCATATGCCCCACAGTCAGAGCAAATTGCGTGAAATTAGGTGAAGCTCACTTGTAAGATAGTGCCATTCGACAATTGTAGAGAAGTAGCTAAAAATCACTAGAATTTCCTTGATTGACTTAAGGCGGTAAAAACAGAAAATATTACCACAATAGCGTTTTCTACCTTACATGTCAAACAACAACACGCAACGTTGGTACCCAATTTTTCCTTTAAAATAGCAGAACATTTACAACACGAATATCATCTCTAGAAACATAAATGTATCATGCAATTGAAAACCGTTACAATAAAACTGAGGACATTATTCACTGTACCCTGGGACAGCGTAGTCGTACGCTCAAAAACATGTGATTCTGAGAACTTTAACCTGACATTCCAACAAGTAGTGTTGACAGCTTGTTAAACATAATTTGCGAGACGTAGTATCATGTTGCACGTAAAAAGATGTAACGTAATTGTTGGAAAATTTTTCTGTTTGCATCTGAGAATGGAAAAAGCCGTTTCTAAATCGATTGTGTAGTAAACAGTGTTATGAAACTGTCTTTACAACCAAAGACCATTTTGTTTACTCACATACGGTCACGTTTGCATCATTCACTACACTGGGCAGTCAAAAAGACAACGGTTTAGCGTATCTGTCCTCATAAGTATGCTCTCCTGTGACTACATACAGAAGTTATCGTGAAGAGTTTGCGACTGTAGTCCCTTTCAAATATTCAATGACTTGCAAAAGTCTCCTACTAATTCTGTAGTCTGAATAACACGTCCACCTGATATTCTGCCATGTGTGCCGAAATCGAATACAGTAAATCTATAATTTCCATCTACTATTACAAGAAAAACAGTACAGTGATTATATTTATAATTAAAATGACGTGGGCTACATGCAGCTGAAAGGACTCTATCTGTGTATTTTTCCATCAATGAAGCCAGCACAATGGGTAAATTCGTACTCTTTGCAAAATCGTTCGCTATGTTAGACCAATCATGCGAATGCACAATCTTCTGAATTCGACATATTTTGGAAGTGAAGTGATGCTTGTATCGGGTGGTTGTAATTAAAGTGCAGCTACACAAAGAGGTCCACCTTGTTCTGTAAATATGGTAGGGCAGCGAAACTTGGTAGATATGCTAATGCGTCAACGAGGAACCGATTTGTGCTGGAGAAACATTTATTCCAATTGTGACCACAAGGTGTAAATCTGGCGCTGTGCACTGTACGACGTTATGCCATCAATGCTGTCGTTTGACAGGCCATTATATGAGTAAACAATGTGACTATCAAGAAGAGAAGCCGTGCGCTGTTAGCGAAATTGTTTAATGTGAACAGCAGCAAATACAGTGCTGCACTTAGAGAGTATTGGCGACTGAAGGTCTGACAGGCGCGATCTCATTAAATGATTTAAAGACGATGATGAAATTCGAAAACACGGATGCGCTTAGTGTGGCACCTAGAAGAGGAAGGTGTCCTATCCTCGCAGAAGTTATTGGCGAAGTTGCTCTTGCTGTAAATGACCATGCAGCACGTGCCTCGTGTAGTTTGTAATCTCTTCTGTTGTCCACATTAAACGATACTCTGTCCAAGTAATTAATAATCAAAGCCTTTTACGAAAATTTGAGTGGATCAAAGATTACAATAAACTTTCACGTTTACTTACCTTGTCATGATGAGATGGCTCCAGTTCTTCTGTCTAGGGGTCTGATTCTTGAAGCTGAAAATCTAACATTAGGTCCTCACTGTTGGTTTGAACTAAATAATTTGGAAGATTGTTGTTGCGGATTTTTTTTACGTAAATGTATTTTCCACTGACCTTCTGACATTTTAGTATATCATACAGTATTTTGATTTTTCACATTAACGAAGCCGAAATTATATTTTTCGCACCGTATAGAAAAATATGTCCAATCACATGAGAGGCAAGCTTACGATTCTCACACTGAGCGGAAATAACAATATTCCAAAGGGTTTACAATTTTTCTTAACAAATGAATTCCTACTATTTTCGTTACATTATTAATTTCATTATCTTTTCATAAATGAAACCAGTAATAAATGTAGTAAACTTTACAGGATTAGGTAATTAATAATATAAATTTTAATTGTGCAAATAATTCGCAATTTCAAATGTATCTAAAAAAAATAACTGCTCGTTCAGAATTAGGACTTATCGATTATAATATCGAAACTAAAATACTTTATAAATTAATTCATTTTCATAAATTTTAGGTTGAAATATAACATAGTGTGTACAAAATTATATAGAAGTTTTCAGAAAAGCCACTGAGATAATAACGGCCCCTCCAAAATTCGAAAAATAATACTGGTATCGACAACTACAGTTGAGGAAAAGTAACGCTAGAGGAGGCTGTCCCGTCACAAGTGCTGTAGAGTCACTAGAATTGTGTATCCCGTGGTAAACAGTAAGGAAAGTTCTGCGGTCTATTTTACATTGATAACAGTACAAGACCCAGACGGTGCAGCAACTGTACCTCACAATGCGCAACAACGTTGTGGATTTGCCCTTCGGCCTCTGGCACTGACTGAAATTGATAACATGTGGCCGGAGAATTATGCATGAACAATTATTGCACTCGTCGTTTGTGAAGACTGCTGTAGAAATAGAGGCAGGTCTGCTGGCAGGAGTTCTGGCCGCTGCACTAGACACTGAAGAGACACCAGGTGGGGTAGAGTGTGTAGCAGAACATGCTGCGCAGGTTCAGTGCCGGTATCAATGTTGATAGTCGCCTCATCGAGCCGCTGTTGTAATGCATCAGTACTGTACTGTACGTACAGGACGCTGGGTTCTTTTATGCTTTGGAGTAATGTAAACACGTCATGTTTAAGTCTTATTACAAACAAACGTGCTTAAATGATACATGGTAGTTTCATTATGTTTTCTTTCGAATCGTTACCTTATAATTGTACTGCGTCACGCCTAGATCAATTCGTCAAGCAGAATTGAATGCGTTCAGCATTTGAATTAAAACCGTCATATAACACAAATGCCACACTTCCAAACAGGTTTTTTTTTTTTTAATTTGAAATACTATGTACTCATGCCGGTCTACAAGTCCTAGAGATTTGTAACACGAATTTCCTAACACCCTGAAGTAGAACGCGACAGCCAGCCGCTGTGGCCGAGCGGTTCTAGGCACTTCAGTCCGGAACCGCACTGCTGCTGAGGTCGCAGTTTCGAATCCTGCCTTGGGCATGGATGTGTGTGATGTCCTTAGGTTAGTTAGGTTTAAGTGCTTCTAAATCTAGAGGACTGATGACCTCAGATGTTAAGTCTCATAGTACTTAGAGCCATTTAGAACGCGACATATTTACAAATACTGTGCAAAACACAACCTCAGGAATAACAAGAACAAAAACTATAGGAAACTGGCTATCTCTAGTGCCCATTCGTTCACGTGATTCTAATATCAGTCAGTAAGGTAGAACGCGACAGCCAGCCGCTGTGGCCGAGCGGTTCTAGGCACTTCAGTCCGGAACCGCACTGCTGCTGATGTCGCAGTTTCGAATTCTGCCTTGGGCATGGATGTGTGTGATGTCCTTAGGTTAGTTAAGTTTAAGTGCTTCTAAATCTAGAGGACTGATGACCTCAGATGTTAAGTCTCATAGTACTTAGAGCCATTTAGAACGCGACACATTTACAAATACTGTGCAAAACAAAACCTCAGCACTAACAAGAACAAAAACTATAGGAAACTGGCTATCTCTAGTGCCCATTCGTTCACGTGATTCTAATATCAGTCAGTAAGGCTCCAGTACTGACCAAGGCAGACCGTCCTCTAGGTACAACACTCCCCTATACTCTACATGCCAAACTGGCGTATCTGCAGCCGGCTCTACTGTGTCGCAGTTTTAATGGGCAGCAGTGTAATTTCATACTGGTGAGTGTACTTTATTGCTGGGTGCGAGGATCCAGAGATACACGATGCTAGTGCGGCCTTCGGAGCCTACAAGTCTAAAGGAACTGGCTGGGAGAGTGCATTCACCGCCCCAGGCGACGGCTGGGAAGGAACGCAACGCCCCCTTCACGCCGGCACCGCACGCAGCAGCGCGGCCCGAACAAGTGGTGAGTAATGAGCCAAAACGCAGATAGCGGCCGGCCTAACGGTGAACACACCGCCGCCCCCTGCATTCTTAGGCGTAGCGGGGGACGGCCAGTCGGGGAATGCGCGGGTCGCGGGGTCAGCCCCTATCCACCCTGCTGACGCCGCCAGCGTGCCACCACTGCCTTGTCATCGGCTACAAGAAGGTGAGCCGCCGGCCACAGACAACATCCGTAAGGCGATAAAGCCGTACCAGCGACTGTTGCCGCCGAGGAACACAACTGAGAAGCACGGAGGAAGAATAGCGGAGTGGCCAGCACATGTTTGCTAGCCGCACTGAGTCCCTTAGCAGGAGCTTTGCGGAGGTGCTCCCTGCTATCACGTTCACATGCAGCCAACGGCTAACTAGTAATATTGTTAGGAAGAGAGTTGTTCAGTGAGGATACTGTACCTAGGAGCATGAGATGTTTCCTGGTCGTTGCTTCCCTCTAAGTACTTGTTTTAAAATCACAGAAGGAATCCGCACTACAGACTGCCATAAGCAGTTCCTAGTACAATGACGGAGAAAAAGGGAACGCGAAAAACGATCAATGCAGAGTAATGAAATTTCGGAATACATTTGTCTAGGTAACATATTTAAGTTACAATGAGATGAACACCCTGGGCTGCTTACATACGTCAACGGGGACAGATGAAAATGTGTGCCCCGACCGGGACTCGAACACGGGATCTGCTGCTTATATGCCAGACGCTCTGTTCATCTGAGCCACCGAGGACACAGAGGATAGCACGACTGCAGGGATTTATCTCTGGCACGCCTCCCGAGAAACCCACATTCTCAACGTATTGTCCCCTCACTACATTCGTAGTTCCCCCGCCCATTATACTCATTACTCGCGGCGCGCTGCCGATTTCCGTAAGAGTTCGGGCACTGTTTGTTCATTCGCACAGAAGAAGAAGATGGTCAAAAGGCCGGTGAGCCTTATATATATATATATATATATATATATATATATATATATATATATATATATATATATATACTAAGATGGTATCTGTTCTTTCGGACATGTCCGACGTATAAACATATTTAAGTGATTAACGTTGCAAGATCGCATGTTGTGGTAAGTGCGAGATAAATGTCGGTACATTAATAACTGGTGTAATAGCCAAAAAGTTGAGTGCAAGTATGGAAATGTAAATGCATTGTTTTGTACAGGTGCCGGATGTGAATTTCTGGGATAGAGTCCCATTGCCTGTTGCACTCGGTCGGTCACTACAGGGGCGGTTAATGCTGTTTGTGGATGACGCTCGAGTTGACGTCTTATGATGTCCCATACGTCCTCCAATGGAGACGGATATGCTGATCGAGTAGGCCAAGGAAATATGTCGACTCTGTAGAGCTCGTTGGATTACAACAGCGGTATGCGGGCCAGCGTTATCCTATTGGAAAACACCCCCTGGTATCCTGTTCGTAAATCGCAACACAATAGGCCGAATAATCAGACTGACGTAGAAGTTTGCAGTCAGGCTGCGTGGGATAACCACGGGAGTGCTCCTGCTGCCATACGAAATTGCATCCCAGACCATACTTTCACATGAAGATCCAGTGTGTCTAGCATGCAGACATATTGGTTGCAGGCCCTCATCTGGTCTCTTTCTAACGAACACACCGCCGTCACTGGTACCGAGCCAGAACCAGCTTTTTTCATAAAATACCAGAGACCTCCACCCTGACCTACAATGAGCTCTTGCTTGACACTACTGAAGTCTCAGTGGCGGTGGTTTGGGGTCGGGCGCTACAGGGCCTCGGGCTCGGAGCTGTACTTGAAGTAATCGATTTGTAGCTGTCAGTTGTGTCACTATAATGCCAACTACGGCTCAAATTGCTGCTGCAAATGCTGTACGATTCGCCAGAACCATACGTCAAACACGACGAACTTCCCTCTCGGTAATGCTACGTGGCCGTACGCAGCCTGACCCCTTGCTACCGTGCATCCTTACGACACTGCTGCCTTCATACCCACCAAGTCTTTCTGCAATATCGCTGTAGGAACATCGAGCCCCTCGTAGCTTTGTTATACGACCTCGTTCCAACTCAGTGAAGTATTGATAATGGTGTCTTTGTCGCCTTAAAGACGTTCTCGATTAACATCAACTGACCACGTCAATCCCAAGGGGATCTAAGGCTCACGACCATTACAGCGTGTCTTCAAAGCAAACGAGCAAACTAGTGACTCTCGTATGCGACTGGCGTGAAATTTAAAGATTCTTCATCTTTCAGGTTTAGAAACACTGAAACGTCCCCTCAGAAAAATTATACACCACCGGTCTATGTGAAACGTCCTTTTTGAACAATTATACACGAACGTGCTTAAACTGACACACAATATTTTTGGCGCAACGCAATCTGACTTTCAATAATCCCTACAAAAGAATGGCCCTGACTAACATTAACCTATACTTTTCACAAATCACTTACCTCACCAAAAATCTTTGTTACTCGAACTACTGCAATACAGCGAGCGCCACTACTGCCAGCTAACTAAAAGATTCAAACTACGGAAATCACTAACTACTGATAGGCACAGTTAGCAAATGAAAGATTTTAATAGAGAACAATCAATGTATTTACCTTAATAGTCATAATATATATAGCAGTTCATGACATCCAGTCTTACAAATTACAAAACTCCGCCATCTCTCTCCCCACGTCCTCCACTGCTGGCGGGTCACCTCCAACTGCGCAACGCTATGTGCTGTTAGCATCCAGCTGCCGCTGCCCAACACTACAATGGCAGAGAACAATGCAAACCAGCCACAGACTGCACTCGGCACAGCCATTGATTTTCTTACAGAGCGCTACGTGGCGTTGGCGTTACCAATAAAAAAAACCTAAACATCCTACTTACAACACGCCTACCAACTTTCGTTTATGTCGCACGACTCTATAGTGTTGCGATTTTTTCCGTCAGTGTATTTTCCACTGTTTTTGTTGTAAGACATGAGGTTGTGCAGCATCTGCACGTTCTATACATTTGTGCTGTATAAGAGATGAACTTATGACATAGTAGGGCTATATGGAATACCATGATTTCCCATCGTTTGAGTGGTGATATCATGCAGGAGGCGCATGTTCTACTTCAAAATATTCCCGTGATGCTCGGATTCATCCCCAACATCATGTGAGTTACGGTGCAAAAAAATGGTTTGCGTAATTTGACAAAATTTTTTAAGGAAATTTTTCAAATATATTCAGCAGTTATTGAAAAGGTACACTAACGATTAAAACAAGTAGATCCTTATGCACTGTCCGATCGTTTTGTATTTGGCTATGGACGTAATTGATTCTGTTGTTATGATGTGAAGTCGAAGATGGATGTTGGGTTACATGGAATATATGGTATTCCAGAACACACGCTTTGACTGCGCAGGCGCCAAGAACGAAGATTATATCCGAGACCTAAGCAAGCAATTAAATGTAAAACAATCACTTCACCTTCATAAACAACTTATTCTTTCAGAACCTTGTTTTGAAATAAACAAGGTAATAGACTTTTTATCAAATCAACTTATTTTTTCTGTTACTGGTAGCTAATTATTTTAAGAGCAATAATTAAGATCACTGACAATTTTACTTTGTGTACATAAAATATGGTTTTTCCCCAACTTACACGATTACGTGCACCTTAACAGTCCTGTTCCACATTTCAAGTGCAACTCTTTTTAAAATTTGTTCTCTGTGGTAATTTTTATAAGAGAAACACAAATATTTATTGTCAGTAATTGAAAATTATCATGAAGTGTGTGTGAGATCTAAGAAAGAGTTCAGTTTGGAAGTAAAACTACAAAAGAACTCCATAATACGCAAATGTCATTTACACTAAAACTATCTGGAAGTTAAGGCATGTTTTGTTGAATAAAATTCTATACGTTTTTAAAACTAGTTGCTTAACATGTGGACGGTTAAGCATACTTCACCGGTTGTACGCCGTCTTGTACATCGATACGGAGAAGATCTTCTTCCATGGAATATGAGATATTTGCAGCTGAGTTTCTTTAATACATCAGCAATTTCACCTTTTCTGGAAACAAAGATTTTTATTCCAATATCTTCTACTTCAAAATGAATTTGAATTGTAGCTGGTTTTGATAATACTTCTACCTAATTCGATTTTACTTACTCATTATTGGTGCTACTAGTCTTTCGAGAAAAACGAACCATACGACGCTTTGCGCTGTAAAACCGTGTAGTGGCTCGTTAAATAATGCCAAAATGCTAAAAAAAGTATGACAATGCCATACCCTTAATCGACACCGTGGCGTTATGACGAGTAGCAGGGTAGTAAGTGACGTAGGGATGGATCAGTTCGGTGGGCTCTGGGGCACGGTAAACTGAATGTCCGTAAACCAGTAATCGTCTGTTTAACAAGAACAACCAAGATCGGCAAATGATATATTTCTGTTTTGGCTACTGCTAATGTATTTTGAGATTCCATTACAAAGAACCAGTGGAAATATGCATGGCAGGAAACAGGAAACCTTGTTAACCGGAAACAGCTACAAGTTTGGTGACGTACGGAATGCCATTAGTTCCATGATTTGGCCTCAACGGAGACGGCAGAGTACGCCTAGGGCCACGGCGAGTGCTAACCCACAGTGCGGCAGTGTTCCGCATTTCCTCCAACAAGGGCGCTGTCTGTTGGCAGTGTCGTCGACTTTACAATAAAGCTCAGCGATGCATGTGCCAAACGCACATTGTGCTAGATGAGTAGACGATGGCAGTCTTCGATGGCTCACCTGGCGATGTCTGGCAGATGAAATGTCATGGGTGGTAGCAGACGACATGCTGTTCCACTCTCGGAACGTCGTCGAGTGTTTTGTACCCCGAGAAAGTTTCAAGATTCATACCAAGAAATCAGTGGTAACTTAAAAATAAAAAGATTGTTCCCTTCCTTTGAATTCCACTTGTCACACCATCTATAATCGGTATATTGCAATACACTGGAATCGTGGCAGTGTCTCTTTTCATTTAATGTGTAAATATTATACAAAGTGTTCGACTTTTATATGTACAAATAAAAGGGGCTAGAGGACGACAATGAAACAAGCAAATAATCGTGATAAACATAGATCCGAAAACCAATGATATCCCCGATACGACGTGTTTTGATTGAGTACGTGAACACGTTAGTGCAGATATGCACTTGAGGACGAACACATTACAAGTATGAGGTGATAGCAGGCTTCAGCACGGCTCATCGTCGATTCCTAAACACGTTCAAAAATCCCTGGCGTGTTCCGCATACATTGAGAATCATCTACAACATGTTTTCGGCGGTCACCGCCATTATCAAATGGTTCAAATGGCTTTGAGCACTATGGGACTTAACTGCTGTGGTCATCAGTTCCCTAGAACTTACAACTACTTAAACCTAACTAACCTAAGGATATCACACACATCAATGCCCGAGGCAGGATTCGAACCTGCGACCGCAGCGGCCACTCCGGCCGGCCGCCATTATCAAGAAGGCTGGAGTACACCAGAGCTTTAAAGCCCCGTACACAGTACAAAACTAACAGGTTCAAGTCGGGGGTCTGGAATACCATAGTATTGACGAACTACGACCGAAACATGTATTGTCGAAACGCTATTTAGTAATACTAAAGAGATCAAGAATGACGAAAAAATAAAACGAGGGCAATTTATCACTTTAAATTTACGCCTCACTTGCGCTGTTTAGACATTAACACTGTTGCAAACTTAGCACGGGTGCACTTGTGCATACGTCATATCAGTTTACTAGGTTTATTTGCTTGTTTTATTGTCCGCTACTTGCCCTTTTGTTTGAAAAGGGTCAACATAAGCGAAAGTATTTGAGAAAAACGTGGTTTTGTGGAACTTCTTTGGATGAATCAACTTAGTAAAGAAACGGATGGCACGCTCTTGTGTGGTAGACAATTTCAGTGGTACAGTACAAGATGTCTCTCTCTGCTGGCGGATCTTGGTGGTTTTCGAAAACGTTATTACTTACATTACCGCAGGTCCGTAACATTACTTGATGCGGCTTGCGGGCATGGTTCTACGTCCTCAGATTTTTTACCGCAGTCGCACTCAGCAATACCTTTCATTACTTGGGTATAACTTTGAAAGCCCCCTCTCTATAGATATATTTGTACAGACACTTTTATCACTTCGCCGTTTTATTTGGTGCCCCCTCCCCCACTTTTTTTTACTTGAAGAAGTGGATCAAAAGCAACGCGTCATTACTGACGATGAACTATAACGGTTATTGCTGACATCTGTTCTCTTTGCGATGACGCGTAAGCTGAATTAAAGTGAAGCGCTAAAGAAACTGGTGTAGGCATGCTTATTCAAATACAGATATATGTAAATAGACAGAATACGGCGCTGCGGTCGGCAAGGCCTATAGAAGACAAGTGTCTAGCGTAGTTGTTAGAGCGGTTGCTGGTGCTGCTACAGTGGTAGGTTATCAAGATTTAAGTGAGTTTGAATGTTGCGTTGCAGTCGGCGCACGAGCGATGGGATACAACCTTTTCGAGGTAGCGATGAAGAGGGGATTTTCCCGAATGACCATTCCACAATTGTACCGTGAATATCAGGAATCCGGAAAAACATCAAATCTCCGACATTGCTGCGGTTGGAAAAAGATCCTGCAAGAACGGGACCAACGACGACTCAAAAGAATCGTTCAACGGGACAGAAGTGTAGCCCCTTTCGCAAATTGCTGCACACTTCAATGGTGGGCCATCAACAAGTGTCAGCGTGTTAACCACTCAACGAAGCATCATCGACATGGGCTTTCGGAGCCGAAGGCCCACTCGTGTACCCTTGATGACCGCACGACACAAAGCATTACTCCTCGTCTGGGTCCGTCAACACCGACATTGATGATTGGAAACGTTGCCTGGTCGAACGAGTCTCTTCTCAAATTGTATCGAGTGGATGGACGTGTACGTGTATGGAGACAATCTCATGAATCCATGGATCCTGCATGTCAGCAGCGGACTGTTCACGCTGGTGGAGGCTCTGTAATGATGTGGAGCGTGTGCAGCTGGAGTGACATGGGTCCGTTGATACGTCTAGATACGACTAACTGCTGACACGAACGTAAGCATACTGTCTTATCACCTACATCCATTCAGGTCCGTTGTGCGTTCCGACGGGCTTGGCAATTCCAGCAGGACAATGCGACATCCCCCACATGCGGAATTGGTACATAGTGGCTCCAGGAACACTGTTCAGAGTTTAAACACTTCTGCTGTCCACCGAACTCCCCAGACATGAACATTATTGAGCATGTCTGAGATGTCTTGCAGCGCGCTGTTCAAAAGAGATCTCCACCCCCTCGTACTGTTACGGTTTTAGGGATCGCCCTGCAGGATTTATGGTGTCAATTCCTCCAGCACTACTTCAGACATTAGTCGAGTTCATGCCATGTGGTGTTGCGGCACTTCTGCGAGCTCGCGGCGACCTACACGATATTTGGCAGGTGCGCCATTTTCTTTGGTTCTTCAGTGTATGAAGTCCTTTACGTCAGACATTTGTTCAAAACAGATCTCAGATGCTACCGCGTTACTCGTGAAATGGAATACACAGAATCCGCGGTCGCAAAGTTTCCGTTCGGCACTGACCATATTTTACATCTTCCATTTCCATTGTTTGAAAAGTGTAGAGCTGGATCTCGTTGTAGAAAGCACGTGGTCGACAAATGTTCAGCCACGGCAGGGTGGTTCCATGGGCTTAGCATCGTCTGCTAGGTGCGTCGAAGGTGCCAAAACTGCCATTCAGTTCGTCCAACTCGGTGATCTCGAGTGACGTGACGGAATGCCCTTCACGGAAAATTCCCCGCTGGGCTACACCGGTGGCCGGTGGCATAACGCCGGTGGTCCCGGAGCCTAATTAACTTAGCTCGCTGGCGGGCGTCGGCCGCGGAAGCGAAATGGTATTCAGCGGCGGCCGGTAATGCACGGAGCGGAGCTGCTAACAAGCGGCGCGGGCTGCCGGTCGTGGCTCGTTACCCGGCGGCGGGCCGGGCAGGCTACGCCCCTCCGGTATTGAGCCACGACCACTGCCGCTCCCAGGGGGTCTGGGCCTGGAGGCGCACACTGGCCGACTTTGATGTCTGACGACAGCCTGCCTCTCTAACAGCCACATTCCTGTGCCAGCTGCAACCACCTGTCAAGGGTAGTTCTGACAGCTAAATTAATACACTGCTAAATGAAAAAACTCTAAAGGCTGTTAAAAGGAAAGATGATTCGAGTTTACAAGTCCGTCAGTTAAAAATTTGATTAATTTTTCCGCTGATTTCAATATTTTACTCTTTTGACTATAGGACCGCTGATCGATTAAAATTGACACGTTTAAAAAAAAAAAAAAAAAAGAGGGAGACTGAGAGAGAGAGAGAAGGATACATATATATATATAGAGAGAGAGAGAGAGAGGACAGAGCTAGCTCAACAAATCAATGGACAGCCTGATGTTCTACAGCTGGTAGAAGTTCACAAAATAAAACACAATACTGTACCAAAATAAAGAAGGCCCACTGCACCACGTCCAGGAAACACACTTTGCAATAAGGTAATCAAAAATTACCAAAATTACCAAAAAGTACCAAAAATTACACTAGCCTACCGAAATGTCATTTATTTTGGGCGTTCTTAAAAATATGACCAAGGATAATTTATAATGATACATCCGAATCTGATGCGAACTGTCTTTATACACTACTGGCCATAAAATTGCCACACCAAGAAGAAATGCAGATGATAAACCGGTATTCATTGGACAAATATATTATACTAGAACTGACATGTGGTTCCATTTTCACGCAATTTGGGTGCATAGATCCTCAGAAATCAGGCCGTAACAACGGCCTTGATATGCCCGGGCATTGAGTCAAACAGAGCTTGGATGGCGTGTACAGGTACAGTTGCCCATGCGGCTTCAACACGATACCACAGTTCATGAAGAGTAGTGACTGGCGTATTGTGACGAGCCAGTTGCTCGGCCACCATTGACCAGACGTTTTCAGTTGGTGAGAGATCTGGAGAATGTGCTGTCAGGACAGCAGTCGAACATTTTCTATATCCAGAAAGGCCCGTTCGTGCATTACCCTGCTGAAACGTAAGGTTTCGCAGGGATCGAATGAAGGGTAAAGCCACGGGCCGTAACACATCTGAAATGTAACGTCCACTGTTCAAAGTGCTGTCAATGCGAGCAAGAGGTGACCGAGACGTGTAACCAATGGCACCCCATACCATCACGCCTGGTGATACGCCAGTGTGGCGATGACGAATACACGCTTTCAATGTGCGCTCACCGCGATGTCGCCAAACACGGATGTGACCATCATGATGCTGTAAACAGAAGCTGGATTCATCCGAAAAAATGATGTTTTGCCATTCGTGCACCCAGGTTCGTCATTGAGTACACCATCGCAGGCGCTCCTGTCTGTGATGCAGCGTCAAGGGTAACCGTAGCCATGGTCTCCGAGCTGAAAGTCCATTCTGATGCAAATTTCGTCGAACTGTTAGTGCAGATGGTTGTTGTCTTGCAAACGACCCCATCTGTTGACTCAGGGCTCGAGACGTGGCTGCACGATCCGTTACAGCCATGCGGATAAGATGCCTGTCATCTCGACTGCTAGTGACACGAGGCCGTTGGGATCCAGCACGGCGTTCCGTATTACCCTCCTGAACCCACCCATTCCATATTCTGCTAACAGTCATTGGATCTCGACCAACGCGAGCAGCATTGTCGCGATACGATAAACCGCAATCGCGATAGGCTACAATCCCACCTTTATCAAAGTCGGAAACGTGATGGTACGTATTTCTCCTCCTTACACGAGGCATCACAACAATGTTTCAACAGGCAGTGCCGGTCAACTGCTATTTGTGTATGAGAAGGCGGCTGTAAACTTTCCTCGTGTCAGCACGTTGTAGGTGTCGCCACCGCAACCATTCTTGTGTGAATACTCTGAAAAGCTAATCATTTGCATATCACAGTATCTTCTTCCTGTCGGTTAAATTTCGCGTCCGCAGCACGTGACCTTCGTGGTGTAGCAATTTTAATGGCCAGTAATGAAATTTAAAATCGTTGTGTTCCAGCACTTTCTACGTACTTAGGGACTTCGGAAAGCAAGTTACACAGTGCGAGAAATGGCACATTGTAACACGACAGTACATGTTTCAGTTTACCGGTGACTGGAAACGTATTCCAAAGTAGAAGTACGCGAGAGAGTACGATTCCTGTGGGCCAAACGTCTATGCTGATACTTTATCGAAATTTCATTATAAGTGATAAAAGCTATATAGCAAGATCTTGTCTATGGAAGCACTGCTTTTCTTTTACATTCACATAACCGTAGAATTCTAAAATAACTTTCAACAAACATCTCACAGAATACGGTAATTTATGATTGAAGGAAACTTACTAACACGATAAATATGCAATATTAATAACAATATCGTTATTTATGTTTAGTTATCCGCGATGCGTAGTGATTCCGGCGACACAGTTCAACTTAATTGCAACGATCTCCAATTTAACAACGTAATTTGCTGATCTTTACCACTACTACAGCTTTTTATGTTCTTGGTTACGCCTGCTTTTCATTTCTCCTTTTCAGTCTATGAGTCACGTCTTTTCTCTCGCATCTTTGGATTATTCCAGAAACTTTTGGTACGACGACCCTAAGGACGTTCTTTCTGTCTCATGCCATTCTTGGGGGGTAGCAATTTTTGTTTCGTACGCCTCTGTAATCGGCCTACACCACAAGCATGTAACGGCGTTGTATCCGGCGATCTTTGTGGTAAGATACTGGTAGTACATCGAGACCAATGTATCGTTTAGAGCATGTTTTGACATCATGGTAAGATGTCAAGTGATTCCATCTGTGAATTTCAGCGGAACTTCCTCTATTTCTTCGACTAACGTATTTTCCCAAGAATGCAGCTGCCTGCTGTCACTCTTGCTCTTACAACACTAGTGGATTAATTTATGCGCATGAAAAATGTTATATCTGGGAAACTCTTTACACTAAAGGAACTGCCTATATAGAGTATGTGACGAAAAGTATCCGGACACCCCCAAAAATATACGTTTTTCATATTTGGTGCATTGTGCTGCCACCTACTGCCAGGTACTCCACATCAGTGACTTCAGTAGTCATTATACATCGTGAAAGAACAGAACGGGGCTCTCCGTGGAACTCACTGACTTCGAACGTGAATGCCTGGAGCACGTACACAACCACAATAAAATAAATGAGTATAGAAAAAATGGCGGAATAGATTGGAACAGTCAGTTTGGGAAACACTGAAGAACTGTGAGGCTTAAGGGTAGTTTAGAAGAGGGGGAAGTATTGAGAATTGTTTGATCATTTAGAATTAAATCAGGACTGTGGAACAGAAGTTTATTGATATCTAGGGCTTCCAAACGATTAAATTTTCGGCCTTTGCTAAGTGGGAGACGTGAGACTGTGTCTTATAGCTGTGCCCCCCACTCAGTACATTATCAGCGAATGTTGAGTCATAATTATGCAGTCTCCGATTATCTTCGTATTCAACCAACCTAACTAGTAAGACTCTGCTGACTGACCATTATAAAACTTATCACTATGAGAATAAGTGAATTTTTACAACCTACTATTGGCAAGTGAAAGGGTATTATCTTTCCTGCTGGAAATAGACTAGGATACGGTGTTATTCACGTAGCAGGAAATCCTATAGTTGCAGGATTTCAGTTTTTTAGCTACACTATATGATATCTGTCCGAAGTACACCACTTGGAGGGAACAGCAGATGGAGCATAGAGGAAGGGTAAATTTTCTGTTTTTGTTTCCGACGCAACATGTGGTGAATGAGAAGAGGTGTTTGAGGTAAAAAATTTTCATGTGCGTAATTCTTCTTGAAAATCTTCTTTGGAGATGGTGCACCAGGGATTACAAAGCTGGATTGTGTAGTGTGTGTGTGTGTGTGTGTGTGTGTGTGTGTGTGTGTGTGTGTAACTGAGTGTTGTGAGCAAGGATCTATTACTGTGTCTGTAGTTGTAGTATTTCTATAAATTTTGAAATAATGAGTTTGTGTACTTATGTCAATAATTATATTTAATAAATTGATGGATTTGTTACGAATCTCTCAGGTAAACTGAATTCTTTTATGCTACAACTTACTTTCTGGAAAAAATGTGTTGATTTGTAGTGACTGTCCACATACGCAGTAGCATCATCTAAACATCTGAACCAATAATTAATGTTGCAACTTTTTTGTCGAAGGTGTTTAAAGTCTGATGATAGCTTACAACAATAAATTAATACTGTACAACATATATAATTTTGTGTTTGTCAATCATAAATCTTTGGATTGTGTGTGTAGAAAGCACTTCCAATGATTCATGGGAACAAGGAGATAACTAAAACGTACAAAATAGAAAGCTAATCAGCAACGCTGTTACAGTATTATTCCCAATAGGAGATGACTGTTTCAAAGCGTCAGGAGAGAGAGTAGCCTGGCAGAATCCTGCGAGAAGGGCGCATAGTCCGCCATTGTCAAGTCCACTGACCGAGCTGTGTCATGAACAGGCGGTACAGTTAGTGAAGAGCAAAATTTTCTTTGCAAATATGACACGTGTTAGTAGAGTTGTGAAATTACTGCAACTACAATAGACTATCATAAGTAAGCGTAGACTATGCTAGCTTTACCTATTATCTTTGGCTACATAAGGTCGTATCTCATTACCTCTGCGTTAGTTGTGTTGCATACTTATCGGACGTGACCCCTTGACGTTCGCTTTCCCTACGTATGCCATCAGTGTCTTACTAGATTCCCTAAAAACCGGAAGTGGAGAAGGACTGAAACGGAGTAAGGATATGTAAAGCGCCAGCTAACCTATGGAACATTTTTGTTCTATAGAGATCTATAGATATCGTCCTCTCTGTCACTTAAAAATAAACAGTGTTAACAGCAAAATTTAAATTGTCCATGTTTAATTGAGGTTTTATTCGAAAATTTTTGATTTGTAACGTGAAACTGAGAGAAATTATAGTAAAAATAAAGGAAAGAAACATGTATCCACTGAAGGTGCTTTATAAACGAAAGAAACGGAACGAGTGTGGAAAAAAACTGCCTTTCATTTAGTTGTACAGATGGGAAATACCTCAATGAATTTTGTCGTAAGTAGCAAACAACGGAAAATGGGAAAAATGACAAAACAACACTGATTTATCATTTATCAGTAGAAAACGCAGTTTACTTAACAAAAAGGTAAAATAAAAAATACCGCACAACAACAATATACCAAATATCGCCTCAATACTTTGTCGAACTTATATAAGACGTGTTTCTGTTATTCATAAACAACTTTGTCATTCATAAAAAATAATAGGAAACTCTTGCCTTGACCATGATGAATAACATTCTGTTGAGTATACGAAATAATAACAATAATAATTACACGTTTATGTTTTCGCGCATGTAAACTCTACTTGCATCAAAAGTAATTGCTTCGGTTACATAAAAGTGCAAAAGTTACCCGATCAACTAACTTTTATTATTTATAAAATGCAATTTTTATACTGGAGACGTATAAAATACATAGTGGACTAACACCGGATGACGTGTGGTTCTAATTATGTGCAAAACAAATTAACAAACAAACCAAAAAGCAAAGACAAGTCGTTGTTTCCCAGTTTCTCTCTGACGCATTCATATATGTTTCTTTCCATACCGACGCTACTAATACTACCGGCAATTGTACGATTTACTACGTCATTTACGGTCTGTAGTTTTCGTAGAGCGCAGCTCTGTGTGTTACGCATCCCATACACGTGCACTGGTGTGTAAACACTGCCTGCACAGTCGCACCACGAAGGAAAATTGGCTAACACACTAAAAAAAGAATTACTCAGTTAACTGCTCTCATCAATTTACGGAAGTCTGTCGGCTGGTTTCGGACTCATCCTGTGTTTTAACTCTTACAAAGCTGGAATCAAATTAAAGAGAAGTTGAATCGCTTGCTACCGGAATTCCGAAATTAGTTTGCGCACAGCATCTCAGTGGACTCGTTAGTTTCGCTGTGCAGATCGTAATCTGATGAGAGATGTCTACTGTGCTGTAGCGGCGGGAACGAGCTCTGCACGCGGTCACCTGCCAAGACGGACACGTGCTGCCGGCGGAGCTTGTTTCCGCCGGCGTGGCGTCTGCAGTACATCCTGCCCTGAAGGGCCTCTGCCATCACAGCCAACAAATTTCGAGTATACGTTTATAGCGTATACAGCCAGTTGTTCTTTACGGATTTTGATTGAGGAAGCAGATTATATATAGCGTAGTGCATCACCTCGGTTCCGAGAGTTCCGGAACCTGTGCACGAATTGGTATAGAGATCAACATAAACATCATTTCCACCCTTTTTGCAGCCCATGAAAACCACAAATACGCAGTAGCACGTTCTCTTGTATTGATTCATGCCTGCATTCATACTATTCACAAGTTCATCAACGCACTGTTGGTCCAGATTGTCCCACTCCTCGACAGCGATTCAGCGTAGATCCCTCAGAGTGGTTGGGGATGGGGGGGGGGGGGCACGTCGTCTATAAACAGCCCTTTTCAGGCATGTTCAATAGGGTTCATGTCTGGAGAACATGCTGACCACTCTAGTCGAGCGATGTTGTTATCCTGAAGGACATTATTCACAAGATGTGCACGGTTGGTCGTCCATGAAGACCGATGCCTCGCCAATATGCTATCGATATCAGCCCGGCCTCGTCTGTTGACTGACATAGTTGAAGAGGGTCATAATGTGTTATAGGGTGATATCTATCCACCATCACACAGGAATTCCAAACTGCATCAAGATTCACGGCAAGTACCATGAGGACGTGAGAAAACTTGGATTTCCTGATTTAGCAACTGCTCATTAGCCGCTCATCACGCCGTAAACACCAAACGACGCCTCGCTTCGTGGAAGGAGCGTAAACAGTGGATGATTGAACAGTGGAAAAAAGTTGTGTGGAGTGACGAATCAAGGTACACAATGTGGCGATCAAATAGCACGGTGTGGGTATAGTAAACGCCCGGTGAACGTCATCTGCCCGCATGTGTAGTGCTAAGTGTAAAATTCGAAAGCGGTGGTGTTAGGGTGTAGTCGCGTTTTTCGTGGAGGGGGCTTGTACCCCTTGTTATTTTGCGTGGCACTATCACAACACAGGCCTACATTGATGTTTTAAGCACCTTCTTGCTTCCCACTGTTGAAGAGCAATTCGAGGATGGCGGTTGCATCTTTCAACATTATCGAGCACCTGTTCATAATGCACGGATTGTGGTGGAGTGGTTACACGACAATAACATCCATGTAATGGGCTGGGCTGCACAGAGTTTTGACCTGAGTCGTATAGAACACCTTTGGGATGTTTTTGGAACACCGACTTCGTACCAGGCCTCACCGACCGACATCGATACCTCTCCTCAGTGCAGAACTCCGCAGGGAATGGGCTGCCATTCTCCAAGAAACCTTCGAGCACCTGGATTGGACGTACCCTGCGAGAGCGGAAGCAGGCATCACGGCTAAGGGCTGGCCAACACCATATTGAATTCCAGCACTAACGATGGAGGGCGCTACGAAGTTATTTTCAACCAGGTGTCAGGATAATTTTGATCACATAGGGTAAACTGTAATCAGTTTATTAATATAGCAATGTCTTCATTGTAAATATTAAAAAATCAACTTACATTAATAATAGACATTTGTTTATTATCATAAGTATTTTAAACAATCAAACTGGAAAAATTATACAATATGAGTTAAAAGATTAGGAATAAGAAGTGCACACGACACACATCGTGTATGTCTTGCTGACTGTCGAATACCAAAAAAGTTTATTTACTACATTTTTCTGGTAATATGTTGAGATCCGAAACAAAAGACAGATTTAAAAGTTAAATGGTTACATCGCAAATATTTTTTGACACCTTTGCAGCATTGCCGACGGCATGAGCCCCAGTTAAGTGCTTGCTAACTTTCTATCAACTATTTATATTGCGGATAATGCACAAAAATGCTTTAGCTAGTATTTTAACGTAGTTTCCAAACATCACGTTTCACAACAGTTTTGAAAGCGAGTGGGCATCGCGTGTCCCAGTATCGGAACTTTTATTAACAAGCTTTTGTTTATGAAGTCGTCGATAAGAACTTACTGAAAAAAAAACAAATAGTATAAAATAACAGCACTTCTTCGTCACGGGTTCTCAGATTATACCGCGTCGTTAGCAACGATGTTCACAGAAGCGTCCTCAACCTTGTAATGCAGGTTTAAGATAGTCACTCAACACAGATCGAAGACTGCAGCAGACTCCACGGCCTCCACCACACACTGTACATATGGAGCGTTGGGAATAGCTCCCTTGCAACACGACTACCGGCGCTCATCTCTAGCCAATCAGGGTCATCAACAGATGTAGAAGCAACTTCGAGTGTGGCGTAGGGAAGTGTGTTGGGACCTTTGCTGTTCGCGTTTGTACTAATGATCTAGTAGACAATATAAACAGCGACTTGAGACTTTTCACAGATGGTGCGGCTATATGTAATGAAGTACTGCCTGAAACAGGTTGCACTAATATTATGTCGGATGTTGATAAGATTTCTGAGTGTTCCAAAACTCGGTAACTTACTTTACAAAGCGAAGTCACGTAGTATCCTATGATTACTTTAGTAATCAAGCACAACTGGAATCAGTCAACTCAAACAAATATCTAAATGCGACGGTGTGTGGGAATACGTAATAGAATGGACACATAAGTTCAGCCATACGTAAAGCAAGTAGCATATTTCGATTCGTTATTAGAACACTTGGGACATTCAGTTAGTCTTCTAACAAATTAAGTTTCTTCGGGTAATTAAGTAGCGTGCTGAGAAATCAATGTATTCTTGGTCTCACTGCACTACCTTGTGTGATCCGGACACCTGGCTGGAAATGGCTTACAAGTTCGTGGCACTCTCCATTTGTAAAGCTGGGATTCAATACGGTGTTGGCCCACCCTTAGGCTTGATGACAGCTTCCACTCTCGCAGGCATACGTTCAATCAGGTGCTGGAAGGTTTCTTGGGGAATGGCAGCCCGTTCTTCACGGAGTGCTCCACTGAGGAGAACTATCGATGGCCCTCGGCGAGGCCTGCCACGAAGTGGGTTTCCAATATATCCCAAAGGTGTTCTATACGATTCAGGTCAGTATTCTGCACAGGCCAATCCATTAGGGGGATGTTATTGTCGTGTAACCACTCCGCCACAGGCCGTGCATTATGAACAGGTGCTCGATCGTGTCGGAAGATGCAATCGCTATCCCCGAAATGCTCTTCAACAGTGGACAGCAAGAACGTGCATAAAATATCAATGTAGGTCTGTGCTGTGATAGTGCCACTCAAAACAACAAGGGATGAAAGCCCCCTCCATGAAAAACACGACGAGATCATAACACTACCGCCTCCGAATCCTACCGTTGGCACTACACACGCTGGCAGTTGGTGTGTGTGTCCCTTCAGGATTCCACTTCACTATCACATCGGAAACAGTGGACGTAAGGATGTTTAGGACTGTGGAAATCTCGCGTACAGACGTATGACACAAGTGACACCCAGTCACCTGACCATTTTCGAAGTTCGTGAGTCCACGGAGCGCCCCATTCTGTTCTTTCTCTATGTATAATTACTGAGGTCGCGTGTATGGTGTACTTGGAAGTAGGTGGCAGCAGAATGCACCTAATATGAAAAGCATATGTTAGAGTCCGTAAAATTATTACATTGTTCTTTTGTATGAAACAAAGGAGAATCTCTTACAGTCTTTACTATCTACTTCTTCACCTGTCTCTTAAACACTTGGCTTATGGAACATGATAGAAGGTTGTATACATGTAAGAGACCTGGAGACGCTAGAAGGTTTCAGATGGTAAGAGAGAGATTTAGGAACGAGATTTTAAATTGTAAGACATTTCCAGGGGAAGATGCGGACTGTAACCACAATTTATTGATTATGAACTGAAGAGTAAAACTGAAGAAACCGCAAAAAGGTAGGAATTTGAGAAGATGGAACCTGGATAAACTGAAAGAACCATAGGTTGTAGAGAGTTACAGAGAGAGCATTAGGGAACGATTGGCAAGAACAGGGGAAAGAAATACAGTAGAAGAAGAATGGGTAGTTTTGAGACATGAAATAGTGAAGGCAGCAGAGGATCAAGCAGGTAAAAAGACGAGGGCTCGTAGAAATCCTTGGGTAACGTAAGAGATATTTGATTGAAGAAAGAAAAATTATAAAAATGTAGTAAATCATGCAGGCGAAAAGGAATACAGACGTTTCAAAAATGAGATCGACAGGAAGTGCAAAATCGCTAAGAAGGGATGGTTACAGGACAAAAATAAGGATTTGGAATCATATATCACTCGGGGGTAAGATAGATATCTCCTACAGGAAAATTAAAAAGACCTTTTGGATGATACTGGGTGAAGAATTTGACAGAGCACTGAAAGACCTAAGTCGAAATAAGTCCCCGGGAACAGACAACATTTCATTAGAACTACTAATAGCCTTGGGATATCCAGACATGACAAAACGTTTCCATATGGTGAGCAAGACGTATGAGACAGGCGAAATACGTTCAGACTTCAAGAAGAATATAATAATTCAAATCCCAAAGAATGGATGTGTTGACAGGTGTGTAAATTATCGAACTTTCAGTTTAATAAGTCATGGTTGCAAAATACTAATACGAATTCTTTACAGACGAATGGAAAAAGTGGTAGAAGCCGACAGGGAAGATCAGTTTGGATTCCGTAGAAATGTTGGAACATGCGAGGCAATACTAACCCTACGACTTATCTTATAAGATAGTTTAAACACAGGCAAACCTACGTCTCTAGCATTTGTAGACTTAGAAAATGCTTTTGGCAAAGTTTACTGGAATACTGTTTTCCAAATTCTGAAGGTGGCAGGTGTAAAATACAGAGATTGAAAAGCTATTTACAATTTGAACAGTAACCATATGGCAGTTATAAGAGTCGAGGGGCATGAAAGGGAAGCAGTGATTGAGAAGGGAGTGAGACAGGGTTGTAGTCTACCTCGATGCTATTTAATCTGTATACCGAGCAAACAGTAAAGGAAACAAAAGAAAAATTTGGAGTAGGAATTAAAATCCGTGGAGAGAAATAAAAACTTTGAGGTTTGCCGACGACATTGTATTTCTGTCAGAGACGGCAAAGGACGTAGAGAACCAGTTGAAAAGAATGGACAGTGTCATGAAAGGAAGACATAAGATGAACACTAACAATAGCAAAACGAGGATAATGGAATGTAGTCAATTAAATAAGCTGATGCTGAGGGAATTAGTTTAGGAAATGAGACACTTGAAGTAGTAAATGAGTTTTGCTATTTGGGGAGCAAAATAACTGATGATGCTCGAAGTAGAGAGGATATTACATGTTAACAGTAAAGGAAACAAAAGAAAAATTTGGAGTAGGAATTAAAATCCGTGGAGAGAAATAAAAACTTTGAGGTTTGCCGACGACAAGGAAAGCGTTTGTGAAGAAGAGAAATTTGTTAAGATCGAGTGTAGATTTAAGTGTCAGGAAGTCTTTTCTGAAAGTATTTTTACTGAGTGTAGCCATGTATGCAAGAGAATAGAAGTTTTCGAAATGTGGTGCTACAGAAGAATGCTGAAGATTAAATGGGTAGATCAAGTAACTAATGGGTAGGTACTGAACAGAATTGGGGAGAAGAGGAATTTGTTGTACACCTTGACTAGAAGAAGGGATCGGTTGGAAGGACACCAATCACCAATTTAGTATTGGAGGGAAGCGTAGAGGGGAAAGAATCATAGATGAAGACCAAGAGGTGAACGCAGCAGGCAGAGGGGTCACTACACCAATCAGATTAATTGTGACTAGTAATCTTAATATTGGGTTGAAATGAGTTATTATATTATTTAACATGTGGCTTAACCATCAGTAATAATCTATACCGATTTATTTTATGTTTCAGCAGTTTAAATCAGCTGGGAAACTAAGGTTTGGTGATACGACAACTATGCGCCATCGGTGTGATATCAAATGTGTATTTTCATCCTTCCTGTTAGAACCTGCAATATAAATTATTTTACACACAAATTCCGATTATTCTTGCTGTACACGACGACATTTTGTCGCATTGCATTGTATATTAATACGGTCCGCCAACACCCAACTTATTGCTCTCCTACGGCGATATCTGCGACTGGTTTCATCTTAAGAGGAAATTTTACAGATAACAAAGTGAATATTCAGGTTCGGTGTATAGCTGTTTGGACCCAGTCCTAACTGCAGACTAAATATCATCATTTTTATTCCCAGTCTACCCTTTGTCATTTATCCCACCTCCTAACAGTTAGCACTCTGAGACAAAAAGCAATCTAGCATTTAACTTTTATTCCAAAATCACAAACTGCAAAGGTATTTGCTTACAAAAGACTCGTGCGACCTTTCCTAGAATATTGCTTAAATGTGTGGGAATCGTACCTAATAGAACTAACAGGAGATCTGGAACGTATACACAGAAGGACTGTAAAAGTGGTCACAGGTTTGTATGATCGACGCTCACGGAGATGCTGAAGACATTAAACAGCAAGACGTATGGAGACAAACGGATTGTGCCAAGAAAACATGCTTACACAGTTTCAAGAACCAGTTTTAAGCTATGAATCTATTAATACACTCCCGCGATACAAGATTAGACTAGTAGTTGCTACGTACGGAGGCGTTACAGCAATCTTTCTTCCTGTGCAAGGGACAATGTAAAGTACCCAGTGCTATGCAGTTCAGTGGTTTGTAGAGCATGGGTGTAAGTGTAGACAACAATTTCATGACAACACAGCATTGTCGTTTCACTCTTCAGCTGTTCCGTGAGGGGGTGAATTTCTAACGCCACAACCCTAGCAAGGCTCGTCACAAGCCATTAACACACGAAGAAGCCCCAGAAAATTAAAAATCGATAACCTATCATTACTGAATCCGGACACATTCTGAACTGCTGTCTTACTGGTGAACTTGTTATCTTGCTAGGACCTGTTAGTTTCATTTTGAAGTTTCTTACACATTAAATGCAAATTTATCCCTGGTTAAAAATACAGTTAGATTCCTGACATGCCGAAATCTAACACCGGATACGATCATTTTGAGACAATTTGGTTATTTGCTCAAGATGGCGACCGAAAACAGAACAAATTAACTTGGACTATGTCCTAAAGCCAAGACAGCAAGAGAAACTTCGCAGACAAAAGTCGGTGCCTATTTTCTAAGTCGCAGCAGGCAGTCCTTCTACATCTACGTGTATACCCTGCAAATCACATTTAAGTGCCTGGCAGAGAATTCTTCGTACCACCTTCACAACAATTCTCTATTATTCCGAACTCGTACAGCGCGAAAAAAAACGGACACCTATATCTTCCCGTGCAAGCTCTGATTTCGCTTATTTTATTGTGATGATCGTTTATCCCTATGTAGGTTGATGTCAACAAAATAGTTTGGCTTTCGGAGGAGAAAGTTGGTGATTGAAATTTCGTGAGAAGATTCCGCCCCAACGAAAAATGCCTTTGTTTTAATTATGTCCACCCCATACCCTTGACTGTTGGCACTCACAGCTGTTGGTACTAACCCTATTTCTTTTTGAAGTCGTCAGCATACCAGAGTGTGTACTTTCAGAAGCCCTGAGACTTGAAAGCGCTGCCGCCCAAGTCTCAGTTTACCAGCTGCTGTTCGGACGAATGGTTGGAATAAGACAAATACGACGCACACGCGATATGCTCTCGGCACTTGCTGGCCTGAATCAACTTTTGCCTGCTCATTACCTCGAGAAAAAGACAGGAAAGTCGATCGATGCTGATAGCCTTCCACGATCGGGGCTGAGTTATATTTCCATTAAGATTCCTGGCAGTTTGCAAATGCCCGACCAAGAGGTAGAGCTAGTTGCTAAGGCCTGAGAACTCTGAGGCGAGCCGTTAATGCCTTGCCACATGGCGCTTAAGGACACACCAGGGGAGACTACATCTTGTTAGAACATGGACTGGTGCTCAGCAGCTTGCAGCGGTAAGAGGGGATTGCACTACAGCGTAGACCGGGAGAGCGACGTCTTCCATTGTGTACTGTGTCAAACGATCTCATGTACAGACCAGCGATGAGGGATAAGTCTATAGTATTATTATAAATGCGAAAGTATCTATCTGCTACAATTTCACGCCTAAACCGCTGAAACAATTTTGATGAAATATTGTTTGCCGATAGCTTGAACTACGAGGAAGAATGTAGGTTACTTTAGAAAGTGTGAAGTACGAGATGCTTATTGATTTGATTAATATAATGCAAAATATGGAATAATAATTACTCTTTGGAAAAGCTGTTTAGTCTTCAGCTTTTGAACTTACCATATTTGTGAAATTCTTTTGTTGTCTGATATGATCTACTTAGTATGATTCAATGTGTCGAGTGCAATGCTCATACGATCCTCAAAGTGTTTAATCCATACTTTCATAGTAATATCAGTCACAGGCCAGTCACATTTTAGCCTTTTAGCATCGGACGTCTCTTACGGTGTCTGATTCATTGCCCTGTATCAACAGCTCATGTTGTTGTGGTTAACACTGCCGAACCCCGATTACCAGCTCCTAGTGTCGAACCCCCCAACTCTGTCAGATTTTCTCCACTCGGGACTGCCTGTATGTATTGTTCTCGTTATCACTTAATCGTTATCTATGCACGATTCACCAATGTGGCGTCAAATAAAACGACTTGCACCAAGCGACTGTGCATCCCAAACGGGATCTTGTGGTAAGTACAGCCATATGCACATCTCATTTTCTTTTACTGATAGGCAAATGCAGCTATGACTCCGCAGTGTGTTTATTCACACTTCCATAGTAATATTATTAAACGTCAAAGTAGCTCTATCGGTTAATTATTAAATTTGTCGCATAGGATATATGTTGTATAATGTATAAATGGCCACACCCTTCTGCATGCACCGCAATGTAGTGTGACGGGGCAGTTAGGGGAGAGTGGACATTGTGAGCTGTGCTTACTCGAAGAGGCTGACATGTGAGGGCAGCTGACATTATTGCACGTACGACAGTTTACTTACTCATGATCACCTATTATAACAAAACTACGGATATGCGTGCACAGCTGTGAGTAACAGATAGTATTAAGCTAATATGTTAACGGTAAGTTCTTGGTGCAGTAAATACAGGGTGTTCCAAAAATGACCAGTATATTTGAAACGGCAATACAAACTAAACGAGCAGCGATAGAAATACACCGTTTGTTACAATATGCTTGGGACAACAGTACATTTTCATGCAGACAAACTTTCGAAATTACAGTAGTTACAATTGTCAACAACAGATGGCGCTGCGGTCTGGGAAACTCTATAGTACGATATTTTCCACATATCCACCATGTGTAGCAATAATATGGCGTAGTCTCTGAATGAAATTACCCGAAACCTTTGACAACGTGTCTGTCGGAATGGCTTCACATACAGATGAGATGTACTGCTTCAGCTGTTCAATTGTTTCTGGATTCTAGCGGTACACTTGGTCTTTCAAGTGTCCCCACAGAAAGAAGTCACAGGGGTTCATGTCTGGCGAATAGGGAGGCCAATCCGCGCCGCCTCCTGTATGTTTCGGATAGCCCAAAGCAATCACACGATCCTCGAAATATTCATTCAGGAAATTAAAGACGTCGGCCGTGCGATGTGGCCGGGCACCATCTTGCATAAACCACGAGGTGTTCGCAGTGTCGTCTAAGGCCGTTTGTACCGCCACAAATTCACGAAGAATGTCCAGATAGCGTGATGCAGTGATCGTTTCGGATCTGAAAAATGGGCCAATGATTCCTTTGGAAGAAATGGCGGCCCAGACCAGTACTTTTTGAGGATGCAGGGACTGCAACATGGGGCTTTTCGGTTCCCCATATGCGCCAGTTCTGTTTATTGACGAAGCCGTCCAGGTAAAAATAAGCTTCGTCAGTAAACCAAGTGCTGCCCACATGCATATCGCCGTCATCAATCCTGTGCACTATATCGTTAGCGAATGTCTCTCGTGCAGCAATGGTAGCGGCGCTGAGAGGTTGCCGCGTTTGAATTTTGTATGGATAGAGGTGTAAACTCTGGCGCATGAGACGATACGTGGACGTTGGCGTCATTTGGACCGCAGCTGCAACACGGCGAACGGAAACCCGAGGCCGCTGTTGGATCACCTGCTGCACTAGCTGCGCTTTGCCCTCTGTGGTTGCCGTACGCGGTCGCCCTACCTTCCCAGCACGTTCATCCGTCACGTTCCCAGTCCGTTGAAATTTTTCAAACAGATCCTTTATTGTATCGCTTTTCGGTCCTTTGGTTACATTAAACCTCCGTTATAAACTTCGTCTTGTTGCAACAACACTGTGTTCTAGGCGGTGGAATTCCAACACCAGAAAAATCCTCTGTTCTAAGGAATAAACCATGTTGTCCACAGCACACTTGCACGTTGTGAACAGAACACGCTTACAGCAGAAAGACGACGTACATAATGGCACACCCACAGACTGCGTTGTCTTCTATATCTTTCACATCGCTTGCAGCGCCATCTATTGTTGAAAATTGTAACTACTGTAATTTCGAAAGTTTGTCCGCCCAAAAATGTACTGTTGTCCCAAGCATATTGCAACAAACGGTGTATTTCTATCGCTGCTCGTTTAGTTTTTATTGGCGTTTCAAATATACCGGTCATTTTTGAAACACCCTGTATGTAAAGAGAAAGCAGATGCAACATAAATGCAGGCGTGAGAGAGCAAAGGCTGAGCGGAAAATCTTTGTCTGACAATCATCCCCTGCAACCGAAAAACTGGCCGCCTAAATGTGCGACGACAGCCATCTGCAAAGAGGAGAACTACTGGCGAAAGGAATAAAAACGCTGTTCTTTTGTTGCCTGAAAATGGTTTTGTAATATTTTTCTGTAAGGTCTTATTTTCAACACAGTCAGTTTTCGTAAACAGTAGTTACTATTACTGATGAGATAAGAATCAAACAGGTTTGGTTTCCTTTCATTTGCTTTTAATTGGCATTGTATATTTATGTAGTCTGTAAGTGCTTACCTACCTTTGAATGTTTTGTGATTCTGCATTTAACCTCATAAGAATTATTGTGCTCTGCCGATACATTTTGCACGCTATGCATTGGCATTAGTAGGGAGAAACACGTCACGAGTTGTTCAGCTTGTTTAGGAGAATATTTAACCGGTGGTAATCTGTTTTATTTGGGCTAATGGGTGATCATTCGTAGTGTTATAGATTCTTGGTAATTACTTGCAGGTCTGAATGTAATGTTCAGCGATATTGGAGAGCAGTAGAGTATTCCTGATTCCACTTAACTTAAAATTTCCTGGCGTGGTAAATTCAGGGGAGACGGATCGGAGTATTGTCAAAAAAATGGCTCTGAGCGCTATGGGACTTAACTTCTGAGGTCATCAGTCCCCTGGAACTTAGAACTACTTAAACCTAACTAACCTAAGGACATCAAACACATCCATGCCCGAAGCAGGATTCGAAGCTGCGACGGTAGCGGTCGCGCGGTTCCAGACTGAAGGAGTATTGTCAGTCCAAATAGTTGAACACGGTCAGTTCTAGCTCTGTCGAGGTTCGAGAGGTGCTACTTCGGATGATACGTTTACATTTTGTGATAGCCTCTAGTCCGTTATCGCTACACGCTCCAACTGTAGATAGCTGTTTCAAACAAATTTTGATCACCAGAATATGGTCACTTGGGGCTACAGAGTTGTAAGTGCAGGGTGGTGCGCCTTTGTCCTAGGTTATATTCCGAAACTTTGGCCGATATTGTGTGGCCTAATGGCATATTGCAATATTGATGCTGATCTGTTGATCTGTTCAGGGAACAGTACGGTTTTCAGCCTCCTTGATGCTAGAGTATGTACCCGTGCGCAGTTTCAGTCCCTCGCATCTTCTCTTTTACTACTCAGAGTGACAGTAGGAACGAATTACTGCAGTGCACAATGTGGTGTCACTGCCAAATACCACACTTGCTAGGTGGTAGCCTTTAAATCGGCCGCGGTCCGTTAGTATACGTCGGACCAGCGTGTCGCCACTATCAGTGATTGCAGACCGAGCGCCGCCACACGGCAGGTCTAGACAGACTTCCTAGCACTCGCCCAGTTGTACAACCGACTTTGCTAGCGATGGTTCACTGACAAAATACACTCTCATTTGCCGAGACGATAGTTTAGCATAGCCTTCAGCTACGTAAATTGCTACGACCTAGCAAGGCGCCAGTATCCGTACTATTGATATTGTGAATCATGTACCGTCAAGAGCGACGTGCATTTCGGCCACATCTAGTAACACACAAGAACTGTTGCGCCGTTTAATCAAAACAGATACGTACTTTATACTTCATTGAACGGGAAAAGTGAACAGCCTCCGCTACGACCTTCATTACATGCTGTATGGCGAAGAAATACCCATGACATTTAAAGTGGTGTGGTCTTCAGTCCTGAGACTGGTTTGATGCAGCTCTCCATACTACTCTATCCTGTGCAAGCTTCTTCATCTCCCAGTACCTACTGCAACCTACATTCTTCTGAATCTGCTTAGTGTATTCATCTCTTGGTCTCCCTCTACGATTTTTACCCTTCACACTGCCCTCCAATTCTAAACTGGTGATCCCTTGATGCCTCAGAACATGTCCTACCAACCGATCCCTTCTTCTGGTCAAGTTGTGCCACAAACTTCTCTTCTCCCCAATCCTATTCAATACTTACTCATTAGTTATGTGATCTACCCATCTAATCTTCAGCATTCTTCTGTAGCACCACATTTCGAAAGCTTCTATTCTCTTCTTGTCCTAACTATTTATCGTAAATGTTTCACTTCCATACATGGCTACACTCCATGCAAATACTTTCAGAAATGACTTCCTGACACCTAAATGTATACTCGATGTTAACAAATTTCTCTTCTTCAGAAACGCTTTCCTTGCCATTGCCAGTCTACATTTTATATCCTCTCTACTTCGACCATAATTAGTTATTTTGCTCCCCAAATAGCAAAACTCTGTTACTACTTTAAGTGCCTGATAGAGTAAGTGTGGCACCAATGCCAGTATCCAGATTCAAGGATCAGTTTACAATAGTTGTAGGCCAGCTTGAATCAGTAAACGATAAAACGGTTTTATGACGCCTTTCCCAACCGAATCAGTGCTTTCACCCAGGCAAGAGAGGTGCAATGTCATATTCAGAAGTAGTAGCATACTGCCGACATGCTTTGATCGTGGCATATTTTTACGAGAGTATCTATAGACAGGTTTCTGCACATTATTGTTATGACTTATATAAAAATCTTTGCACACTTCCAGCTTTTCTTGTGATGTTCTCCCTCTTATGTTTGTCGACTTCAAAGCGGTTCTTGTTACCCAAACTAATCGTCAGGAAATCATCATGACAATGTGATTTTATTATTTATAATAATTTTGATAGGGATTTTTTTTTTCGAATACTGTGGCAGCCGGCAGTAATGACATACAATTATCTCTCCTATGGCAACACCCTCGGACGAAAGCACGATCCCACACACGAATTATAATTGTGATTTGATGTGCCTTCTCGGTTCAAAGAGACCGAACTACTTAAAATAAATGTTTTCTCGTCCCTGGACGTAGATATAAATGTTATTTAAGAAATAGTATGTGTGAACCTCAAGTGCTGCGCCTTCCCTTGGTCGTGATTTATGAGACGTAAGTAATTTGAATTTCTATTTTGCCTTCATGAATATTACTTGCCTCCTGACGCTGTCGCCGAGTTGTAACGACAGCCATTAGCCGCTTCTTTGTTTCCTATGACGTACGACGTGTCTTCTTGGACAATGCTCGTTTACCATATACGGAAAACTGGGCGCCAGCACTAACAGGGAACGTACATACGTCTTACAGCGCGCGATGTCGATTCCGGTGAGAGATACTGTTAAAGATTTTTGTCATTATTGCCATTGTTCGGCATTTATGATGAACTGCAATTTGGTACCAAACTGCAGAGTCTGAGAATATGAAACGGACGGTCATTACAAAAATTATTTGGTAGAATTTCACGTTATGTTTTGAATTTTTTTTTTCAAACTGACATTTCTTGCTGTACATAGTGTTCGCAGACTTGAACTTTCCTTATAACAATGTGGAGCAGGGCTGGATGTTTGGGTCTTGGAGGCAGTGAGTGCCCTAATCAGGCAGAAAAATCTGTCTGCCAGACTGAGAGAACGCTACGATTGAGCCTCGTGGAATGAAAATATCAAGGGTACACTGTGGGGCCTGTAGGGTTTCCATTTAAAAATGAACGACGGCGGTTCGAGCTACATCTTGCAGTTGCCTGGCTTTCACTACGGCAATGCTCTATCTACAAGAGTGAATTTTGGTTTGACAGATTTCTGTGGAAATAGCAGGAAAGTTTGTTGAAACTATATGGAACAGTGAGCAGAAAGTATGTACGGACGGATCACATAAATTTTTTATCTCAATTTTCTAGGTAAACGGCTCTCACATCTGAAATGCATATCTCACAGACGGTGTATGAAGGACAATCGGACGTTATTTGTTACTCTGTGCTACAGACGATTGAGCATTATGTCAAAACATCTGTAGTTCCTTAGGTGAAAACGGAATAAAAGAAATACTCTTTCCATATTGGCCGCGTATGAAATAATAAGAAAACGAGACAGATGGAAAAATAAACTGTTTATTATTCGAAGGTAATCGCGGTAACTGTTACTACATCCATCTCACATGTTGCTAAGTTGTTTCGTCTGCACTGCAGAAATTTCGCAGTGAAGCCTCTTAGACATCCTCTATACAGTCCCGTTCTCTCCCCCAAGCGATTTCCATATTCGTGGCCGTCTGTTGACTGCAGAGTCAGAGACGCACGTCTGGGTACAATCAAGGTTCCGTAGGCAACCGCAAACATTTTTCCAATTCTTATCATGGGATAAATGGATCAAAAGTTATGGCGAGTAGTTTTGAAATAATTAACAGTGTATTTAATTTCTGATATCGTCTCGTTTTTATTTGACTGCTCCTTATAGATAAATAAAAAGAAAAGAATAAAAAAATTAATAGATGAAATAACAGTAAATATCTAGGAAGCATATAATCGATGGAGATAATACGCTGAACCCACATTTCTCCACAACGCATCAGTGTGGTGCCACACACCTTATGATGACATGGAGGACGGTCGACATCGCTATCAGGATCTGAAGGCAGAGTTTAAGTTTAGTTTATGTAATCGGAAAAGGACTATCTCGAAGACGGGTTCCCTGACAGGACTCATGCTGGAGTAAAAAGATATGCAGTGTTACCTCATGTTTACCTACAATACGAAAGTAATCATTGAAGTGGAAAGGGACCGTTCACCATCACACATACTACGTTGTCCAGGCCCACTAACGTGGCTACCAATCAAAATAGTGAGTTTCTTAGAAGTAGATACCTTAGGGGTTGCGAAGCAACTCAAATACTACGTTGTCCAGGCCCACTAACGTGGCTACCAATCAAAATAGTGAGTTTCTTAGAAGTAGATACCTTAGGGGTGCGAAGCAACTCAAATCGCTTGATACGGGCAAGTCTTCAGGTCCAGATTGTATACCGCTTAGGTTCCTTTCAGATTACGCTGATTTAACAGCTCCCTACTTAGCACTCATATACAACCGCTCGCTCACCGATAGATCTGTACCTACAGACTGGAAAATTGCGCACGTGGCACCAGTGTTTAAGAAGGGTAGTAGGAGTAATCCATTTAACTACAGACCTATATCATTGACGTCGGTTTGCAGTAGGGTTTTGGAGCATATATTGTATTCAAACATTATGAATTACCTCGAAGGGAACGATCTATTGACACGTAATCAGCATGGCTTCAGAAAACATCGCTCTTGTGCAACGCAGCTAGCTCTTTATTCGCACGAAGTAATGGCCGCTATCGACAGGGGATCTCAAGTTGATTCCGTATTTCTAGATTTCCGGAAAGCTTTTGACACCGTTCCTCACAAGCGACTTCTAATCAAGCTGCGGAGCTATGGGGTATCGTCTCAGTTGTGCGACTGGATTCGTGATTTCCTGTCAGGAAGGTCGCAGTTCGTAGTAATAGACGGCAAATCGTCGAGTAAAACTGAAGTGATATCAGGTGTTCCCCAGGGAAGCGTACTGGGACCTCTGCTGTTCCTGATCTATATAAATGACCTGGGTGACAATCTGAGCAGTTCTCTTAGGTTGTTCGCAGATGATGCTGTAATTTACCATGTAGTAAGGTCATCCCAAGACCAGTATCAGTTGCAAAGCGATTTAGAAAAGATTGCTGTATGGTGTGGCAGGTGGCAGTTGATGCTAAATAACAAAAAGTGTGAGGTGATCCACATGAGCTCCAAAAGAAATCCGTTAGAATTCGATTACTCGATAAACAGTACAATTCTCAAGGCTGTCAATTCAACTAAGTACCTGGGTATTAAAATTACGAACAACTTCAGTTGGAAAGACCACATAGATAATATTGTGCGGAAGGTGAGCCAAAGGTTCCGTTTCATTGGCAGGACACTTAGAAGATACAACAAGTCCACTAAAGAGACAGCTTACACTACACTCGTTCGTCCTCTGTTAGAATATTGCTGCGGGGTGTGGGATCCTTACCAGGTGGGATTGACGGAAGACATCGAAAGGGTGCAAAAAATGGCAGCTCGTTTTGTATTATCACGTAACAGGGGAGAGAGTGTGGCACATATGATACGCGAATTGGGATGGAAGTCATTACAGCAAAGACGTCTTTCGTCACGGCGAGATCTTTTTACGAAATTTCAGTCACCAACTTTCTCTTCCGAATATGAAAATATTTTGTTGAGCCCAACCTACATAGGTAGGAATGATCATCAAAATAAAATACGAGAAATCAGAGCTCGAACAGAAAGGTTTAGGTGTTCGTTTTTCCCGCTCGCTGTTAGGGAGTGGAATGGTAGATAGATAGTATGATTGTGGTTCGATGAACCCTCTGCCAAGCACTTAAATGTGAATTGTAGAGTAGTCATGTAGATGTAGATGTAGAATAACCACCTTTTGCAGAGCGACCGCTTCGAGACGAGAGAAGATGCGGAAGGAATGTGGAGACATGCTGGCTCAAGTTCCGTAGCCAGCTGCAGCAGGTTTCTCCGTTGAGGAGCCATGGCACGACCAGCCCGATCGATGTAATCCCGTAGATTCTCGATTAGGTTGAATCCGAGGAGTCTGGTGGCCAGGAGAGTACGGTGCTTCGAATTAGAAACGTACGGTGCGAGCTTGTCTTACACGCTGCATTGTCCTGCTGGTAGGTGCAATCATTTCAGGGTAAATGAAACTGCGAGGGAAGATGCAGACTCTTGTTGACCCATTCTACCTTCCAGGATGATGAGATTACCCAGGGAACGCTCTCGGGCCTAGACAGTTCCGACGATAATTGCAGGGTGTTTTCTTTCGGATGTTTCTCGCCGTACTCGGCAATGGCAATCTGTCAGAAGGAGCATAAAACGTGATACGTCTGATAGGGGCAGCTTTCGCCACTCAATGGACGTCCAGCTTTCGCCGGCGATGAACAGCAGTCGGCATGGGAAGTTATTAAAGGTGCTGAGAGAAGTAGGATGAAGCAGTGGTGTGCCACTTATCAGTCAGTATTTTAATAAAAAGACACGTTCATAGGATTTGTCAACCTGAAAAAAGCGAAGGACAATGTCGAATGGTGTAAGATATTCGAAATTCTCAGAAAAGTAGGGGTAAACTATAGGGAGAGGCGGGTAATATACAATATGTACAAGAGCCAAGAGGGAATAACAAGAGTGGACGACCAAGAACGAAGCGCTCCGATTAAAAAGGGTGTAAGACAGAGATATAGTCTTTCACCCCTACTGTTAAATCTGTACATCGAAGAAGCAATGATGTAAATAAAAGAAAGGTTCAGGAAATTAAAATCAAGGTGAAAGCATATCAATGACACGATTCGCTGACGACGTTGCTATCCTGAGTGAAAGTGAAGAAGAATTACACGATATGCTGACTGTAATGAACAATCTAATGAGCTCGGAATATGGATTGAGAGTAAATCGAAGAAAGACGAAGGTAATAAGAAGTAGCAGAAATGAAAACAGCGACAAACTTAACATAAGAATTGACGGTCACGAAGTAGATGAAGTGAAATTCTACTGCCTAAGCAGCAAAATAATCACTAACGGACGGAGCAAGGAGGACATCAAAAGCAGGCTAGCACTGCTAAAAAGGCATTCCTGGCCAAGAGAAGTCTCTAGTATCAAATATAGTCCTTAATTTGAGGAAGAAACTTCTGAGAATATACGCCTGCAGCACAGCATTGTATGGCAGTGAAACATGGACTGTGAGAAAAGCGGAACGGAAGAGAATCGAAGCATTTGAGATGTGCTGCAGGCAAATGCTGAAAATTAGGTAGACTCATAAGGTGTGACTACGTTCTGCGCAGAATCGGAGAGGAAAGGAGCATGTGGAAAACATTGACAAGGTGAAGGGGCAGGATGATAGGACATCTGTTAAGACATCAGGGATTGGGTTCCATGGTACTAGAGGAAGCTATAGAGCGCAAAAATAATAAAGGAAGGCATAGACAGGAATACATCTAGCAAATAATTAAGGACGTAGTTTACAATTGCTACTCTGAGACGAACAAGTTGGCACGGGATACGAATTCGTTGTGGGCAATAAGAAATCACTGTTTGCGCCAGTGAGGTCAAGCGAGAGCTCATCAAAGAACAGCTGTATCTGCTTCGACGTCAGTGATGGCCGTGTGTTGGTTAGGAGGAGACCAGTTGAGAGCCTCCAACCAAACTGCCTGCGTGCAACACACTGGACCTACATAGTGCTGGATCTGCCGAGCTAACAACCCATAGGTTTTTGGGCTTACATGCGGTTCCTCTTCGTCGAACTGTCTTTGCCAAACTCGTCCAGGGGTTTCACATCACGTGTCGCATTACACGCCCTAAATTAGACACTTGTGACCCTTTGGTTAAATTGTCTGGCTGATGGCAAATTTGCGAAATACCCATTTAATATAACATATAATAACCGTAATAATAATATCGGGAACTAAATTAACGACCCATAAATGATGTAGGCCATGAGGCTCCGATTTGGTTAGAATAACGTTTATTGACAAAGAAAACCAACAGCGAAAGTGGTCGTATTTAGAACTACTACTACACTCGAGCACATATCCATTTGACACAGTTCGATCATTCACAATCTCATCGCGAAACTAGTCCAGTACCCCACCTCGATATTTACACGAAGAGTTAGAGTTTACACCAGGCGCGCGGCTGCTCACGACTCAGAGACTAAGTTCGGCGATACCACACAACGCGTTTCCCGCGCGCCGAATATCGCTCAACTGACTAGGGCATTTCCCCTTCCTGAAGCCGTCCATCTGACTGGCTATAGTTTATTCTACGCTTTGAATGTCACGGCCAGTAACCTTCCGCCAACGTGCTTTCTTATAAATAAATAAAGAACAAAAGTAACGTTTATGCACAAAACTAATATTCTATTACATAAAGATTCAATAAGGTGTCATGCTGTCATCGTTCAATGTGTTTTGTGTGGAGGAAATGATGATCTGATGCTTAACTGTAAAAACTGATAATTTAAATTTACTATATCTTTTAAACAAATAAAGTAACAGAGTTAATACTTACAACGTTTGTTATTTTAATGATGCGCTTCTATAGGAAATGTCAATCGTTAAGCTCGATCAAACAGTTGAGACTTTAGCATTCAGGTCTTTGTTACAAAACTTGTTAATTTCACTTTAACAGTAAAAACTATTATAGATACAATTAATATTCAAGTTTCATTGTAATCATCATGAAAATTTATGAAGGAGGGTAGATTTAAATTACTGTGGCTTTATTCCCTGCATTACTACAGAATTAAATAGTTTTCATAAATGTTTCTCCTTCGCCAGTAGCACTTGCAAACTACATCCTTAATTATTTGCTGAATGTATTCCAGTTTATGCCTTCCTTTATTGTTTTGGGCTCTATAGCTTCCTCTAGTACCATGGAAGCCAATCCCTGATGTCTTAACAGATGTCCTATCATCCTGCCCCTTCACCTTGTCAGTGTTTTCCAAATGCTCCTTTCCTGGGTTTACCTACGACGTAGGTACTCGTCTGTCTCACTCGCACGCTACAGCGCTCAGGCCTCAAAAGACAGTAGATGCCTGTGAGTTTCCACATCTCGTGGTGAATCTGCGCCCTTTGCGGCATTCGGTCCTGGACGACAGGGTTCGTTTCACAATATCTAAAGGCTGACTCTTTCGGCCATATATTTAAATGAGAGCGCAGTGCTCGTTAACTCAGTTTCTGGTGTGATTTCGTATGACAGTACGAGCACCACAAGAGTGCCTATCCCATGCACCCTGATTACAAATTTGTACGTCAGTCTGGTTTTTCCACCTGTTGTGTTGTCGTTGATGAACAGCATTCCAGAGGGTGTCCTGCACTAGGATAATGCTCTCTGACATAACGCTATTGTAACCAAATATCCTCTATAGCAGGCTGTTCCAACCGAGCTCCATGGAGCCGGTGCTCTCCAGAGGGCTCACTGCGGCAGCTCGGAGCCCGCGTGGAGGGGGAAATCGAACTCAACTGCCTCCTGGCCGCATGCAGGAGCAACTGACGTAATAATCCGTGTTCAATGACAGCTATCACTGGCCGCGGGAGCCCTGTACCTCTATTGGAGGATACTTTTCTATTCATTGAGAGGGATGGTCGTCCGCCGTGTCTTGTATGTCATAAAGTATTTAATTCTGCGAAGAGGTACAATATACGACGACACGCAGAGAACTGGTAGCCAGGCTTAAGAACGACATACCAGGAGACCTAAGTTTAGAAACGGTTTCGTAATACGGAGGGTGCCAAAACATGCAACATAGTTCGTGTTCTGTAATGCGTTTATGTAAAAGTTACGTTTAGTTGAGAGGCAGATGAATAATGGACATTTAACGTTCTTCAGTCGTCTTGCTTCTTTAAAACTACCTGAAGGTACTACTTTCTGTTATTACCAAGCAAAGTTAAAGCAGCTCATCACGTCGTTGGAAACACGATTCCGAGACCTCACTAGTTTGGAAATGGAACTTAAGGTGTTCAGCACTCCTTTTTCAGTTTCCCCTGATTACTTGTCATCGTCGCCTCCATTGGAGATTACTGATTTGCAAAATTCAACTTTGTTAAGAGAGAGGCACTACAACACGTTGGATTTCTCACGATGGTATCGTTCATTACAGCAAAAAACATTTCCCAAGCTTCACAACAATGCTGCTCAGATCATGAGCATTTTTTATCGACGTATTGTTGTGAGCAGCTTTTCTCAGCAATGAAAAGATAAAAAAACTAAGGAACGATCGTTTCTTCAGGCTGCAACGATGAAGGCGATCCTCCTCATTAACGCTGCGAACACTATGACGCCTGACATTTCCGATCTTGTAATGAAAAGAAAATGTCAATGTAATTTAGTATGCAATTTCTTGTAAAACAGCTGTTTCTTATTTATTTCCTGAACATGGTGTTTATTGGTGTAGCATGTCACCACGTCTTAGCAGCTAAGAGTGTGAGGTTGTCGATCTTGTACGACGCAGCTGGCACATCAAAACGCTTGCCTCGCCGCCTGCCTCAGCCAGCCGTGCCACGTTCTGGCCCACTTGCATGGTCACAGCGAGCGACACGGCTCCCTGGAGCAGGGAGCGCTCCGCGGCTCACAACGGAGCCGACGAACCAGAACAGCCTGCTCTATAGAGTGTTGACATTTTACCTTGGCCTGCTCGATCACCAGATCTGTTTCCGATCGAGCATATATGATAATTATCAGACAACTCCAGCTTCATCCACAAACAGCATTAACCGTTCTTGTAAAACGGGCGTTTAACGGCTGCAGGCATGGAACAATATCCCGCAAACTAACATCCGGCACCCGTACAACACAATGCATGTACGTTTTCCTGGATGCATTAAACATTCTGGAAGTTACGCCGGATATTAATGTACCAGTATTTCACATTTATTTCACATTTGTAACGGCGCATGTCACTCTTACATTAATCTCTTATCTTGCAATATGAATGCTAAATCTACAGAGCAAGAACCAACTTGTTTTGCCAACTTATTTATTATGCAAACTACAACAACCACCAACAGTAACACACTCTTCGAAACAAACAAATCAATAAGGACCCCTTCTGGAGATAAAGTAACTGCTAATTCGTACAATCAGAGTTGACTCTGTACGTGTACAACTGCTCCACGCCGAAGTCGGCTTTTTGCAGCTGGTAGATAGCATACCACGACGGAAGCGTCGTAGCACAATCGTTGCAGAAGAGAGGATAGTCGAGGTGGCACATCGCTGGACCGACCGATCTTCTCCACACTCGGCAAGTCTAGAACTGCCCGCTGAGCAGCCGGGCATCGGCTTATTTAGCCCCAGGCGGAAGGATATTTCCGGGACTATTTGTACACACATGATCGCCAGCAAATAGTTCGGTGATCGTCGCGCCCCATTCCCCTACTGCTGGTTGTTGCCCTCTGATGGACGTTGGCCACACATATGTGTTTGTTGTCCACTGTGGTACTTGCGACGGTCATACACTCCTGGAAATTGAAATAAGAACACCGTGAATTCATTGTCCCAGGAAGGGGAAACTTTATTGACACATTCCTGGGGTCAGATACATCACATGATCACACTGACAGAACCACAGGCACATAGACACAGGCAACAGAGCATGCACAATGTCGGCACTAGTACAGTGTATATCCACCTTTCGCAGCAATGCAGGCTGCTATTCTCCCATGGAGAATATCGTAGAGATGCTGGATGTAGTCCTGTGGAACGGCTTGCCATGCCATTTCCACCTGGCGCCTCAGTTGGACCAGCGTTCGTGCTGGACGTGCAGACCGCGTGAGACGACGCTTCATCCAGTCCCAAACATGCTCAATGGGGGACAGATCCGGAGATCTTGCTGGCCAGGGTAGTTGACTTACACCTTCTAGAGCATGGGATACATGCTGAGTGCATTGTCCTGTTGGAACAGCAAGTTCCCTTGCCGGTCTAGGAATGGTAGAAGGATGGGTTCGATGACGGTTTGGATGTACCGTGCACTATTCAGTGTCCCCTCGACGATCACCAGAGGTGTACGGCCAGTGTAGGAGATCGCTCCCCACACCATGATGCCGGGTGTTGGCCCTGTGTGCCTCGGTCGTATGCCGTCCTGATTGTGGCGCTCACCTGCACGGCGCCAAACACGCATACGACCATCATTGGCACCAAGGCAGAAGCGACTCTCATCGCTGAAGACGACGCGTCTCCATTCGTCCCTCCATTCACGCCTGTCGCGACACCACTGGAGGCGGGCTGCACGATGTTGGGGCGTGAGCGGAAGACGGCCTAACGGTGTGCGGGACCGTAGCCCAGCTTCATGGAGACGGTTGCGAATGGTCCTCGCCGATACCCCAGGAGCAACAGTGTCCCTAATTTGCTGGGAAGTGGTGGTGCGGTCCCCTACGGCACTGCGTAGGATCCTACGGTCTTGGCGTGCATCCGTGCGTCGCTGCGGTCCGGTCCCAGGTCGACGGGCACGTGCACCTTCCGCCGACCACTGGCGACAACATCGATGTACTGTGGAGACCTCACGCCCCACGTGTTGAGCAATTCGGCAGAACGTCCACCCGGCCTCCCGTATGCCCACTATACGCCCTCGCTCAAAGTCCGTCAACTGCACATACGGTTCACGTCCACGCTGTCGCGGCATGCTACCAGTGTTAAAGACTGCGATGGAGCTCCGTATGCCACGGCAAACTGGCTGACACTGACGGCGGCGGTGCACAAATGCTGCGCAGCTAGCGCCATTCGACGGCCAACACCGCGGTTCCTGGTGTGTCCGCTGTGCCGTGCGTGTGATCATTGCTTGTACAGCCCTCTCGCAGTGTCCGGAGCAAGTATGGTGGGTCTGACACACCGGTGTCAATGTGTTCTTTTTTCCATTTCCAGGAGTGTATTTCGCAGCGGAGTCGGCAACGAGCATCGCTGGTTTGTCTGCTGTGTTGTCGCTGCAGTAGGCGTCTATGGTAACTGCAGCAGTGAATGACTTAAATACGAGGGTTGTTCGGATTGGTCGCGAACTGGAAACCACAGTGAAAACCAGAAACGTTTTTATTGAAACAGTTAGGTACACCTTCCACCTATTTCTCTACATAGTCGCCGCTCCAACTTCAAGTTCTGTTGTATTGTTGTATCAACTTTCCGTTATCCTCGTCATAGAAAGTAGATGACTCTGCGCTTTCGGCCAGTTATCTGCACTGGTCTGCAGCTCGCTTCAGTGGAAAATTTTTGTGTTCATAGCCATCGGTTCTTGTGAGCAGAAATGAGACTCAGGGGGAGCCAATTACGGACTGTATTGTGGATGATCAAACACTTCTCATTGGAAAAGCTGCAGGAGCGTCTTCACTGCCCCTGCAGTGTGCGGCCGAGAATTGACATGAAGAAGGAACTGCTAGACAGTTGTGTTATGTGGGCTGCATGACACAGGCGAAATCTCTAACCAGGCCCTCATACCTGGCAGAAGACGCTATTCCCTACTCATCGTTAAGTGCGTACACTCACTCAAAACTGAAAAGAGCGATGCGACACGATCGACGGGCATACCAGAGACACTGCCCAACAGACGTGTGAAAAACTTTGTCGGAATTTCCCAGCGGTTTTCATTTCGCGACAGATCGGAACTTACTTTATGGACAACCTCGAATGTTGCCTAGATAAAAGTATTCCCAAAATTTTATTACTCGACATTAATTTGTTTTTGGTGTTGCCTCATTCTGTTAGTGTGGATGAGCAAGAGCGAAACAGTGGATTAGCGGAGGATTTATGTGAGCTGTTGCCCAACGAATACACCTGGGGATTATTAAGGGCTGAGTCATCACGATCAAGAGCCGAGAGCAGCTGCGTCCCGTCCGTCCGCAGCTGCTAATCGCCGTGTGTCTCGCCGCGGTGCAGGCGTAGGCTCCCGCTAACGAGCGCCGCAGCCAGGCTGTTATGCCCGGGACCCGGTGGGTCTCGGCATGGCGCAGCACGGCAGGTGAGCCATCTCGCGGGGAGGCGGTTGCCCGTGGGAACCGATAAAACACGGCCGCCGCGGCGACGCCACCTGTGTGGGCGGCGCGAGGAAGGACGAGTGCTTAATTAAGTTAGCGCGGCGCGCCACCTGCCCGGGTAATTAATACGGCCGTAACCGCCACGCCAAATGTCCGCTGGCGCCGCGGGACACTGCCAGCAGGCGCCGCCTCTGCACATCGGCTGCACGCGAGCCGCCGGCCGGCTGTTAGAGACAGCGGCGCACAGCCCCCGTGTTCCGCTCTGAGACTGCTCAGTCTTAACTGTCGTGTGCAAGTAGCCAGCCACCTGCCTGACATTTTTTGCAGAGATGCGAACGGAGAATGCGTTGGGGCGTAGGCAAAGGGTTCTCTGCGTATCCGACATAGCGCGGCCCACCCGCTGGCCGCCCTGGTAACTGACAATTTAACCCTTTCGCCACAGTTTCTGTTCCCTAGAAACATTATTTACGAGAACCGAGAATCGAGAGGGAAAAGTAAGACTGAAAAACCAAAAACCAAGTGCTCAGATTAATTAGTGCATGAGACAGGGATGTAGTCTTTCGCCCCTGCTGTTCAATATGTGCGTCGCAGAAGCAATGGAAAAAATAAAAATAAAGGTTCGACTGGGATTAAAATGCGACGTGAAAGGAAAACAGTGATAAGATTCACCGATAATAGAATTTGTTTAATGGAAAGAAATGGTTCAAATTGCTCTAAGCGCTATGGAACTTAACATCGGAGGTCGTCAGTCCCCTAGACTTAGAACTACTTAAACCTAACTAACTTAAGGACATCACACACATCCCTGCCCGAGGAAGGATTCGAACTTGCGACCGTAGCAGCAGCACGGTTCCGGGATGAAGCCCTTAGAACCGCTCGGCCAAAGCTGTTAAATTGCATGGTCGAATGTACACAGAATGTGAGTTGATAGTACATTCAATAAAGTCGAAAGTAATGACAACTAGCAGAAATGAGAACAGCGAGAAACTTAACATCAGAATTGCGGCTGGCCGCTGTAGCAGAGTGGTTATAGGCAGTTCAGTCCGGAACGGTCGCTGGTTCGAATCCTGCCTTGGGCATGGATGTATGTGATGTCCTTACGATACTTAAGTTTAAATAGTTCTAAGTCTAGGGGACTGATGAGCTCAGATGTTAAGTCCCATAGTGCTTAGAGCCGTTCGAACGATCAGAATTGGAGATCACGAAGTAGATCAAGTGAAGACATTCTGCTGCCTAGGCAGCAAAATAACACATGTCGGATACAACAGGGAGGACATCAAAAGCAGACTAGCACTGGCAAAAAGGACATTCTTGGCCAAAAGAAATCTGTTTGGAGCACGGTATTCTATGGCAGTGAAACGTGGACTGTCGGAAGACAGAAACACAAGAGAATCAAAGCATTTGAGATGTAGCGTTAAAGACGAATGTTGAAAATTAGGTGGGCCAGCCGGAGTGGCCGAGCGGTTCTGGCCGCTTCAGTCTCGAACCGTACGACCGCTACGGTCTCTGGTTGGAATCCTGCCTTGGGCATGGATGTATGTGATGTCCTTACGTTACTTAAGTTTAAGTAGTTCTAAGTCTAGGGGACTGTTGACCTCAGACGTCAAGTCCCATAGTGCTCAGAGCCATTTTGAAAATTTGGTGGATTGTTAAGGTAACGAATGGGGAGGTTCTGCGAAGAGTCGGTGAGGAGAGGAATATGTGGAAAACACTGACAGAAGGGACAGGATGACAGGACACCTGTTAAGACATCAGGGAATTCCGTCCATGGTACTAATAGAAGCTGTACAGGGTAAAAATTGTAGAGGGAGACAATGATTAGGACACATCCAGCAAATAATTGAGGACTTAAAGTGTGTCGGACCGAGACTCTAACTCGGGAACTTTGCCTTTCGCGGGCAAGTGCTCTACCAACTGAGCTACCCAAGCACGACTCACGCCCCGTCCTCACAGCTTTACTTCTGCCAGTACCTCGTCTCCTACCTTCCAAACTTTACAGAAGCTCTCCTGCGAACCCTGCAGAACATATCAGCGCAAACCCCACTGCAGAGTGAAAATCTCATTCTGGAAACATCCCCCAGGCTGTGGCTAAGCTATGTCTCCGCAATATCCTTTCTTTCAGGAATGCTAGTTCTGCAGGGTTCGCAGAGAGGTTCTGTGAAGTTTGGAAGGAAGGAGACGAGGTACTGGCAGAAGTAAAGCTGTGAGGACGGGGCGTGAGTCGTGTTGGGTAGCTCAGTTGGTGGAGCACTTGCCCGTGAAAGGCAAAGTTCCCGAGTTCGAGTCTCGGTCCGGCACACAGTTTTAATCTGCCAGGAAGTTTCATATCAGCGCACACTCCGCTGCAGAGTGAAAATCTTATTCTGGAATTGAGGACTTAGGTTGCAAGAGTTGCTCTGAGATGAAAGGGTTGGCACAGGAAAGGAATTCGTGGCGGGACATATCAAACCGCTTCAAAGACTGTGAAGTCCCAAACAATTTTTTCTCCAGAAGCAAAGTAAAAACTTACGTTTTTTATTTGTTTATTTAAACGTATAGTTCCATAGAATCAAATTGAGGAATAAATCTCCAATGTCGTGGAACGTATCAGTACATGAAGTTACAAGGTAAAGGTAATAACAGATAAAAACAAAATGTTTATGAACCCGAAAAAATTCAAGCCATAAGTTCAAGTACACGCAATCAGCAATGCATCAAGAATCAGCTTAATTTTTCAAGAAATTCCTTTACAGAATAGAAGGAGTCACCCTTGAGGAACCTCTTCGTATTCGATTTGAAAGCGAGTGGATTACTGTTAAGATTTTTGAATTCTTGTGGTATCTTATTGAAAATGGATGGAGCAGTATACTGCACCCCTTTCTGCAGAAGAGTCACGAAGTCCGATCCAAATCCAGGTTTGATTTCTGCCGAGTATTAACTGAGTGAAATCTGTTTATTCTTGAGAATAAGATGATATTGTAAACAATAATGACAGGAAAATATATATATATATATATATATATATATATATATATATATATATATATCTGGGTATTTTGACATTGGTCTCTCAATATATATATATATATATATATATATATATATATATATATATATATATATATATATATATATATATATATACCAATGTCAGAATACCCAGGCTCGTGAACAGCGGTCGACAAGAGATACGTGAACTTACACCACTTATTGCCCGAACGGCCCGTTTCTGAGCCAAAACTTTCCTTTTAGAATGGAAGAGTTACCGCAAAATATAATGTCACAGGCCATAAGCGAATGAAAATAAACAAAGTAGATTAATTTTCGTGTCGGACAATCGTTACTTCAGATACCATTCGAATAGTAACAATGGCAGCATTAAGTCTTTGAACAAGATCCTGAAGGTGGGCTTTCCGCGACAATTTACTATCTATCTCAACACCTAGAAATTTGAACTATTCAGGTTCACTAATCATCTGCCCATTCTGTAAAATTACTGTAAAACATCGGGTTTTGTTGGATTGTGTGTTAGAAACCACAAAAACGGAGTCTTACTGTGATTTAGCATTAGTTTATTTTCTACGGACTAAGAACTTTTGTCATGAACAGAACTATTTGAAAATTGGCCGATGTTGCACACAACATCCTTTACTACCAAGTTAGTGTCATCAGCAAATAGAAATATTTTAGAGTTAACCGTAATACAAAAGGGCATATCATTTATATAGATAAGAAACAGAAGTGGCTCCTACACTGATCCCTGGGGCACCGCCTCCCCCCCTTTCTCCCCCCCTCCCCCCATTTGACCGTACCCCACTCAGACCCTACATCACAGCCATTCTCAACACAGTGAATATTAAGCAAATATTTAGCTTCCATGGGGACGTTAACCAGCGTAATTGCATATCTTGTAACTTTTTCCTTACGAAGATACGAACATCACAACGTCTTTTGTTAAGATCTTCCTACGTTTTCTGTTAGGTAATCTACTTCCTCTCGTCAACAGAAGAGAGTAATATCAATGAGAATCCGTGATACTCGGCTCGAGTCACTGTCAGTTAGGAACTTTTTTACGACCACTATTCTTACGCCATATTACCCGTCAAAAGCATGATTAATTAATTATGCTGCCCGGAAGTTTGCGAGACGTGCAGGAAGACGGCCACTGTGGTTCTGGGAGGTACTGACAGGGATGTGGAGCCGTACAGAATTCAGTGCCGTGGCCAGGTGCGCTAGGTTTGTCGGTTGAGGATACAGACCGATCGAGATGGTCTACAGCTTTTCGATTACATTTAAATTTGCAGAGATTGCTGGATAGGAGAGTAGGGTAAACAGATACTTTTGCTCGTCTAATCATGCACATAACTGCGAGCTGTGTGGTTCGCTGCAATGTCCTGCTGGAATGCGCTATCGTGCCGAGGAAAAATAAACTGCTTGTTGAGGTGGACATGGTCCCCAAGGATTGATGGATACTTGTGTCGATTATTTATGCTTCCAGAATGACAATATCAACCGGAGAATACCACGAAAACATTCCCCAGAACGGAATGCTCCCTCTTGCACCCAGATGCTTTCGAGGATTGTTTCAGGGTGTTTGCTTTCAGACGTTTCACGCCACATGCGGCAACGCTCTTCTGTCCGATGGCGCACAAAAAGTAATTCATCTGAATAGGCCATCTGTCGTCACTCAGTGGACGTATAGCTGCGGTACTGGCGTGCAAATTCCATCATTCGTCGCCAGTGCACAACAGTCAGCACTGGTGCATGAACGCGGCTCCTGCTGCGGAGGCCCTTACGCAGCAACATTCGCTGAACGGTCGTTGAGGAGATGCTGTTGGTAGCCCCTTTGTTCGAGTGGTTGGTCAGTTACTCAACAGTCATACGCCTATTTGCCCGTACGCATCTCCGCAGCTGTCGTTCAGGAGATTCATCTATGGCCCTCGGTGCATCACAGCTGCCTCGGGTCCGCTTCTGGATAGCTCCATTTTGCCATGAACGGTATACTTAAACCAGGGCACGATGCGGACAATTTACAAACATAGCAGTTTAGGAAATATTCTCACCCGTGTCCCGAAAGCTAGTGATGGTCCCCTTTTGGATGTCCGATATATCGCTCAGTTTCCGCATTACGACAACGATTTCACCGTTTACCGTGTCTCCACTAAATCCTTTATATAACCTCCCCTACCAGTGCTGCCACCTGTGAACACACACACACACACACACACACACACACACACACACACACACACACACACGACACAGTTTCTAGCAGTTTGTTGCGTCTCCACATTCTGCATCTTACTGCACCGATTCCTTATTAGGGAGTGATACAAACACACCACTTATGTATGTGGACGTAGCTCACATAGCCGGTAAGTACCAGCTGCACACCACAAAGAGCGCTTCAACGCGACGCTTGTGCCCTTTTATGGCGTCAAATAATACACTTTTCTGCAAACCTAAAGGACGAAGTACAGGAAGTAACGTAACACATCAACAACTGGGTTGAAATGAATGGAAGTGTGGCACCATGTTGCCACAGGTGTCCCAGTCGTGCACACAAAATTCCTGGCGGATTAAAACTATGTGGTGGATCGAAGTACCACCGTCCCTCACAGCTTAATTCTGCCAGTACCTCTTCTCATACCTTTCAGATTTCACAGAAGCTCCCCTGGACGCCTTGCTTGCAGAATTAGCAGTCCTGCAAGGTTTGCAGGAGAGCATCTGTGAAGCTTGAAGGTAGGAGGCGAAGTACTGGCAGAATTAAAGCTGTGAGGACAGGTCGTGAGTCTTGCTTAGCTAGCCCAGTGGTTGAGCATTTGGCCACGAAAGGCGAAGGTCCTGAGTTCGGGTTTCGGTCCGGCACACAATCTTCCAAGAAGTTTCATATCAGCGCACACTTCGCTGCAGAGTGAAAATTTCAATCTGGAAACAACTTCCAGGCTGTGGCTAAGCCATGTCTCCGCAATATCCTTTCTTTCAGGGGTGCCAGTTCCGCGAGGTTCGCAGGGGAGCTTCTGTGAGGTTTGGAAGGTAGCAGACGAAGTTCTGGCAGAATTAAAGCTGTAAGGGCTGGTAGTGAGTCGTGCTTGGACATCTCAGTGGTAGAGCATCTGCCCGCGAAAGGCAACGGTCCCAAGTTCGTGTCTCGGTTCGGCACATAGCTTTAATCTTCCAGGAAGTCACACATCAGCCGCAGAGTGAAGCTTTCATTCTGAAAATTGCGTATCCTCAGGATATCTAGAGCACCACATGGCACACGAGGCAATTGGAGGAACACGAAATAACAGTGTGTGCCCATCGGCGATCCGTTATATTGCATACTGAAAGTGTCTGTTATTAGAACGTGGGTCAGAAACAACATCTGAGTGGCTTCAAAGTGAGAAAAATCATCGGAGAAAATGCTTCAATGGCTCTGAGCACTATTGGATTTAAGATCTGAGGTTATCAGTTCCTTAGAACTTAGAACTATTTAAACCTAACTAACCTGAGGACATCACACACCGCAATGCCCGAGGCAAGATTCGAACATGCGACTGTAGCGGTCGCGAGTTTCCAGACGGAAGCGCCTAGAACCTCTCAGCAACATCAATCATCGGGACACTGGGGGATGGACGTAGTGTTACAAGTGTAGGCCAGGAGTTTGGTGTTGCCCTCAGCACTGTCTCACGTGCATGGGGAGCGCTCCGAAGGACAGGAACTGCTGCCCAAAGGAGTTGTTCTTGACCACGGTCAATTACAGCAGCAGATGACCGCCACAGTGTGTAACTGGAAAGAAGGGACCCATGTCAAACAGTGGGTGCGACTGCAACCATATTTAACACGATTGCAAGGCATGCTGTCATACACTCCACAATGGCAAGGCGGTAGTACGGGTGCTGTAACATTGTCCGTCGACCAGTATCCTGTGTTTCATTAATACCAACATATTGGCGGCGCCTTTTACGAATGTACCAAGAACGTAGGGTTGGATCAAAGCGGAAATGGGTCGCATTTTCTTCTCGGATAAGAGCAGATTCAGTCTGAGCAGTGATTCTGGACGAGATGTGATTCTGTACGAGAGGTAATACACGTAACGCACCCAGAAACATTGCCGAACATAATCATTTTGGCAGTCCAGGTGTTATGGTTCGGAGAAGCATGATGTTCCATGGGCGCACTGACCTTCAGATCTTTGAACACGGTAAATGCCCTAGCACAAGAACTTCTCGCCGACCTTACGGCTAGCATGGGAGCACGCTGCAGAGCAACCAGCTGCCATCCGTGGTGATCACACACAATACTAAGAATCAGCCGTTTGCAGTGTCACACGTTGTGGTGACTTCAGTGTGCTTATTGTCTTTGATCAAAAGTTTCATTTCAGTTCGTCTCATTACGTATTTCTTTCAGTTACCTTTTGTGCTATACCGTAGCAGATCTTTTTTTGTATGGTCCAACTTTTATGGAGCAACGTTACTTGGCAGTTGAGCATCAGATGACAGTTGCTTTCGTCCTCAAAGTTTTGCACAGAACTGTATTTTGCCCGTCATGCTTGTAACCCGTGTGAGCGCACAGCTAAGGCCGAATACCGTGCGTGCAGGTGGCGGAGCCTATTACAGAAGCACACGGGCTGACGGGGGTGCGTGGGCGGGACGGCTCGGAGGGTCAGCGGCCATGTGGTTCCCGCGGCCGCCGCTTCCCACGAGAACCCGCGGGCGACCCGCCACCAGCCACCAGCCAGCTGCAGCAAAAAGCCGGCCGCCAGGGCCCGGCGCCAGACGGGGAGGCATCCTCTGCCCCGCACGCAAGCCGCGGTGATTACACGCTCACTGACTGCTCCAAGGCCGGGGCGCCGTGGACCACTGCCGGCCGAGAGCCACTGTCTGTAAGGAGACACACGGTAGTCTGACAGCTCAGAGTCTCTCTGTGATCCGATCAAAAATACCTGCACAGCTATCACTGGACATTAATGTGGACTATGTTCGCCGATCGCCTTTATGACATCTTCATCTCTGTTGGGGCACAACCGACGACGTGTCTGAATGTCTGTGAAAGAACGACTATCCGTTCTTCCTCAAGAGTCCAAACTAGAGAAGGTAGTGGAGTTGGACGCTAGGGCCTGGAGCGACTTCAGCGTTCCCAATTGGAGTACAACTGGTTCAAAAAAATGGCTCTGAGCACTATGGGACTTAACTTCTGAGGTCATCAGTCCCCTAGAACTTAGAAGTACTTAAGCCTAACCAACCTAAAGACATGACACACATCCATGCCCGAAGCAGGATTCGAATCTGCAACCGGAGCGGTCGCGTGGATCCAGACTGTAGCGACTAGAACCGCTCGGCCATCAAGGCTGGCGGAGTACAGTTGGTTTCAGATTGGATCTCTGAGTCGAACATTCGATTTCAGGAATTTTACTGTGCACCGACCATTGCCTCACAGATGTATCTTTATGACAGGGTACTTTGTCATGCTGATACAGTCACCAGCTCCGAACTGTCCTCTGTGCTACGCAGTACACAGCGCTATGAAATGTGTTGATATCCTCCTGCATTTAGCGTTTTCATAAGCACAGTAAGGGCACCACACCGTAACCACAGAAAGCACACCCGTAGTGTAACGCCGACTCCTTTGTACTTCACTGTCGGTACTACACATGATTGCACGTAGCGTTCTCCAGACATACGCTAAATCCAGATCTTCCACAGGGAGCGTGATTCTCCATTGCAAATCCCTCGTTTTCAGACATCCACTGTCCAGCAGTGTCGCTGTTTACAACACCTCAATCGTCACTCCGCAATGGCTACAGAAATGTACGGCTTACGAGGAGCTGGTCCACCATTATGCCCAATTCTTTTCAATTTCCAACGCACAGTTACTGCACTGCCGGTACCAGTTTGGAACACACATGTGATGTTTTCCGCTGATTCCATCCGATTTTTGCAGCCAACCTCCGCATTGCTCGACAGCCCGCAAGTAAATGCTGTCTGGCTGATCTTGTTTTAGCTGTGGTTGTTCCTTCGAGTTTCCACTTCACACTCACATCATCAACAGTCGACTTGGACAGTTCAAATGTCCTGATAGATTTGTTGCTCAGCTGACACCTAATTCCTGGTCGAGGTCTATCTCTCTTCACCGACCCATTCTGGTGTTACTGCTTCTCTGAAGACAAAATACTCGTCGCTTTTATTTACACTGATGGGACTGCCTCTTGTGACACCTAGTGGTCAATTTCTCATCACGTACGGGTGTTGGATACTTTCGACCAGATAATGTACACTCCTGGACATTAAAATTGCAGTATTGTGAATTAGAAGTGCAACAAATATCAGTTGGCAAGAACTTTCTATGGGCTTGGATGTGCACAACATTAACATTTCAGTGCACAAAGTAAGTATGAATAGCGTTCTCTATAGTCTACATATAAGTACAGGGCACACATTCAGGAATCGCATTTGAATTTTGTTTCTTTGTGGCAAGATCGTGTTATGACTCATGAAATTCTATAGTGCACGCGATCATGGTGTATCAAGACTGCGGTTTATCATTGCGCAGTATTGATTGTCCCACTGGTTGGGGTTCAAAATGGCTCTCAGCACTATGGGACTTAACATCTGAGGTCATGAATCCCCTAGATGTGAGAACTACTCAAACCTAACTAACCTAACGACACCACACACATCCATGCCCGAGGCAGGATTCGAACCTGCGACCATAGCGGTAGTGCGGTTCCAGACTGAAGCGCCTAGAACCGCTCGGCCTGGTTGGGGTCCCGGAAACGGTCATGCAGTATCGGATAACCATGTGATGTACGTCAAGTCGGGATGTACGTCAAGTCAGTCAAGTCCGACCAGGTCAAGGTTTTCCATTTGCTGGGGTCCACGCAGGCGTATTGGCAGCGGAATAAGTGCCATATGAGCATTTTTTTGTTTTGTTTACTACAACGATCTTCATGGAGCAGTGAGGAAATAAGCATGGGAGAGGAGCAGAAAAGAACTCTTGACATCTTGACAGCCATCTCCCGATGTATAAAACTTAGGTGTCATAGCTGCACAGCCCCTGTGAGTCTTGAATTGTGCCTCAGCGCGCGAGGGGCTAACAAATGAGGCAAAATGAGGAAATGAAATTTTGCTACTGATATCAAATACAGTAGAAACTCTGCTATGGAGTGATGAGGTATAAAACAATGAAACAGTATCATGTGCCCTCTGAATCCCAGGTGAACGTATATATCTACGCGCTAACTGGCAATTTCTGTAGATATTTCAGGTAGATATTTCTCTTTTCCTTAAACACCATAATGGTGGGTTATACAAAGATATTTGAAAATTTATATTATATTCAGGTGACAAGTCATGGTAAACCTCCTAATATCATCACAGAAGAAAAGTGTAATTTCTGTTCGTCTCATTGCTTATTTCTTTCAGTCACTTTATGTACTATAATGTTGCAGTTATTTCTATATAGTATGCACAAAGTTTTGTAGACCTATGTTACTTAGAAATGATATATCATACGAAAGTCACATTCACTTTGCACATCAGTGTATATCGTGATTGCGCCAAATCTTCACGACCTGCATTTCCAGCCATTATGAAAATTCAGACGGAATTGCGGAGGATAAAGGAAACCAACCAAGAAGAACTGCAACTAATGGAGGGAAATATCTACGTGTAGTGTGGGTTTTTGAAGGCCCGTATTATAGGTCGCTGTTTTGTTGATAGGACTCTTACATAGCGACAGCTATTTCCAGTTTGAACTGATTTTCTGACTATTACCTAAATATTAAGCATGTGAATACTTAAAAAGTAATTGAACAGAACACTTGTGTAGAGCTGTACCAGTTGGTTTGCACTCAGCCATTTGACAACAGTCTGTTTCATTTTCATGTCTCCAGTGCGTATTTGACAATGACGAGACAATGCCTAAACCTCAGTTCGATAAAAAAGAACGAGGGGAAACCTTTAGCATATAACAAGATCGTCGACAGGGAGATCATTTGAGATTACGTTAATTAAGGGAACGATGATGGCCGAGACTAACCGTGAAGCAGTCTATTAAACAATCATGCCATTGGACAGGAAATAATTTTGAATAGATATCTGTCTTCTGAAACGAGTCCCGTCGTTGTATAATCTCTCACTAACAGCGTCACTTCTCTGATTCGTAGCACTTGTTACACTTCTGTTAAGTCGAGATCGATTTCTACTTAACTCAAGCAAGTGAGGGGTCTTTTCAAGTTATTGTGTCATATTGCAAAAGATGGGCCGGGTTTTACAATCAAACTCACATTCCACCAGTGGGTACGCCACCACGAGTTCCACCCCAAACACTTTTTAACCAGGTGAAAATAAATAGTACGAGCTAATAAGCCCATGCTTGTTCGTATTTCCGGAGCTTTACAGAATTTCAATAATGGCATATATCGTAACATCTCAGTTTTATTTTGCACCTCCAGTGAGATTCATATCCATTTGCAATATGTCAAACATATTATCTCTACGATGTGTAGAGCAAAGACTTATTTTTTTCTCCCTCTTTACGAAGGTGAAGACGACTCGGAAGGACGTTAGTTCACGTTCATCAAGTCAAAGAAATAAATGCTATTGAAACGAACTCCCCCATTTCTTTTTATCCGCCACTATAAGCAGCACAATCAGTATCATACTAATTGGCGAAATTAATTGAAATAATGTTACGTAAAAAGTGTATGAAAAGTGCATGCTTGCAGCACCATCAGATCTTTGTATTCGATTCAAAATAAACAAAAAAGTTAAAAAAATCTACTTCTACTTAATGAAACTAGATATTTATATTGCCACTGTCCTGGCCACACTGGGCCATAAGTAAAACAAATAGTTTTATAAGTTTCGCTCGCCCTCGGGAAAAGAGGCAACACGGCCGATAAAAATATTTAACTTGGAACTCGACGCATAGACAAAAATATGTTCCAAATAAGATAATTAAAACACAAGTCCACCGAAAGAGAAGATCTCACATGTTTATGGGAAAGTGCTTGAACTTGTTATCGTAGTTCGGCAGTAGATGTAAGTCAGTACACTGTGCGCAATGATTAGCGCAACTGTGCTGAGGTCCCCTACAACATTCCACATGAGTGGTACACTTACGCGTATGCACCATTCTCACCTCTTCGTCGTGCAGCAGGCGAACGCCTTGTACATAGGCAAGCTGCACAGCACATCTTGCAGCGCAGTCGACGTTCTGAATTACGTCTTAAGTATTACTTAAAGAAAAATCGGCTTTTTTTGCTATACGCAAACAGTGATGATTTCTCAATATTTAAATTACTGTTTTTGAAGAGATTTTAGTTATATATACGTACGTGGGAGAAAGTACTAGCGAAATGTGTGTGACGTAGCGGTATACAATGATGTTAGGAAGCTATGAGAGTCTTCTTGTTGCTCTGAGTAACCCTGTGTTGCAAAAACGCGTTTCACAAGCTGACGGAGTGCCATCTGTCGTTTGCTGTGTTCATATGTAAGCTGCTCCGTTCATACGCGTCCACTCTGTAGGTGGTAATAATCAACACACCAATCTTTCATCTACATTATATCCGCAAGCCACCTAATGATTCGGGGCGGAGCGTACTTTCGGTACCACTATCTCATCCCTCCAACCCTATTCCACTCGCGAATAATGAGTGGGAGGAATGATTGTCGGTAAGCTCTAATTTCTACAATTTTCTCCTCGTGGTCAATACGCGAGATGTATGTGGGGGGAAGTAATATGTGGTCCGACTCCTCCAGAAAAGTGCTGTCCCGAAATTTCAATAGTAAATCTCTCCGTGATGCGCAACGCCTCTATTGTAACGTCTGCCAGTGCTCTCTCGCCAGCTAAACGATCCCGTGACAAAATGCGCCGCTCTTCGTAAGATCTTCTCTGTCCCCTCTACCAGTCCTACTTGATAGGGATCTCACATCGATGAACAACAGAATCGGGCGAACAAGCCCTTTATAACCCACTTCTTTCTTGGATGAGTTACGTCTCCTTAAAATTCTTCCGATGAATCTCAGTCTGCTGTTTGCTTTTCTCATTATCTGTTTTATACTGTCATACAACTTAACGTCGCTCTGGACAGTTACGCCTAGATATTTTACGGCAGACGCTGTCTCCAGATGACTGTCATCAACAGTGTAGCTGTACAATAGTGGATTTCTTTTCGTACGTATGTGCAATATGTTATATTTATATCCTTTCAGAGTGAATGCCAGAGTTTACACCATTCATCAATTCTCTGCAGGTCGTTCTGCAAATTCTTACTATCTTCTGGCGTTGTTACTTTGGTATAAACAACTGCACCATATGCGAATAGCATATATATATTGTGAACAGCAACGGTCCTATCACACTTCCATGTGGTTCTCCGGATATTACTTTTACATCAGTCGATTTAGCTCCGTTAAGAGCGACGTGTTGAGTTCTATCTGCAAGAAAGTCTTGAATTCAATCGCAGGTCTGCTCCGACACTCCGTAAGCTCGTATCTTTTTCATTAAACGGCAATGCGGGACGGTGTAAAATGACTTAACGGCATCAACCTGAACGCCGTTGTCTACTGCGCGGAGCATATCATGGAGGAGCATAGCGAGCTGAATTTCGCAGAATTTCTGCGGAATCCATGTTGATTTTTATAGAAGAGATGTTCATTTTCCAAGAACGTCATAATTCTTGAGTATAAAACACGTTTCATAAATCTACAACAAATTGACGTCATCGATACAATTATATAATTGTGTGGATCTGTCTTACGGCCTTTCTTAAAAACGGGAATGACCAGTGCTTTTTTCCAGTCGTTAGGTACCTATTGTTGCTTCAGTGATCTGCGATAAATTATTGCTAGAACGGGAGCAAGTTCTTTCGCACAATCTTTATAGAATATGATAGGTATCTCATTTGCTCCTGAAGCATATCCACTACTAAGTGATTGTAGTTGCTTTTCAGTTCCGAGAATCTGCCATTTCGATTTTCGCACGGCGTTTGAAAGGAGGGACAGTGTTACTATCTTCCGCGGTGAACAACTTCGGAAGACCAAATTCAGTATTCAGGCCTTCTCTCTATTGTCTTCCGTTTCGGTGCCGGTGTGGCCGCTGAGAGAATGAATAGATGATTTTGACCCACTTACTGATCTTACACAAGACCAAAATATCTTAGAGTTTTTACTCAGGGCGGTTGACAACGTCTTACTTTCAAAATCATTGAACGATTCTCTCATTGCTCTCCGTACGCTCATTTTCACTTCTTTCAGCTTTTGTTTGTCAGCTAGGTTTTTACTTCTCTTGAATCTGAGATGAAGTGCTCTTTGTTTACGTAGCGTTTTTCTAACACGGCTGTTAAACCATGGTGGATCTTTCGCATCCCTTAAGACCTTACTCGGAACTTACTTGTCTAGGGCATTTGTGGTAAGATCTTATGGGACCAAACTGCTGAGGTCATCGGTCCCTAAGCTTACACACTATTTAATCTAACTTAAACTAACTTACGATAAGGACGACATACACACCCGTGCCCGAGGGAGGACTCGAAACTCCGGCAGGGGGAGCCGTGCGGACCATGACAAGATGCCTCGGACCGCGCGGCTACCCCGCGCGACTCCATTTGTTCTCCACGTCTTCGTCTTCATCACCCAATATCTGATCCTGACTGCAGAGATATTCTGAAATTTGTATCCTGTCACCCTTGCTGAGCAAATACGTCCTCCTGCCTTTCTTAACATTCCCTGTCGTCATAGATGCTGTCACAGCTTTATGGACAATAATACCTTCCTCTAGGTTAACTGATTTGTTGCCAGGAAGTCTAAGACGTTACCCTCACGAGTGGTCTATAAAATCATCCGATCACCATTTTTGACCGCTCTTTGACACTCAATTTCACCCAGATTAATTCGCATTCGGAATCCGTGATAAACTCGCTATATTTTATCGATTGTTTTTCTGCAATAAACACGCGGATACTATTGGCGACTATCTGCTCAAGGTAATTTTCGGACAAGACATCCAGAACAATGCAACACGATTCCCTCTCTCTGGCACCAGTTTTGATGGAATAACGCTCCCAATCTATACCTGACAAGTTGAAGTCACCCCCTATTGCAACGGCATGATCAGGAAAATTACTAATGATATTCTGCAAGTTCTGTCTGAAGCACTCTACAACTATAGATCCTGACCCAAGTGGTCTATAAAAGCACGCGATGACCATTGCTGACCGTTCTTTGAGACTCAGTTTCACCCAGACTAATTCACATTCGGAATCCGTGATAACCTCGCTAGATTTTGTTGAATTTTTTACTGCATTAAACAAGTAGCCACCATTGGCGATTAACCTATCCTTACGATAAAAATTCCAGTCTGAACTTAGGGTTTTGTTGTCATTGATGTCTGGCTTCAACCAGCTTTCTATTCCCAATATTATCTGTGCAATATAACCTCCAATAAGCGATACTAATTCTGGGACATTTTTTTATGCTTCTGCAGTTAACTAAAATCATTTTAATCTTTTCTATCTCTGATCTGTGAGGACCAAGATTCTCTGAGGTCGTTGTGGCTGATTTAACAGGCAAGTCGTGTTTGCTCCCAAGGGAGGGGTCCTCTAACTTAAAAAAGCCCCATGTGCACTCCACACGTACTTCCCTACCCTAGTAGCCGCTTCCTGCGTGAAGTGCACGTCTGACCTATTGAGGGGAACCCTACAATTCTGTTCCCGATAGCGGAGGTCGAAAATTCGCATCCGATACCGTCGCAGAGCCGTCTGAGCCTCTGGGTTAAACCTTCCACCTTTTAATTAAGGAAAGTCATTTCCCGTACACGAGTCACCATGAAATTTAATTTAAACTTTCGGAATAACAACAGCTAACTATTGGACGAGTTAGAGTTCTGTAACTGAAATAATTTCTGAAATATTCAAAATTACCTAAAATATAGACGTTCTAATTTACTGTTGAAAGTAACCTTCTTTTTATTCTTTGTTGGAGATGGATCGGCAAAGTACTTTAATTAAAAAATTTGTTCTGAAATAGTTAATTAAGCATTACGTTATTCAAAAACTATATTTTATATTATTCTTAAAAAATCAGAATCATCAAGATCGATTTACAACCGGTCTTGGCGAACGTGATTTTTTTAAGAATAATATAACGACTCAGATCAGCCCCAACCGTTGACACAATGTCAAACACATAAAACTATGAAACTTCCTGGCAGATTAAAACTGTTTGCCGGACCGAGACTCGAACTCGGGACCTTTGCCTTTTGCGGGCAAGTGCTCTACCAACTGAGCTACCCAACCACGACTCACGCCCGTTGCCTCACTGCTTTACTTCTGCAGAATTAGCACTCTAGGTTAGCAGGAGAGCTTCTGTAAAGTTTGGAAGGTAGGAGACGAATGGTCGTGTGAATCACATTATGTAATCGAGCGTTTACTCCTGTCCTTATGACAACTACAGATGGAGCTGTTTCCAGTTTATATTTTTTCGAGAAAGTAGAACTTTTGGCACATGTTTAAATTATATTCGGAGGTGAGGACTGACCAGGCAGGGAAATCGCCGCGTTGTCCTCGCAAAGGTATGAAGGTAACTGCCTATAGTACATTCCAGCTTATCAGAGAGGAGGAGTCTTGAACGAGCTGTGACAGAAGCCGGCGCAACAGAGGACACGCATTAATGCTATGAAATAGTGCATTGATAATGGCTACCACTAACTGAAATCTAGATTGGCTAATAGAACCTGAAAAAAGGACTAATGGTTGCTGTGCTCTGTCATTTGAAAGACTGCTGCTAGTTCTGAAAGTGAAAGAGATTAATGCCTGCTCCTCTCCAGGTATCCACTTACAGCTTCAGTACTGTCAGGACGTACCGGCCAGTGTTCTAGTAGTTTCGTGAAAATGTTCTAATTTGCTTTTTGTTGAAAAGTTGAATAGCTCCCTAGTACTGGAATTTATAGTGAAAAATGCGATTTTCTTCCAGTGGACTAAACATCAGTGTGACATGCTATGAAGTCGTATTTCAGGAATTTCGGACTACGGAATACTAGCAAACGGTATACTCGTAGTTTTGGGCGACCTTACTAAACTGACGAATATTTCGTGGTTTTTCAGACTGTTTCTTGCCTGGTTCAAACTGCAGTTGTTTGGACAACAGGTCGCAGGTTCTATGTTTATGCTGGCTACTAGTGAGAGAATGTGCTGTATGAATGAACGGAACAGTAGAAAACATTGATTAAGTATGCTTTTATCTCAAGAACTGCGCCTTAGGGCAGACTTGGTAGCATCATGTATATCGCTAAAGCGATAATAGAGCACCGAAATTTTAGTAAAGACTCGTTTTGTTTAGTAGCTTCAGTCAAACCAGAAAGAACGAATCCTTTTTTCAGTGAGGCAGTAAATGTTATGCACCCTGTTGACAGGAATAGTGCGCTCTGTCTTTTAAGCCTTTCACTGTCAATATTTTTTGGAGTGAAACACGTTAACATATGTATTTTTCAGGTAATGTCGCAGTCAGGAGTAAACTCGTAAACTCCGTCCATGTGTCCTTGGGCCCAACAGTGCCGACCGACTGTCGTGTCATCCTCCGCCAATTGCGCTATTGGGTGCAGTATGGGGGAGCGAGGCGCAAGCGGAGCGCTCTCCAGGCCGTTGTCAGATTGCGTGACCTCGAGCCGCTACTACTATGTCAGGTAGATCGTCAGGTCGCCTCTTGAGGATCAGTGCACCCCTTCCAGTCCTAATGAACCTTCGAGATTTCCGCTGGAATCGATTGGCTGTTTTGTTTTCATAGAACGTCTTTGGTGGTGTGATGATGCGAGCAAGAGGAGAGCGCTCTCGGGCAAGGATAGCAAGTGGTTCTGCGTGAGCAGGAGTAGTTTCTGAGCGTAGCGGCTAGCGAGACGACGTACATTAGTGAGGCTGCCGGGAGCCGAGGAATGTGTGTGTTTAAAGGAAGCCACATGCGAAGGCTTTCGCTAATTCGGAGGAAGAAGACGCCACGCCACGGTAGCCATCTTTTGTAGAAAGATAGCGTGTCGCTTTTGGAATTTTTGAAACTTTTGGTCATTGAAAACGAGGGAACTCGTTTCGATTTCACCCGTCGAAGTAATCTTATTCTAGAACCTCGTAGAACTGTGTTGTGAACCCGATATATTAAGAGGGGGTGAAATATGGACAGCGCCGGTAACAATAAGTTGATTTGGTTTCGTGGAAATAAGGCACGAGCTATAAACTTCCGTGTTGATCGAGATGAACTTATTGTTCTGGCAGTCAGGCCTGAAAAATGTGGTACGAGCAGTACAAAGGCACAATCGGTCCAAGGGGTGGCTAGATGTTATGTAATTTTAAGTAACGCTAATCTGTATATGGTACTTTGATAACAGGTTGTCTTTTCTGTTATTGTAAAATCTCACTGTGTACGGTTATATAGTAAACTGGAAATTTTCTTGTTTGAGGACTGGCACGGTGCAATAATGACTGGAAATAGCGGAGAGCTCTCAGGTTAATATGTTGGTGATTGTTCTTGATAAAATGACTTTGATAAATTCCATTTCCTTCGGTTAACCAGCTGAAATGATCACGTGAGAACTTAAGCTGATCATTTTCTGCGTGAGCTATGATTAACTTATTTGCTATGAAGCGCACTCATAAATGCTTTTGGTAGACTGATTTAACTTGTGCAAATTTGATGGAAAGTGTCCTCTGTAGTCGATAGTTTATAGATCATTGTAAAAGAACAGTCTTCATTAAAGTAGCCGACGCGCTACAACTTTGGGGACTATTTGACAGTTACACCACCTGATTCTTAATAGCCAAAAGAGGTTAAGTGCGCTCTGCACAATGAGTTGTGTTTGCTTCTAGAATTGTTTGAGTTTTTTTTAAATTCAACTTAAAGGAGTTTAATGCAACTTTGTTCAACGGAGGCTATTTTAGAAAATTGTTTTAATATTGTTGTTTAAATTATTTGAGGGTATTGTCTTTGCACAAGGTCTTGTAAGCGAATGTTGGAAAACAAAACAAAAGGATTTCAGTGTAGGATGAAAGTGATTAACTAATGATTGTTGGACTTTAAATAAAGGAAGAGACTAACATTTGCTTTCAATAAGATAAATGAAGTGGCAGGGTACGATGTTGACTGTTCAGCCAGTGCACAAAAAAAGATGGTTGGGCTACAGAAAATTAATAAATTTTATAATAAAGTTAGTTCGACTTTCAGTGTGCAACCAGTCAGCTCCACCTCCCCACTAAATCCGTGGCTCCGCCTTTCACCTAACACAAAGGACAAATCTCTGAGAGTACCGGGAATCGAATCCGGGTCATCTGTTTGGGACCTAGTATGAGAAATATACTTTGCACCGTTTCGTTTTCCAATGTGGGGAGGGGTTATTCGCAAGTACCTCTGAGACTTCAGAATACGATCACAAAAAACTACGAAACATACAGAAAACAACCATCAGTGGATAGAGCACCTTTCCAGGTTTTAGCTGACAATATAGGTGTGCGATAAGATGACCGACTGTGGCACGCCAAATGGCAACACTTACGTGCACTTCACTAGCACGAAACGTCCGGAAAGACTTCAAAGCAGCCCGCTTTGCACATCTGTTCATTCGGTTGCCTGCCTGCAGGCGCAAACTAATCCGATGCCACAATACGAAGCGGAGGGGAGCAGAGGGTAAAAAATAAAGTTGAACGAAAATGCAAGCTACATGTACGAGCTCTAAATTATAAGTATTCTTTAAATGATGAACAGGTTTCTCTTTATCTGTCGGCTACCGACAGATGGCAACAATATGCAGAAAGTTCACACTGGTCCTCTGATAACTTGTTTTGGGACACATACCTCTGAGGAGATCAACGAAAGGAACGATATCTCGCCACCGCAAGTGCACTATAATAGTTACGGTTGTGGGAATCTGCAGCTGTTGGTTGTCCAGCTGGAAAAGAGACGGGTCGCGGGTCAAGGCGTTCGTTGTACGGAAAGGTAGCTTCGCGTGGCAATTCACCATCGCTCTTGTCCAGCGCAGAACTATGGAATGATAAGGGGTGCATCTACCCTTTCTACAGTCCGTGATAGTCGACGGCTGTCTTTGTAACCAACACGTTATCGCCCCGGCATTTTACTCGGGTGGCAGGGGTAGCACGCGAATCAAAGTCCTCTCGGTAAACTCTCGCCACGCTGGCACTTACGAAGCCCTTTGTTCACAAGCAGTCGGAGGTGAGGTGTCCCATGCATCGGGCATCCTTGACTTGGCAAGAATCTTATGCGGTGATACTGCACATCTCGCCAATGCAGCACTCATTTGTCATGCCGAGAGGTAGTTTAAGATTTGACAACCTGCCACTTACTCGACAATGCCCCAACATTCCACTCTTCTTCACTGTGGTGGCAATAGCATCCACAACTATGCAGAAGCTATCCCTAATCCACTTGCTCATGCGTGTGAGCAGGTCTTAGTCGTTTTAGAACCGTTCATTTTAATATACAGACATTTTTTATGTTACGTTGCAACTCAGCATCTTTACCGCTAGCACGTCAGCTGGGTCGAAGAGGGAGTGTTCCAGTCGATATCATTTTGTTATGAGTGAGAACTTCAGCGAAACAAATTTACCTCTAAAACAAACGTATCGTTTATCGTCAGAACGAACACAAGAAAACATTGAGAGAGTAAGACACGCTATTGAGTCTAGTCTATGTAGCCATAAACAAGCTTCTGCTATGAATCCAGTCTCAGGGTATGACGAGTTCTTCATTATAATTTACTCTTTCACCCATACAGAGGTGATTCAGTAGCTGCAGGTTCAAGATTACGCAAAACACGCAACATTTTCAGATCATACGACTGAAGTTATGATTCGTGACTTCGTTCTCATGAAGTGCAATAAATTTTATTGCCGTTTATGTGGTAATGTTAACATTGACGGCTCCCGCGTTTAGTCAAGTGCCTAAAGACATGCATGTACAACCCCTTCTCAAGGAAAGTGTGCTTTGGGGCTATGATGAAATACGTAATTGGGCTATACTTATTTGAAGGAGTGGTATACAAGCAGTTGCTATCAAAGCGGGCTAAGAAGACGACACATAAGCCTTTAGACCTTTTTACGGCACCCTGCACTATCAGTAACGTTCAACCACAGAGCTAATAAGCAAAAATTACAAATATGGTTCCCGAAACATGGGGGACCGTTCACACAGATAACTGTCAAATTTCCTGGTGGCATAGTTTCCCCTAATGGTGACGCTACTTGACCGACGCGGGCCGTAGTTCTCAGCATGCGTGTCCTCTCTTTATGGAATACTTTAAATCGAGGGTGCATATAAACAGTTCGCGAACATTAGACGACATTAAATGGGTCATTCATCATGAAATTGTTCCATACCAAATGAAGTGGAGGGTCTGTTTTTGACAACTTCCGCAGGCGACTTGAAAAATGGACAGCAAAACTAGGATACTGCTTATACACCAGAACGTTACTTACAAATCACAAGACTTTGTTTTATACACTTCATTTTGGAGCCCTTAAATTCCACTTATACCCCACTATGTTGTTTCAATAAACATGTTGAATGTTGTGTAATAAAAGAGGTAATTCCAATTAAAAATGTTTATAGCCTTTTGCTGCTCCTCGCTATATCACCCCAACGTGTAATCACAAAATATATGCACAAAACTGCAATAACGTTTTATGAATACCTTAACACGTTTTAATGTAAGATGCACATCGGATGGAATTGAGTCACACAGGTATAAGCAGTTTTGGTATTACGGATAGAAGAGTCAGGCACTTGAAATTTTTTCAGCGCTGCTAAGACAACCAATCTGAACGATCCAATAAAGTTTCGTTCCATTGGCTGTAACGGGTGCTAGATTTTTTTTGGCCATGTGGAGACATAGTTCTTTATCATAGCAGAGGTCTCCTACCGTTCAACGTGGATACAGTAATACGACAGACAGATGAAAACGTGTCCTTGTTTGCAAGCCTGTCACGTGACGGACCTCTGAAAGTGTGTGCCGTGACTGCGTGGCCAGTTATATTTGCTGCCAACGGAAATGAGCCCTCCCAGAGGGTTCTGTAATATTTCGCGCCAGTGAAAATGTTCCCAAATCACGAGGTCAGTCACACGATGGACTAGTTACAGTATGCTCTCACTATGAGGCCCGTGATATGAGGCAACAATCAAAGCGAGTCCTCGCTAACAAGGTAAACCAAAAAATTTAAGCTCTTCAGTATAATCAACGCGGAGACGTACAATGTAAAGGAGGCAACAAAGTGTCAATTTCTTGTCATGTTTCATCATTTTCTAATATCACCAACTGCGATATGGTCGCGTATGCAACATTGCAATAATGACTGTGTAGACGATTCAGCCTATTCTACACCTTATTTTAGATCTACATGACGATGCTTTGCTGATTATATTTATATGTTTTGACGATGCCATTATGGCCTTATCACTTTAGGACATGGTGTCAAAAAGATCTGAGGATGGTCATTACGGACTGAAACCGGTCATCGTCTAAAGAATTCATATTTTCTAATAGTCTGACCTGAATAAAATAGTATATAAATTCGTATTTATTGAAGTAATCAATTCCTGTCAATTCCTGTTAATTTTTCTTGTGTTTTTAGACTGTCGATTGATAATGAAATGAAATAATAAAACTACGAGCTAAACTAGATGGTACGATACCTTATATGGAAACTAAAACGGAATAATCTAGAAATATATCACTCGAGCCATCCATTACATAATATGGAAAAACGTTAGGTATTGCGGAGTGTAGCTGGATGTTCCTTTCCAGGTCGTAGCCATCACAATACATACTCGCCCTTGTTACGCACAATTAAGTGAGGCAACACGGTGCGGCCAGTGTAGTCCTGGATAAGGAGGACACAGTAGCAGAGCATGAGGAGGCGCGTAGCGCAGCTTCCAGCGCACTGCGGCGTGCCGTGGATACTCACCGGCGACAGTGTGCTGGCACAGTCGCGCGAACATGGCTGCACTCCTGAAACACAACAACACGGCAGCGTCAGAAGGGGCCGCCAATGCAAGTGCTATCGCTGCAGCTTACAGGCTAATAAAGGCTTACCGTGACATACGGCTTCTGCGTCAAATCACCACACTCCTATAGTGAAGCTTATGCATACTGTATATAATATAATATCCCTCTCTTCGATAGGGGTGCTTATTCTCGAAACAGCATGAGCGCTCATTGCCACACTTTGTCCGTGAATAGAATGGGAATTAGATAAACTAAACAGCAATCTATTCCATACATCAGTGATTTACTTTGTATAAATCTGGGAGTACTAATGAATTTCCTACAGTGTTGTGAATGTATTATCTGCAACAAGGCATCTTATGACAGTATTTTTGGTTTACTGCGTGCGAGAAAGGGGCATCAAACGGGAAATTGGGAGTTCCATGTCTCAGTCACGTGCAAACGCCAACATTTCCAATGAAGTATCACAGAATATTATTTTCATTGTTGCATTGTGTAACATAATGGACAAACGTTTTTTTAGATTTTGAAAGATGGAGACGTTTAAATGAATTTAATTAATTTCATTTCCCGCAAAATCAGCAGAAATTTTAGAAATAGCTGTAATCTCCAAACAAAATTTTGGCGATGAGCTGATAAATAAAATTTGCAATCTTATACTAAAATGCTATGCCAATCGATACAGGATGCATCACTTGTTGAGCTAATTTCAACATCACGGGGATTACAAAATCTCTTTTGAGAAACGTGAAAGCAATTTTATCGTAAACAACTCAATAATTAATAACGGTAGTTTAGCAAGCAATCTCCAAGAATAATCGAGTGCTGTATGTGTTGTGTGTGTGTGTGTGTGTGTGTTTTTGTACACCCTATGGCTTCAAATATGCTGTCCTTGTTGGTTATACCAATGTAAACACTAAAAGTAAGAAGAGTGGACTATTCAGCCCAGTGAAACAGGCATCTTCTTATATGAATGAACACTTACCCATTAAAAGTTAGATAGCGTACAGTAAGATTGCCCAAACTGTCCTTATCGTAAAAATAACGCACTCACTCTCTACGTTGCTGAAACTAACATCAATAGATTAGACTAAAAGGAACTAAATAGCTTGCACTGTGTCAGAACTTCAAATAAACATTATGGTGGTCTCATTTTGAAATGGGTCCATTACAACAGTTTTATACCCCTTCGCTTCTACATATTGTTCTGCCTGTACCCCTCCTCTGAAAGCAAGGATACATGACTGTGTGACTGCAGTTAGCTTGAATCCTTCGTGTGTACTTGTAATCTGTAGCACAGTGTGATAATTAAGCCATATTGAGATAGAAGATGTCACAGAGGTTTTACCTACACCCACAGGGAATGTTAAGGAGCGTCTTCGTCTTCGGACAGTTATGTTAGCTGCAGGTTCCTAGGTGCGTCTCTCGTAAGCTCTCCCAAGAGCTATGGTACGGCAACGTGTGGACAAACTCGGACTGCAGAGGTGAGCACTCGCATGAAGGTCGAGTTTTTCGGAACACCCTCTATAGTTTCTGGATATAGGTATGAGGATGTCTCATTTTGGAATAATAATAATGCTAAGACTTTTCACTATAATAATTTTTATAAGGACCATTGGAACAACAACGATCCAAGTGAAATATCTTTTAAAAACTAAAACAGTTTTGATCGCATAAAAAACGTTTTGAGATGGTGACCAGTTTCATTCTATTTTAGGACCATCTTCATGCTATTCTCTGAAATATTATTACATTAACAGACTTAGAGGGACATGTAACAACAAGAGCTACAAACTGAAGCATATAAAAATCAGAATAATTAAAAGAAAATATACAAAATGGTAGGCGGAGGTGGGCATGGAGTAGGTACTGTCTCTTGAGACATGAACGTCAACTGGTTGGTAGCATGGAGAGGCTATGGGTAAAGTAGGAGAGACTCCGCATTCCGCGTGATGTCATTATCAACCAATAAGGCGCGCAGTACTTAAAAACACTACAAACGTAATGTACGTACAAAGTAGAAGCATCGAGTACAATAAAAAAGGTGAAATGTAAGCCACATAACAAGTCATAACTGCTAGAGGAAGCAAAATATACCAAATAGATTTACAGGTAACAAACCAAACAAATTTTACCTTTAAATGTGTAACGTTAGGCAGAACTTATTGTGTAATTAGACATGACTATATTAAGGAGCGTGACTAAATGCAAGTTTTTTTCCTCGATTTATTTGATTTTAGTGCAATAGTCAAGCCAAAGTCGTAGTAAATTACAGAAAGTCTATTTGACTAGTTTCGGGGCCGGCCGCGGTGGTCTCGCGGTTCTAGGCGCGCAGTCCGGAACCGTGCGACTGCTACGCTCGAAGGTTCGAATCCTGCCTCGGGCATGGATGTGTGTGATGTCCTTAGGTTAGTTAGGTTTAAGTAGTTCTAAGTTCTAGGGGACTGATGACCACAGCAGTTGACTCCCATAGTGCTCAGAGCCATTTGAACCATTTTTGACTAGTTTCGGTGAAGCTTAGTAACCATAATGAAATGTAACAAGTATGAAACAAGTTTGCCATTAATAATGAGAACCAAAACACCTTTGTCATAGGAAACTATACTGGCAGTTTATCATGTTAAATAAAACCTCGTTATGCCGCAAAGGCAAAGAAGCACCATCATTGCAATTAATCGCTGTAAAGCCTTTGTCTACACAGAACATTAAAATCTTTACGTCGTACTTGTTGCATTAAGATCGGCGTTGTCCCAGTACTTGCATAACGAGCCTGACAAGTGAAAATCTTGTCTTATTAAACTAAGCAATCCTGCTGTTATTCTGAAACTTACATCGCTCAAGTATGAGGTGGAATCGTTAACTGAAATATCAGAACGCATCTGCAAAAAAATTTTAAAATAGTAAAATTCGCTAATAACACGACAGGAACTCTTGAGGTCAATAAATTTCCTTAAGTAATGTACAAAACCGTAACATGATGAAGATAACGAAATAACAACAACCATGAATGAATACTGTGTCCTCATTTTATAGGGTTCCGAACGTCAATCACCAGAAACGGAACCCTTATGAGATCACTTCGTCTATCTGTCCGTCTGTTAAGATCCCTTTTTCTCAGGATCGGATAGAGGTATCAAGTTCAAATGTATGTGAAATACTAACTGAGGTATACTGCCCTTGGCAGTCTAAAAAATTTAAGCTTCTAAGTCAATGCAGTTCTAGGATACGGCCATTTATGTCTCATATTTTAATACTTGCAAACTCATTCATCAAAACCTATAAATGAACTATTTACATTGCGCGAATCCTACGTAAAAAAATGAGAACTCCGCAAAGGAGTTTAGTTCTGATTCAAACTGCTGCCACGATAACTGGAGGAACAGTGCGGTAATGCTTGTCTGAATTTATCCCCAGACTTTCTTGCTGTAATCCTTCTGAATGTTAGGTGTGTTTAACTCTGTGTAATTTGATTCGAATTGCACTGTTTTAATGACTTGTTTATTTGTTCAGTGACTTCCCACATGGTGCTGAATGACATCTAAGCCATCAAACAGTCTATCAAGTAAATGTCCGACCCCGTTTGCCTTCAGCACATGTAACAACGCGATAACAGTTAAATCTCTTGAATCTTCGCGGAAGATAACATTTTTTCTTCCCCATGGCTTCCACGTGTAATCACTAGTCCATGAGCCTCCTTTATGCTGCAAAGTAGAATCCCAGTTGTACCCGGCCCGTTGTACTAAGTCAAATCAAAGTGAACGAACCTCGAATGTGAATTTTGGTACCATAGTTACGATCATTATAGTATGTAAACGGCGAGTAATAAGCGTCATTCCACGCTGCACGAGAACTTACATGCCTACGTGTTTTCCCCTCATTTCTCAAAATACGATATAAAAGTCTGGAAGTGTTTTTGCAAACTCATGGCCACCCATGGAATGGAGATGCACTCTCTCTGGTGGTCTTACGACAGATATGTGGTAACGTATCGTAGTGAAGTAGGATGTTTTTACTCTCGTTATGAAAGTGAACTGATGTGTGGCTGATTTTTATTTCCCCTACCGTGTCCTTTATTTTCCCGCCTCTCCTGCGACGCTTGATGCTGTTCCCGGTCTTGGGCGCATAGGTAAATCAATGCATTAGTTATTTCTTATACCGATGAGCCATTTACATTAACAATTATCGCTCGAAAGGACGCTTGGTTGATCGTTATGTTAGAGCACAATTAACAATCGACCTCTGTTGGAGGTGCGTTCCTGTGCGCTGCTGATCTGTTATCCGTTTTGTTCACGTTAAATGTCAAATGAACGTAACAAATTTATGGCGTCCTACACAGGTTATACCGATCCACACCCTTCATCTACGGAAAAACAGTGCAGTTCAAACTAATGTAACTAGCTCTTGAGAGTATAAGTCAAGCAACTCCTTTTATACTCGGTTAAAATGAGTGTCTGATGTTTGTAATTCTATGTTTAAATCGTAATGGACGTTCAACCTAACAGATAGCGCTCCTTCTTATTTGAGTTCTGAACGTGTTCTGTTTGTCTGTAATTAGTTTTCAGCTCGAAGGTTACTTAGATTCGCTCATCTGGATTATCCACTTATAAATTATACTTTACATTCGTCTGGTTTCCTTTGATTTTATGTTTTTTTCGGCTCTTTTGCTAATTGTTTGGGAACTGTCGTTTTTGTGTTTCCCTTTTAACTTCTTTCTTCATTCTTTTTCATTAACTAATGTGTGCACATTGGCACATATGCTGTTTTCAATCCTTTTTTTACAATTAGTTCCTTGTTGAACTCCTACTATTTACCTTTGTACTACAACCACTTTATGCACTGTATTTTGAATTATTAAGTACATATGATCACTGTAAGACAGCTAATGATCATAAGCATCTCAATACATTAGTGTAATAATAATAATAATAATAATAATAGTAATGTTCCTGAATGAGATGTAAATTGCAATTGAACGTGGTAACTATTGTTTTATAGCTGTAACATAAATACTTGCAATTTCTTTCAAATTACTTATTTTCTGAAATGTGTGTGTATTGATGATCTTTGTTTATAGTAATGTTTAGTGTTTCTTTAAAATGTAATAGCTACTACATGTGTGTTTGTCTGGTTTAGAAAATAACTGTACAATCTTCTGTTCCAGATTTGGTTATCTCTTAAAATTATATCGTGGTTAGATAGTGATGTTCGTAATAGCCAACTGAATAATAAATAATTTCTCATTAACAATAAGATAAGTGAGAAAAGGGGAAAAATGACGACTACTACCTGTTGGTGGCTTATAAGAGACGAGAGACAGTTCTTACGAATTTATTGTGTTCACGGTCAATTTAATGTAGTGCTCAGTCTCATCGAGCAATTTTAGAAATTAGAGCGAAATTTAATGCCATTTTATTTTCTGCAGTACTAAATTCGGGGAGGATTATCTTTGAATGTGAAACAAGTCTGTTAAAAAAAGCTGTACGATGATTGTTGATACTGTTCTGATCGAAAATATAACGGGTTTTTCAGATGCGAGACATTATTGGAAGGAATTAACATTACACCAAACATTGGTTTGGTTATTTCTGCACGTTCCTGGCAAAGCTTGAGTGCGGTTTGGAACCGAAAGAGAGAGAAAAGATGACGCTGATGCTTGGCTCCGCTGCGTAAGTAAGACGGTGAGAACTCTACGAGAATCTTGAGCGTATTAAATTTTGCTGTTAAAATAACAAAAACAGGGAGCTTACACGTCGTTACGACAAAATGAGGGCTGAAATAATTAGAATGTGTCGTAAAATCGGTACACCGACACACCGACCCTAAAGAAGAAAATAGTTTCGGTAGTGTATGTGCTTTAAATCAGGTTTCATTATCCTACAAAATGTAAATAATTAAGTCTTGAGCTGCCGATCGACGTCCTACGTGTATATAGTAACTATTTTACGTCCATTTAGTGGGTTTGGAAATAATCTGATATAATGTAATGCTACTGCGAAAGCGTTGATTCCAGGTGAGACTCTGTATACGTAGTAGTGCCATTTTTGCGTTTCCTTCGTTGTTTAATTGCTAGAAAAAGCAAAGGTCCCTAGATGAGATAAATTTAATTATCAGTCTTTCGCTATATTCGGTCGTTTAATGAGCTAGAGAAATTCCACAGGTGTCATAAGATATATTGTACTTTTCCAGTATCTGCTAACACGGTCTCACTCAGACACCTCGTTGTAGTTTCAAGACCGGTCGGAAGGTGGCAGCACGTACTGCTCGCGGCAACTGCAGATAGATGGCTTCGTCACGGTGCTTGGCTCAACCAATAACTCGCCCTCCAGGGGAGTCTGCGGGCTCCGCTAACGCGAAAAAAGAATGCAAAAGTCACTCCTTAGTTTACATATGCAAAGCAGATCTGAATATGGTAACCAACTTCTCTTCGTGGACCACCGCTGCAAAAAAATTCGGAATGGAACGGCGGCTCGTGGGCATACATTCCGCGTCTTCACAAGTTTTTAGATTCAGAATAATTTGAGAGAGTGAAATAGCATCTGCTGCAGAGTAATTGTCCTTATTAACAAATTTATGCAAATGCAGCTACTGCCAATAATAATAATAATAATTTGCATAACTTGTCCAACAAAAGAAATAATTGTTTTGTGGGATTTTGTTGTTTTGTGCATAATTAAGCAAGGGCAAGAACGAAATAATATATAAGCTTTCGGAATCCTCCGTTCCCCATTTTTGTGAAAGTTGGAGTTTTCGTACTTTTCTATATTTTCGGAGAAATTTACAAGTCCGTAGGGATTTGACTCATAAGAGAGTTACGTCTTCCTAGTTGAGCATACGCCAAAGCTTGTTACAGCGTGCACAACTGAAGATGTGCTCTCTCGTGACTCTGACGTCAACTGAAGACGTGTTTGTGACCCTGGTGCTAAGTTACACATAGTCTAGAGGAGCAGAAATAGCTCGGTAGATGGAGTGCCGTGTATTTAAGATTTCCGCATCTATCATTTAACAGCATTCAAAGAGAAAAAACAATAAATCCGCCAGGTGTCAGAAGTTGGTGTACACATGCTCTTCTTATCTAACACCGCAGCCGAAACTGGATTCACTAAGTCGACATGCGCCGACATTGACTTGTAAGCAGTTGTATCTTTAGTGCGAAGTCGTCTCCAAGGTCACCGTGCGCGGTTTTAGCCTGGTGTCTATGTTTCAGATTCAGGACAACATCGATCAATTATCATACTTAAATTTTACGTTTTGATATCTTTTCGAAAGTAACGTTCCGTAACACCGCCTTTAGGAAGATACCACTGTCACATGCTCTTTCTGTTCCTATTCCCATGATATACCACAATATATTATGAGATTGTAACAGATATTTAAATTGCCTGTTCCCATCTAACGAATTTCACGTAGCACTACGTCCAATATTGTATTTCTTTACCAAAGTTGTACACATCGGTAGAACTTAAAATGCACATTTTCAATCGTCGAAGTTATAACTGGCAAATGTTAGGATATCTTTGACGTTATATAAGTAGCACTCAATCATGTACCGGCTCCCGAAATTCTCAGTAATATATCGCCAGAAATGTGTATCTACTGACTGAAAGATATAAAATACAGAGCTACTCAGAGAAACAGGAAACCTGGAAAATTAAATAATATCATGAGAACTATTTTATTAAAAATATTTATTTAATAACAAACATAATGCCCTTTTAGAATACATGCAGTACAATTTATTTTTTGAAGATGATATCTTGTAGGTGAGCTGCTTCTCTACTCAAAAATTCTGCGTTCTCTTTGTTACGTAGTTCATGGTTTGACGTAACGTCTCCACTGGAATTTCGGCAATCGTTTCTCAGATCTTGGCTGAATTCTTCCGTTGACGTAGGCTGACTAAGGAACACTTTGCTTTTAAGGTGACCCCACAAAAAGAAAAGAAAAAAAAAGGAGCGGCTACCATACCGTATGACGACATAGCACACGACACGGTAACTTCGTTGCTGTGCAAATGGACGCTGGTGTAGCTCCGTAAGTATGACTTGTGTTAAAATTTTGTTTGCTAAAAAATCCACGGAGGTGGAAATGGACTCCGTCTGACATTCACAGTTCGTTAATGAAATCCTCGTCCTCGTTTACCTTTTGAAGCATTAATTCGCAGAATTGTGGTGGCGTAACATGATCGTTGGGTTTCAGTTTAAGGACGATCTGCGACTTGTGTGGATGGCACTGCAATTCTTGCACTAATATTCTTCGAACAGTTGACCTACGCAACTGTAAAGATGTTGAGTTACGTGGAATTCTTACGACAGCATGTTGAAGAGATAGGATATTGTCTGTTGTACAAACGGTTCGCACACGGCCTGGAAGACTCGAAATTACGTATCCATGTATTACTTGCTGATGGAACACGATCGTGGTGTCCTAAATTAAAATGATGGCGGAATTCACTACGTGCCCACTCCACACTGCCATTGTTCTCGTAAAACGCTTTGGTCACAAATGCACCTTGCATACCACTCCAAGCATCCATAGTAACAAAATGGCAAGTGTCGTTGACAGACTGGCGTATGTTATTCAGTGCTACCAATCGCCAACGGTTACCAACAGAATTTTCAAAATTTGCCATTACTTTGAATCACCCTGTGCGTGACACAAGAAAGAGTACGGACCACATCGGAGACATGATTAACTATAGCACTTACATAACCGAAGAACATACCATTTTCCTAATTTCATATCTGGACTGGCATCAAACTAGTTACCTTTACGTCTGTAGAACTTTGCAGGAGGTTTCAAGTTAACTGCTTTCTTATCTGATACTGTTTATTACTCACAGAAAACTGCGCCATATGTGAAACATCAGGAATGTCTTTAAGAGGACATCTTATTTTCGTTGCCACAAAATCCTACGTTCTTATGATTTGTTGTGCTAAATTCCTTTATAGATTATCCTCCGAATCCGTTATCAGCACCTGACCGTTATAAATTCATCAATTAATAGAAGCACGCGTTCGCTTTCGACTCTTTGACATTTGCGTGAAATTTTTAAAGTGATAGGTTGGTAGTTTATCATGGGAAGATACAAATTCTGCAAAATAAAGGAAATAGGTGGTCAGCCATTCTGTTCTTGGCACACATTGCAGTGAAATTTGGCCTGGGTAAATGTTTCTTTAAGCATTCACCTGTTGTAGAATCATAGAACATATTAGAATTTCGTTTTTGTGAGGTCCAGAGGCTCAACGTGTTTTGATATTGAAAACATAGTCCAAGTAGTCTGTACTCTGAGCTCAAACTAAACTAATCACCTCGAACGTAATAACCTCCACGCAAAACAGTATGGATGACGTCCTTCGTGCAAAGCTCACCTCGGTCTTTTCTGAAATGATGTCCTCAAATTAATCCATCGAGTCAATCAGTTGTATGCTGTAATTCCTGGCTTCCAAAAGGCACTTGACTGAGTACGACAACAACCTCTCTTACCGAATGTATGATCATATGAGCATCAAAAGAAATTTGTGACTGGACATGATTTCTTTTTAGGGAAGATGCAGTTTGTTATATTGAATGGATTTGGAAATACATTCAGTTGTGCCACAGGGAAAGGCATTGGGAACTTTGCTGTTCATGTTGTGTGTTAATGACCTGGTGGACAATATTTGTAGTGTCGACGGTGGCGCAAGAAGTATCCACTGCCGCATAGGTACTGCGCAGCAAAGTGGTATCTCGAGGCGCCAGTGGGGTGCTAGGAAGAAGTCGTGCAGCCGTGTCTCACGTTGCTCTGGGGCTCCAGCGCCACGCCTCTGCTCTCCAATAGCTTAGCCGGAGTCCTGGAGGGCAGCTCTGGTCGACGCTGGATCCTGCCCACTTCCAGGAAGCTCCTGTCGGAGTAACGTCTGTGTGCTGCCTACTCGGCGTGACAAAGCCTGTGTCAGCCGACAGGGGGTGAAGAGACTTCCGTCTCCTGTGAAAAGTGCATACACGGCAGAGCTATCAGAACTGTGGCAACAAGTCTATACTAATTCGTGTTTTCTAATGACTGTAGTGAAGTCACAGTACGGCCTTTCTGAACTTGCGTCGTTTCACCTCTGTAATCGTGGCTTATTTACTGTGTTCTGAACAGCACGCTCACCTGTGCAGTTTCCTAGCTGCAGTCGAGTCTGGCGAGCAAAGATAAGTTCTATTATAATTAATAAAGTATTACCTATTCAGAGTGTTGTAATTAACTGTATTACTACTAGCCACCTCAGTGTCCAAGAAGTCGCACACAAAAGTAAGAACCTAAAAATTTTTGCAGACGATACAGTTATCGATAACGACGTGATTTCAAAGTGGTACAAAGGTTGGTAACTTGCTTTAAACTTTCTGAAATGTAAAATTTTACACTTCATAACGAATAAAAAGAGACATAGTAATATTCACTACATTATCATACAACTCATACTAGTACCTGGGTGTGAATATTTGGGAAAATGTGAAATAGACTGATCGCACACGCTCGGCTGTAGTAGTAGGTGGCAGACTTCCGTTCAGTGGTAGAATACTGGAAAATGCAAACTGTCTGCAAACGACATCACTTACAAAATTCGACTGCTTTTTAAATAGTATAAATATCTTACAAAATACTCCTGCGAACTATAGTAGAATACTGCAAAAATGTCCGGAATAGATACCATATCCGGCTGCCCACACCAAATAAGACTAAGTAGGGCAACACGGTCACAGGTGAATGAGTGGCGCTCATACGAAAACGACACATATGGAAAAAAGAAACTCTTTATTATTTCAAAAGTAATAGCCACAACTCTTAATACATTTATCGCACTGTGAGGCAATATGGTCAATGCCTTCACGGAAAAATGTTTGCCGTTTCCTATAGAACCATGATTGTATCCAGGCGAGCACATCTTCGTCTCGAGCAAATGTACGTCCACGAATGTGTTTCCTAAAGGCACCAAATATGGAAACAGGGTTCATGGCGTGTAAGGGTTTCCTAGGAAATCTTCTGAAGCGTAGTCGTTACAGCCTTGGCAACAAGTGAGCAATCCCAATCTCTTCCTATTGCGATTCCATATTTTTGGAGCACTGCAGAAAGTCTTTCGTGGCCGTCCAGGACTGCTTCAGATGAGGAGCTGTACGCCTGGGTATAATCATGATTTCGTTGGCAATCACTTTTTTTTTCAAGAAAAAACGACCGTTTTGTCAATACGTAATAAACAGCTTACTTATTTTTTTCCCATCTGTCTCGTTTTCATTTGACTGTCCCTTTATTCGACTCGCGGTATTTACTGAAGCGCCTATCATCGTCACCTGGAAAACGCTTTAAAAATTGGAAGTTTGTGGTATGGACTATGGGACGAAACTGCTGAGGTCATCTGTTCCTAGGCTTACGCACTACTTAATCTAAGTTAAAGTAACTTACGCTAAGTACAACACACACACCCATGCCCGTGGGAGGACTCGAACCTCCGCCGGGAGGAGCCTCGCAAATCGTGACACGTCGCCAGAGACCGCACGGCTACTCCGCGCGGCAAAACGCTTGAAGATGGACCGCAGTTAACTGAGGGGAACTTAGAAATATATTACAGCCACTCCCGGAAGGGGACCTGAAGACCAAATTAGTCTAACTTTAGCGAGCACAGAGTCTTTTAAGCAATCATTCTTCCTTCGCTCAGTACACTAATGGAAAGGGAGTAACTGGTACTATGGAACGTTTCCTCTGATGGCAGGGTCGCCATATGAAACGTCCCCTTAGAAAAATTGTACACGACTGTGCTTAAACTGACACACAATATTTTTAGCGCAACGCAATCTGACTTTCAAAAATCCCTACAAAAGAATGACCCTGACTAACATTAACCTATACGTTTCACAAATCACTTACCTCACAAAAATCTTGGTTACTCGAACTACTGCAATACAGCGAGCACCACTACTGCCAGCTAAATAAAAGATTCAAACTACGGAAGTCACTAACTACTGATAGGCACAGTTAGCAAATGAAAGATTTTAATAGAGAACAAACAATGTATTTACCTTTATAGTCATTATATATATATATATATATATATATATATATATCAGTTCATGACACCAATTCTTACAAATTTCAAAACTCCGCCATCTCTCTCCCCACGTCCACCACTGCTGGCGCCTCGCCTCCAACTGCGCAACGCTACGCGCTGTAAGCATGCAGCTGCCGCTGCCCAACACTACAATGGCGAGTATTACAACAATGCCAACCAGCCACTGACTGCACACAGCACAGCCAGTGTTTTTTTTATACAGAGCGCTACGTGGCGTTACCAATAAGAAAACCTAAACAGCCTACTTACAGCTTCACAGTGCTTTGCAATGAATGCAATAGATGCAGACTGCGGCAGAAGGGATTGCAGGCTGTCGTTGCTGCTATGAAGACGTTCTTTGGCGGCGCGCTGTACTGTGGAGTGTCGTTGCCCCGCGGGCGGCCGTCGTTACGGAGTCTGCTGGTGGCGCGGCGTCAGCTGGAAAGCCGGGCCTCTTCCTGCCGCTGCACGAGGCACAGCTGTCGCGGCGCTCGCAGTGCACCAAGCCACAGGGAATGTGCACTCGCCTCTCACACGCGCTACCAGCTCGCAGACACCTCTGCTGTCTCGAGTCTCCGCATTGAGAGAACGCCACTTATGTGGCGTTGACACAGAACCCCTGTGTCTCTTGCGCTTAGTTAATTACATGTTTCTTAGATCGTTTGAACGATTCTTCTATCGAAATGATGTAGAACCAGTCAGTTTACAGGATATGTATACATCATAAGTGTTACCGTTAACAAATGCATTATTTTTTATTCCTATCTTTGCAACTACACTTAAAAATAGTTTTTTTTTATCTACGTGTAACAGACTACCAGTTTTAAAATAGAAATTCGTCCATGGAATAGAGGGAGTTATTCAAGAGTAATGATTTTAGGTGAGATTTAAAACTTGTAAAATGTTTGCTATGCTGCTGATCTACAGTTATACAGTAGTTTTGAAAGAATACACCGACATTTGACTGTATATTTCTACATGTTTCCTGTGTAGAACCTAGATTCCGTCTATAACACAGTTACGCAGTACAATGAACTTAGACCATTGAAGTATTTTGCGCCGGCCGCTGGTGGCCGAGCGGTTCTGGCGCTACAGTCTGGAACCGCGCGACCGCTACGGTCGCAGGTTCGAATCCTGCCTCGAGCATGGATGTGTGTGTTGTCCTTAGGTTAGTTAGGTTTAAGTAGTTCTAAGTTCTAGGGGACTAATGACCTCAGCAGTTGAGTCCCATAGTGCTCAGAGCCATTTGAACCATTTTTTGAAGTATTTTGCTGTGTACTGTGCAGCATGACATTTTATTTCACGTCATTATCGAGCATAACGTTCTTAGACCATTATCATCATTTTGCTGTGTGCTGTGCAGGATGACATGTGCGCAGTTCAACACGTTTGCTTAATATGATAAAAATGGTACAACATAGATGTCCGGTAGGGTTGCAGCACATTATCGTATAAGCACACCAAGTCTGGGAAAGTCAGCCCAAAGCAGGTGAACACGAGACTAGCACAAGTCTTTAGGGCGTAATCATTCAATAGTTCTGTAATTCAGTAGTTTGATCTTAAAGGCGTGTGCTGGTCTTGTGTTTACCTGCTTTGGGTTGATTTTCCCAGACGTGATTTGCTTATACGATAATGTGCAGCATTCCTACAAGATGTTGATTTTATAGCATTTATATCATATTAAGCAAATGTATTGAACTGTGTAGAAGTCATCCTGCAACAGCAAAATGGTCTAAGAACATTGAACGCGATAGTTGAGTGAAATAATATGGCATCCTGCACAGTGCACAACAAAATACGATAATGACGTGAAAGCCGCAATATAGATTGTACAAAGGAAATGCACAGAAATATACTGTCAGAAATATTCCTTCAGACATTTCACATTATTGGGCAATCGATCAAAAAGTTTTTGACGCGGCATATTGAACTTCTTTCTAAGCCACTGACAGTTTTAATAATGTGTAAGAAATGTCCTTTTTTCCCTAGTGTTGCAGGTTTGGACATCACTATTCACCTCGAATTTCGATGGATTGCTTATGATGAATTTCACTAGACAATACATGTATTTTGATGGTGCAGTTACAATGCTTAACTTCTCAAAAAAGGTACGCACATAATGACGCAGGTGAACACCGCATATTATATCTACTGCTCTTTTTGGTGCAATCAGTACTTTCTAAGTGTTGAATTACCGCAGAAAATTATTGAAAAAGACGTAATTGAGTGGAAACATGCGAAACATGTCAGAGATTGATTCGTTTGTTTCCGAGACTTGCAACTATACGTAGAGCAAAAGTAACTGAAGAAAGTCAGTAATGTGTTTCTTCCAGTTGGACCCTTCATCAGTATCAACACCAGAAAATCTGGAACAGTCTACGTTATTTATTGACTCCTGTTATGTGCTACATCAGTTGTTAGTATGACTCTGTTTATTGTGCAGAGCTGAATGTAGTGTGTGTTCCCAAATTTTAGGGAGAGTTCATTTTCAGAGTACCTCTTAATAATCCTTTCAAAAACATCGTTAATAACCTTTTCTGCTGCCTTTTCTCTAATGGAATTTGCTGTAAAGCTAGTATCGTCTGCAAAACATTCCACTACTGCTTGTTAAGAGTAAGATCATTCACATATATAAGGAATAGGAGGGCATTTAAAACTGAACGCTTTGGGAGTCCATTTGTCATTTTCTCTCAGCCACTAAAATCTTCTACCTTTCCAACATTGTTTGAATTATTCAACAAGACTTTTTGCATTCCGTTTGTTGAACATGACAATGTTCCTGGGTGCGTTAGGTGTTCACACCTTTCGCCACTCGGGGTGTTAAGATGTGGGAAGGCATAATGTTATGACCAGTCCATTGCCCCGGCTTAAATCCTAACGAGCACGTGTGGGATGCCTTGGAGAGACGTGTTGCAGCACTTTCACGTGTACCAACGGCCATCCAACAGTTACCAACCACGCTGATTGAGGAATGGAACTCCCTACTGCAAAAACTCCTCACCAAATTTGTGACCAGCATAGGGACGTCTTGTAGAGCACGCATTGCCGTCTGTGGTGATCAGACACTCCATTAAGAACCATGTCCCGTCTTTTGTTATGGTCAGGGAACCGTCTTGAACGACAGTGACTTCGGTGTCATTGTTGTCTTTGAATAAAAGTATTATTTCTGTTCGTCTCATTGCGTATTTCTTTTAGTTAACTTTGTACTACAATGTAGCAGCTCTTCTATGTATAGTCCAAGTTCCATCGAGCTGTGTTACATGGTAATGACACATCAAGTGAAAGTTACTTTCGTTCTCAAGTTTCATACCGGTGTATTATGATCCTGTTCTGTTCTAATTTCTTTCCAGACTGTCTGTCTATAAACTGACAACATTGCTCTAATTATAAAGCTGTACTCATTTTTTAAGGTACTGAAGAATATTTGTTGGAGAAACAATTTCTTTCCAGACTGTCTGTCTATAAACTGACAACATTGCTCTAATTGTAAAGCTGTACTCATTTTTTAAGGTACTGAAGAATATTTGTTGGAGAAACAATACCACGTTTAAGGTATCGCTTATTTGCAGATGTTACTTTATTTTCAGTTTTGCTATTTCACACTCGTGAAGTGAATGTATCAGCGCTGCAGTACGTAAAGGGCTACGGAGTGAGCGTTAGGTCCCCGCGCTGGCTAACAGAGGCGGTTGGCCATCTGGCGATTTTAAAACCAGGTGCCGACGCAGAAATCGCTGGTGGCGTCAATAAAGAGATACGTGGGGAAAGTACATTTATTTTGGCACGAATCAACTAATTGTTATTAATAACTATTTGCTAACAGAAGTTGTCTCTTGCCACTCAGACATTAGGAGAAGTTTACGGGTCATAAAACTATCTCTTAGTAATTTTACAGTGCCAGGACTCGCTGATATTAACAAATAAATGCATAACTTTGGCATAACCGACGATTAACGATCTTATACGAATTGTCCTACTTGTTATGCTGAGGTTACAGTCTGTGCGTCATAGTCTGCAACCGTCGATAGGATGCCTTTCGATCTAGTAATGAGGTAGGCCATGCTCTCTTACTGTTAGTAGTTAGGTTATAATCCGTGTGGACAAGTTTATTCTATGGTGTTCATTAAATAAACGCACCATAATAACATCCTGTGTAAAAATTATTTGCACAAATAACTTCTTCCCGCTACATTATGTAAAACACAGGCAATAGTATTGCACTTACAGAATCCGATGGCACTGCTACGTCTCTGCAAAGGGACATAAACTCGAGAGCATCAACACGTATGAATATATCCTACAGGGCGGCTTACTAACTTCAAGGCAGAACTCCCTTAATTATAGTAAAATTCGGGCGGAAAACACGGCCACTTATACTGTACGCCCCTTATACCACCATCTGCGGACTCACCGGCTAAACGGATACATTACTGGAGGTTTAGTATGAGTACAGAGTTCATGTACATGTCACTGATTTCTCCGATTTTCTGAATTATGGGCAGTTGGAATACCCGACTGCGCATCAGATGTTACCTTGGCGACGACAAAATTTCAAATCTTTCACATCTACATCTACGTGATTACTCTGCAATTCACAATAAAGTGCCTGGCAGAGGGCTCATTGAACCACTTTCAAGCTGTCTCTCTACCGTTCCACTATCGAACGGCGCGCGGGAAAAAAAGGCACATAAATTTCTCTGTGCGAGCCGTGATTTCTCTTATTTTATCGTGATGACCATTTCTCCATATGTAGGTGGGTTCCAACAGAATGTTTTCGCAATCTGAGGAGAAAATTGGTTTCATGAGAATGTCCAGTCGCAACGAAAATCGCCTTTGTTTTAATGATTGCCACTCCAATTCACTCATCATGTCTGTGGCACTATCTCCCCTATTTCGCGATAATACAAAACGAGCTGCCCTTCTTTGTACTTTTTCGATGTCATCCATCAGTGTCACCTGATACGGAAGCCACACCGTACAGCAATACTCCAGAATAGGGCGGAAAAGAGTGGTGTAAGCAGTCTCTTTAGTAGACCTCTTGCACCTTCTAAGTGTTCTGCCAATGAATCACAGTCTTTGGTTTGCTCTACCCAAAACATTATCTATGAGATCGATCCAATTTAATTTATTTGTAGTTGTAATTCCTAAGTACTTAGTTGAACTGACAGCCTTCATATGTGTGTGAGTTATCGCGTAATCGAAACTTAGCGGATTTCTTTTAGTACTCATGTCTTAGTACTTTTCTTTATTCAGGGTCAATTGCCACTTTTCTCACCACAGAGATTTCTTATTTAAATCATTTTGCAATTCGTTTTGGTCATCTGATGACTTTTCCAGGCGGGAAATGATAGCATCATCTGCAAACAATCTAAGAGGGCTACTCAGATTGTCTCCTATGTCGTTAATATAGATCAGGAACAACAGAGGGCCTATAACACTTGCTTGGGGAACGCCAGATATTACTTCTGTTTTACTCGATTACTTTCCGTCTATTACTAAGAAATATGACCTTTCCGACAGGAAATCACGAATCCAGTCGCACAACTGAGGCGATATTCCTTAGACAAGCGGTTTGGTTAGAACACGCTTGTGAGGAACGGTGTCGAAAGCCCTGTGGAAATAGCCTTTACAGCAGCCTTTTAAATAGCCATTAGATAAGCCTTTACATAAAAAATGTAGATTCCGTGTAAATGCAAAGAATGAAGTGTTGTAGACTTGGAGCGATGGAAGACCCGGGAAACTGTTCGCGAACCATGTTGTTATTGTCTATAGGGAGTTAAAACGCCACAAGCTTATTGCACATGTCAGTGCCTCTCGAAAACAGGACTCAACTTTAGCTACTTTTAAGTGAGCAACGATTTTTTTGTGAGTGAAATGTAAAACGTTGTCCACGTCCACCAATTTAATCCTTGACACAAGAACTGCTTTCCAACACGAGGCGATAGCTAAGCAGCGGTAACAGTGAGCAGCGGCTGCTCGCGCTGTTGCATTTACGCGGCAATCTACACGAAGTTCCACCGTTTTCGACGGCGATGTACATTCCTACAGCTTCCATTAGATTCCACATATTTCATATAATATGACCGAAAAGAGGCTGGGTGGAAGACATTAGAAAACATTTCGGAGAGTTAAAGTGAAGACTGCAACTCCTGCTGTCGATAATAATCATTTTGAGGTTAGGCGGGGAAGGGCGCAGAATGCAGTATTACGAGAACAAGATGAGAAATTCTCGGACTGGAACGGAGATGGCGAGGATATTAATGGCATTAGTTCGTATTAGACTGGCAATAAGCAAGTTACGTGTCTGCCTGATCTGCGGCATAGTTTTGATTAACGTGGAGCACTAGAAAATCATTTTTTAAGTATTTAAAATTCATCTTTACAATTACTAAAAATGCGTAGTTATATCAAAAAACGTATTTAGTTTTACTGATGTGAAACATGGCCAGACGTATAATTTTTTCCCTGATTTCCGTTTACATCTGAATGTATCATCAACTTGCGCATTTGCCAGGCACTCATGCGAAGGAACTGATGTTTTTGGCTTAATTTCATTTTGGTTTACAGCACAACACATTTCATGACGTGAACTACACCACCCGATCAAAAGTATCTCAACTCCTATTAGAAAACATTAACATTGGACGTGTCTACTCTTCAACTTAAGGAATGCTTGAACTCCTCTGTGGACACGTTTACTGAGGTGCCTGAATGTCTGTGGAGGAATGGCAGCCCATTCTTCCTCAAAAGCCGAAAACAGAGAAGGTAATGTAAGTAGGCTGTTTAGGTTTTTATGTCGGTAACGCCACTTAGCGCTCTGTATGAAAATCACTGGCTGTGCTGTGTGCAGTCTGAGGCTGGTTTTGTTGGAATTTTTGCTGTTGTAGTGTTGGGCAGTTGGATGTGGACAGCTTGTACCGTTGCGCAGTTGGAGGTGAGCCGCCAGCAATGGTGGATGTGGGGAGAGAGATGGCAGAATTTTGAGAGCGGACGATCTGGACATGTGTCCACCAGAAACAGGAAATTTGTACGAGGGTCAGTCAAAAAGTAATGCCTCCTATTTTTTTTCTACGTTTAATTGTCGGGAAATTTAAATGCAATTACATAGGTTGAAAACCACAACATTGAGGATCATTTTGTCATTTTTCAATGTAATCTCCGCCCATCTCTACAGTTTTGGTCCATCTTTGAACAAGGGCATGTATCCCAGCACGGTAAAAATCACAGCTCTGCTCCCTAAGCCATTGACGCACGGATGTTTTGACGGCCTCCTCATCTTCAAAATGAATCCCAGGATGAGCTTCTTTTAGTGGCCCGAACAGATGGAAGTCTGATGGTGCCAGGTCAGGGCTGTATGGGGGATGAGGCAAAACTTCCCATCCAATTTTGACAAACTCGTCAGAGGTGTGACGACTGGTGTGTGGTCTTGCATTGTCATGCAAAAGAAGAACATCTGCCATTGATTTTGTTGGGCGAACTCGCTGAAGACGTGCTTTAAGTTTTTTGAGGGTTGTGACGTATTGAACAGAATTTATTGTGCATCCCTGCTCCAAAAAATCAACCAGAATCACACCCTCTGTATCCCAGAAAACTGTTGCCATAACTTTCCCTGCCGATCGCACAGTTTTGAATTTTTTCTTCCTCGGCGAGCTTGTGTGACGCCACTCCATTGACTGCCTCTTTGATTCGGGTTCAAAAAAATGCACCCATGTTTCGTCCCCGGTCACAATTTTTTTCAGAAACTCATCTCCCTCCAAACGGAAGCGCTGCAAGTGTTGGGAGGCTATTGTTTTCCTTGCCTCTTTATTCTGATCGGTTAACATTCTTGGAACCCACCGTGCACAAACTTTTGAGTACCCCAATTGTTTAATAATCGTGATCACACTGCCTTTACTAAGAGAAATAATGCGACACACTTCATCTGCAGTCACCCGACGGTCACCACGAATGATGTCATCAACTTGCTGAATGTTGTGTGGAGTCACTGCACTCACCGGCCTGCCGCTCCGCTTTTCGTCAGTCAACGGTGTTTGCCCTTCAGCTTCCTTACAACGACGAACCCATCGTCTAACAGTGCTGACATCCACTGTCACAACACCATACACCTTCTTCAGTCTTTCATGAATGCGTATGGGCGTTTCACCTTCTGCATTCAAGAATTCAATCACACAACGCTGTCTCAAACGAACATCGATGTCGGCCATCTTACAAACTTCTGCTGTGCTGCCTCCTGTTGACACAGAAAGTTACTACTGCAGTGGATTGCAGAAGAAGGTTTGAGGAATGGCGCCAAATTCAAATTTTTCACTTAACTTATTTTTTTTAAGTAGAAAAAAAATGGGAGGCATTTCTTTTTGACCGACCCTCGTAATACTGGATATCATGAACTGATACATATATGATGATTTTTTAACATTATTAAGGTAAATACGTTGTTTGTTCTCTATAAAAATCTTTCATTTGCTAACTATGCATATCAGTAATTAGTGCCTTCAGTAGTTAGAATCATTTATTTACCTGGCAGTATTAGCGCTCGCTGTATTGCAGTAGTTCTAGTAACGAAGATTTTTGTGAGATAAGTGATTCATGAAAGGTATAGGTTATTGTTAGTCAGAGCCATTCTTTTGTAGGGATTATTGAAAGTCAGATTGCGTTGCGCTAAAAATATTGTGTGTCAGTTTAGTGATGATCAGAATAAGTAAAGAGAGAAATGCCTGAGTACGTTCAGTTCTGCTCAGCTTTATGAAAATCAAATAGCGTAAGAGGTTTATCAGAACAGTAGTTCATAAATTTTTCTAAGGGGAGTTTGCAGTAGTGATGTTGGATGCTGGTAGTCTGGAGCGAAGTCGACGTTCTAACGCATCAGAAAGGGGTTCCATTGAGTTCAGGTCTGGAATCTGGGCAGACCAGACCATGTCAGGAATATTATTGTAAACTAATCATTGCCAAACAGATGCTGCTTTATAACAGCACACAATGTTAGGCTCACACAAACAATCAGCGTCTCCGAACTTTTCGTATAATATATGCAGTGCAGAATCCTGTAAAAGTGCTCCTATGCTTCCACATTTAGTGTTTTCTTAACTGAAATAAGGGAACCACAACTTAACCACAAAAACACTCCTATACCGCGACTCAACCTACTCCGTACTTCATTGTTGGCAATACACATGATGCTAGGTAACGTTCTGCAGGAATTTGCCAAAGTCAAACCGCATCATCCGATGTAACATGATTCATCATTCGAAATCACGCGTTTCTAACTACCCACGGTCCAGTGGCGTTGCTTTTTACAGCACCTCCAGCGTCGCTTAGTACTGACTGCTAAACTATGTGGCTTATGAGGAGCTGCTCCACCACTGTACCCCACCATTTTTAACTCCGTACTCACATTCGCTGTGCTAGCTTCCTTCCGATGATTCCATGCGACCTTTTACAACCATCCTGCGCAAAGTTCGTCGGTGGCCGTCCATCAGTACGTGACGACTGCCTGGTCTTTGTTTAGCGTTTTTACATCACAACGACATCACCAACAGTAGGCGGCTGCTTCCGAATGGTTGAAATGTCTGTGACGGGTTCGTTACTACGGTAATATCCAATGACTAGCACGAGTTCGCAGTCACCAAGCTCTCCCGACCAACCCATTCCGCTGTTACTCTTTCTCTACTGGGTCCGCCAGTTGCCACAGCCAGCGATCTATTCTGCTTTACATATCGCTCCCCTCATACTTTTAATCAGATAATGTAGAACGAAATATGGCACCACTGCTGCTTGTTTGCGTGCACCTGGCAAAAACTGTGCGTGTTTTCTAAGTAAATGGAAACATAGGAAAATTGATACAACCGACGATGTTTTGTATAAATAAAACGAATCGCGCATGGTGATACAAGGAAAGAAGATTATACGGTGATACAAACAGGAACGTTTGCACTCCACTGTAGCGTCAAACAAACTGGTATAGGAAAGTATATTCTAATACAGAGATATGTAAACAAGCAGAATACGGCGTTGCAGTCGGAAACGCCTATATAAGATAACAAGTGCCTGGCGCAGTTGTTGGATCGGTTACTGCTGCTAAAATGGCACGTTATCAAGACCTAAGTGAGTTTGAACGTCGTGTCATACTCGGCGCACGAGCCATAGTACATAGCATATACGAGGTAGCGATGAAGCGGGATTTTCCCGTACGACCATTCACGAGTGTATCGTGAATATCCGGAATCCGGTATTACATCAAATATCCGACATCGCTGCGGTCGGAAAATGATCTTGCAAGAACGTGACCAAAGACGACTGAAAAGAATCGGTCAAACCTGATAGAAGTGCAACCCTTCCCCAAATTGCTGCAGATTTCAATGCTCGGCCATCAAGTGTCAGCGTGCGAACCATTCAACGAAACATCATCGATATAAGCTTTCGGAGACGAAGACCCGCTCGTGTACCCTTGATACTGCATGTCACCAAAATTTACGCCTCGCCTTAGCCCTTCAACACCGACATTCGACTGTTGACGACTGGGAACATGTTGCCTTGTCAAACGAGTCTCGCCTCAAATTGTATCGAGTGGATCGACGTGTAGGAGTGTGGAGACAACTTCACGAATCCATGGAGCCAGCATTTCAGCAGGGGACTGTTCAAGCTGGTGGAGGCTCTGTAATGGTATGGGTCGTGAGCAGTTGGAGTGATATGGGACCCCTGATACTTCCAGGTACGACTCTGACAGGTGACACGTACGTAAGCATCTTGACTGATCACCTGCATCCATTCGTGTTCATTGTCCATTCCAACGGACTTGGGCAATTCCAGCGGGACAATGCGACATCCCAAACGTTCAGAAATGCTACAGAGTGGCTCCAGGAACACTCTTCTGAGTTTAAACACTTCCGCTGGCCAGCAAACTCCCCAGACATGAACATCATTGAGCATATCTGGGATTTCTTGCAACGTGCTGTTCAGAAGAGACCTCTACCCCTTGTTACTGATGCAGATTTATGAACAGCCCTGCAGGATTCATCGTGTCAATTCCCTCCAGCACTACTTCAGACATCAGTCGAGTTCATGCTACGTCGGGTTGTGGCACTTCTGCGTGCCCGCGGGACCCTACACTGTATTAGGTGGGCGCAACAGCTTCTTTGGCCCTTCAGTACAGTTGCTGCAAAGACGGCTTTTAAATACTTTTAATAATTTTAAATAAATTTCGGATACTATAGCACATACATTTGATTTGGAAGGCTTACGAACAAAGAAAACTCATAACCATCATAGCGACTGGGTTTGCAGCTGTGATGAATGTTTGAATGATTTCGTGATGCCTTCAGCTGTCTTTCTTTTACTTGGATGTGTGATTGTAAAATTTCGACCTTAGACCGATTTCAAG